>NW_027507758.1:288927393-289527393 GCF_037356315.1 Lithobates pipiens | reverse complement strand
TTGGACATTTTTATAGATAAACAACTCCTATCCTCATATTGATTAGTGGTTCCAAATTAATAATAACTACTGCAGTAGGGAACAGACACAAAAGATACGCTCAGCATCTTTTCAAATAACTGTTATGCTTTATTATGACGCAATTGAAGGTTTTTATACACATGATTAGGTAGGTATCACATTAATATTACAATTGTACGTTCATGGTAACAAGGGGCATTACATAAGCAGGCTAATTCTAATCAGGACTTCAAAGAATGTAAACATGTACTGAAAACATGATTAATGCAGTGTGCACAGTGAGGGCAATGTGCAATACATACAAAATAGAATACAATTATTTACAGAACTTACAAATTTCCTTAACACTACTATCACAATTGTCTGACAGTTTTAATAAAAACTGGTAAGAACTAATGCCCTGTACACACGATCTGACTTTCCGACAACAAAACCGTGGATTTTTGGTTAGAAGGGTGTTGGCTCCAACTTGCCTTGGATACGAAAGTAGTGATGTACAAGACTTACGTGATATCTCCATTACGAACGCTAGTTTTACAAAGACTAAGCACTTCCGACTCGTCCTTGATTCCGTGCATGCATAGATTTTTGTGTGATGGACTTGTGTACACATGATCGAAAAGTCCGACAACAAACATTTGTTGGCGGAAAATTCGAGAACCTGCTAGCCAACATTTGTTGGCGGAAAGTCTGACAACAAATGTCCGATGGAGCATACACACGGTTGGACTTACCGCCAACAAGCTCACATCCAACATTTCCCATCGGAAAATCTTATCTTGTGTACGCAGCATAAGAGCAGCAAAGGTAGTAAAATTATGACCAACTTTAAGCCCCCGTACACACGGTCGGACATTCCAATCACCAAATCCGTCGGATAATTTCCGATGGATTTTGTCCGAAACTGATGTTGCCTACACACGATCAGACAAAGTTGTCGGACTTTCCGGTCATCACAAACGCGGTGACGTAAACCGCGTATGACGGGACTATAAAAGGGAAGTTCAGCACCACGTGCGGCACCCTTTGGGCTCCATCTGCTGATCTCATGTTTATCGCGTGTTAGTAGAAGTTTGGTTAGAGATGATTTGCGCTTTTCAGACTTGTGCTTCAGATCGTTACTGCTCTACAGTGTGTGCTTGTGGGTGCGTATTTGCTTATCAGTGCGTGTAGTCAGTTCGCATTTTTTTGTCATTGTGGCCTATATTCATATAGTACGCTTTGATTTCTAGTGCTTATTGTCCGCTCGTTTCTGGTTTTCAGCTCTTTCTTTTAGGCCTTGCTGTTTATCGGTGCTTTCTGTTAGTCCGTTCTGACCAGCCGACCATTTTGAAGCCATGTTTCATGTAGGTACTCGTCGTAGAGTTCGTGCTGTGCAGGGGTTTGGTGTTGGGCTTTTAGCTTTGACACAAGCCCAGTCCATGAACAGGGCGAGAAGGAGTTCATGGAGCAAGAATTGGTTGCTCAAGCATGACCAATTCTCGCACATGCCTTTGCTTTGTGAGATCCGGGAGAATAATCCTGATGATTTCAGGAATTATCTCTGGATGACGGACCCCGTTTTCACCGTCTGCTGGCGTTGCTGTCCCCTTAAATCAGGAGGCAGGATACCTGCATGCGGCAAGCCATCACTCCGGAGCAGAGGCTAGTTGCCACGTTGCGGTACTTGGCGACAGGGAAAAGTCTTCAGGACCACAAGTTCTCCACAGGCATCTCCCCCCAGGCTCTGGGGATCATTATTCCAGAGACCTGTTCTGCCATCATACAGGTCCTGCAGAAGGACTATATTAAGGTAAGTTTTCTCCTTTAACATCACATTCTATGTATTTAATGTTTGCTAATGTATTATATTTCTTTCCTCATTCACTAATTACCATGATTGCAATATGCTGTAATGGATATGCTGTGCCCCTTTGTCCTCATGCATGCTGGAAGCTTTTAAAGTTCAATTTTTGTCCTTCAGCATATTTGAATTCACTATCTTCCCCAGCATGCTCTTCTGGGCTCATAAACCTTTAGCCTAGTCACATAGCAATGTATTTTGTCAGCTCCATAGTATTGCATCCCCCTAAACACCCCCTAAAATGTGTACAAATGTTATGTGTGTACTTAAAGAGGAAGTAAACCCTGATGGGTTTACTTCCTCTTTTTTTCCCTGCAAAGGTAAAGCATAATGGACTAATATGCATCGCATAGTAGCTCATTATGTGTCACTTACCTGACACAGGAGCCAGCGAAGTCGCCGCTGTCCCCTGTAGTCCGCCGCATCCATCTTGCTGGTGGCGTCTCGCAGCTCCGCCGAATGACAGCGGTGAAGCCGCGATGACGTCACTCCCGCGCATGCGCACGGGAGTCGCGTCTCGCAGCTCCGCCGCTGTCATTCGGCGGAGCCGCGATGACGTCACTCCCACGCATGCGCACGGGAGTCGACAAATTAGGCAGCTCCATTCTTGGACTTGCCGCGTTTAGTGCGCCTGCGCGCCGCTGTCTACGGCGCATGCGCCGTAGACAGCGGTGCCCATTTTCGGGTAAATATCTCCTAAACCATATAGGTTTAGGAGATATTGCTTGGACCTACAGGTAAGCCTTAATCTAGGCTTACCTGTAGGTCAAAGTGGTTTGTAAGGGTTTACAACCACTTTAAATTCATGCAGAGTGCCAGAGGTTTTTTTTTTGGTGGTCCAAACTCATTAGGAACCCCCCCCCCCCCCTAACTGCTAGGTCAGCTGATAGCAATCCTCTATCTGCTGACTTTGCCAAGCCCAATACACACTACACCTACCTCTTTTGTGGTCAGATTTATGGATGAATTTACCCAAACATGTAGTGCAAGGGCCTGCCTCAATACTTTCAAATGCTACTATTTAAAGTTTTTTTTCTCCTATTATTATCTTGCTATGTAATAGCAGAATGTAAAAATGTGCTTCCATTTGTAAATTTTTAATTTTTTTTTGTATTATGACACTTCTTACCTGTCCAGTGGGCTGCCAATAGTGTAAGTAAGGAGGGGCTGGCCAAAGTATCACACATTATTTATACATTCAGCTTTCAATGAAGTGGAGAGGGTTACCTGTCCAAAACACCCCCCCCCCCCTAATTTTTTGCAATGGGTCATTGAGTGGGGGGGTGGGTGAAGAATCTGATAAGGGGACCTTATACTTTTGGCTTTAAATACTAATTTCCAAAAATGTTATACTGATCTTGGCCAAAAATGTTTGTGTCTAATCTGCTTGCAATGTTGATGTACAAAATGACTATTTTTTTTCTTGTTTGACTTCACAGTTTCCTTTAATGCCACAGGAATGGCAGACTGTGGCCTCTCACTTTGCCACCCATTTGGACTTTCCCAATTGTGGAGGTGCAATTGATGGGAAACAGGTCCGCATCATCCCACCCCTCAACTCGGGGTCCTACTATTATAATTACAAGGGGTAAAATAGTATCGTGATGTTGGCGGTGGTGTCAGCAGCATATGACTTCCTGTATGTGGAAGTGGGGAAAAATGTCCGGATGTCAGATGGTGGAGTGATTGCACAGACTGAGTTCTACTGGTGTCTCCAGAGTGGCAGTCTGTTCTTGCTACCTCCAGAGGAGAATATGGAAGGACTCCCGTTCGTCCTCGTCGTGAATGAAGCGTTTGCGCTAGCAAACCATCTGATGCGGCCTTTCCCGATGAGGACCCTCAACCCGGACCAGAGGGTTTTTAATTTCCAGCTGGTCAGAGCCAGAAGAGTAGTGGAGAACACTTTCGGGATAATGGCCAGCCGGTTCCTCCTATTGTTGACTCCAATCCACATGGCGGAATATAAATTCAATCATATTGTGCTTTCGTGCTGCATTCTGCACAATTTTTTTGAAGAAAGACTCACCGAACTATGTGGCCTCAGTTGGGCCTGACGCAGACTTATCTGAACATGCCAACCTGATGGCCCTTGAAGCTGGCCGTCCTGGTTTGCCCCCCCAAAGCGCCCGCGAGGTCAGAAACAGATATATGGAGTACTTTGTGGGTAGGGGGGCCATTGATATGCCAGACAATGTCTGAGAGGCATTTTTTAAATAAATTTCTCTTTCAAACTTCAATAATATTTGTTTGTTTTTTTGGGCCTTTTTCTTCAACAGTGCAAACCCAATTTCTGTGCGAGATGAGGTGACAGTCTCTTCTTCAGATAATATTATTATTATGTTGTGGGTCTGCCACACACACACCTTGTTTTTGTTGTTAATGTATATAGTGCATTACTGACAAAAATATTGCTCATTTTCAGCACCATGACAGAAATGTGTGGAGTCATGAAAATGGCATGATTGGGGCAAATTAAAAATCACTGTGGGTGTTATTTACTAAAGGCAAATTCACTATGCACTACAAGTGCACTGCAAAAGTGCACCTGAAACTGCACATGGAGTGCAAAGTGGATTTGCCTTTAGTAAATAACACCCATTGTCATACTACAAATACTGCTTTTGCGCATTGAAAAAGGAAGCCACACATTTTTCATAATTAAACTTTTTACTCAAAGCACATTCACGTGTGCGTTTATTAAAGGGGTTTACAAAAAAACAACATATTTGGTGTATATAACATTATTTTTGGTAACATTAATAATATAACTTGCCGTTTTTGTGGAAACAGGCATAACATACAGAACACAGGAACTTACAAAGTTCAACTTTGAAAAGTGAAGACAATATCAGACATGAGTATGTACAAATTGTGTTGATATTGCCTTCATAATATGGGGTGTCACCCCTTTAAAAAATTTGGAAGATGCACACAAATTGTGAATCAAACTGGGCATTTTCCTCCTGATCCCATGCCTAATGTCAACATGTACTATCTCCCATCATGGGGGATCAATATATGTGTTTTGGGGGTGCAACCCCTTCATCTCAGCCACTTTAGTAGCAAGGAAGGGGTTGCACCCACAAAACACGTACATTGATCCCCCATGATGGGAGATAGCACATGTTGACACAACTTCCAAATTTGGCTTTTTTTTAAAATATAAAAGTGTTTTTTAAAAACTAAAATGGATGCTAGCTAGTTTTGGGTGTTTCAGATTCTCCCTAAAATATCAATGATGTTCTTCATTTTTTGTTGAACCTCATTGATGTTTTTCTTGATATTATCTAAATCGTGATTGCACCCCATTATCTCCCCGATGATGATCTGGACACTTTCACTGGTAAAATGCGATTCTTCTTCCACAACATCCACATCATCTAAAAATAAACCAAAACAAACACTGTGTATTATAAATATGCAGGCATAAATTGATTACCTTACCTGAAGGTGTGGTCTCAGACACTCACCTGTTCTGGTGCCAATTTCGCCTATTTCTACAATCTCTCCTTCTACCTCCTCCTCTGCTTCTGGTGTTGGTATTTCCCCTTCTGTGGGAGGGGTGGGGTCCCTGGTGTCCTCAGACGTCCCGAGTCTTCTCTCCCCTATGACAATGTAAAAAAGGAATATTAGCACACTGATATTTGAGGGCAGAAATAGGAATATGAAACATTGCTTGGAAGTGTCATATAATTGTGTTTTTTGGCAGAGTTCAAAGCTGAAAACATTATTTTTGACAGATGGAAGTTTGACAGATGGAGACACCCCTATAGTATCCACGTGTATGGGACATCCTAATAAAAAGGGTGTTCTGGTGTCCCACACTAATGCTCCTGAGTTCAGATTTGTTAACAGCTGCTGAGTGTCCTCTCCTTTACACTGAATCAAGTTTGCATTTCATTCTATTACAAAGCCCTCTAGACAACAAACTTCCTTTGACTAGAAATAGATAGGCCTGAACAAATGTAGTTATTTAAGTGCAACTTGCCAAAACATCGTCTTTGGAGTGGGCGAATGTACGATGTTTGTTACGAACAATTGAACCCGTGAACATGAAAGTGGCCATTTTAAACTGTACAACATTAAATCAAAGCACATGGAGCAGTATACAAGCAATAATAATAATATGAACACACGACAACTATTGAATTTTTTGAAGAACTTGCTTGATCCTTCTGTACTGATCGTGCTCCCTCAGTTTCAGGTCTGACCAGTGTTTTCTTAGTTGATCCTTGGATTGTCGTACCCCAAAATTCTTCTGAAGACTCTTCACAACTTTAGTCATGATGTTGGCCTTTCTGACATTTGGGTTTGGGTAAGGTCCATACTTCCCATCATAGTCGTTCCTCTTCAATATATTCACCATCTCCAACATCTCTCCAAAAGACATATTTGAGGCCTTAAATCTTCTCCTCCGGGATCGGGACGTTTCTGGCTCTGGGCTTTCCTTCGTCCTCCTCCTCGTTACTGGTATACTTCATGCGCACCTGTTGTGTCTCCGCCATGTGCTCTCCCCACTGTGCTGAAAGAGAAGGGGCAGGGAATAGACTAGAAAGAACGTCAGGGGCGGGCGGAGTTTCACGCATGCACTGTATATAAAAAGCAACACACGTGCGTCGTACGTACGATCTGTGACCGGAGGAACTGAAGCACTGATCGTTCAAACGAAGGTACAGTTTTAACTTGGTACATCACTAGCCTATACTGCTTTTAGATTGAGGGCTGTATTGGGACAAGATTAGGAGAGTTTAGCCTGACATTAGGGTTTGTCTCATGTTGTGTCTTGCAGAGAATATGGATCCCTTCAAGGAACCCCATTTTCTGGGGCTAGTCTTTGATATGCTCAGGGAGCTGTCCTGCCTGTGGCAGATGAATAATCCCTTTCATAAGGACCTAGGAAAAAGGAAGGCAGAGCTGGAGAAACCGCTTGCTTTGGTGAAGATCATGGTCCCCACAGCAGACATGACCTATGTGATGGCCAAAATTGGTGCCCTGAGGAGTACATATCTGAGGGAGCACAAGAAGGTCTGGGAGTCCATGAGATCAGGAGATCCAGATGACATTTATTTCCCCAGGATGTTGTACTATGACAGGCTGAATTTTCTGGCAGACCCGAGGGATCCCAGGCCACCACTCTACTGTCTTCCTTCAAGGCTTCCTTCACCCCCAGCTGAGGCTACCAGTGTCCAACTTCCAGGCAGCAACATGTGGAGGGGCCCAGCTTGAGACAGGTATAGCATTGTTCAACATATTTCTTGTTGTACATTTAATGATATTAACTAGATGTTATTATTGAACAGTAAGTTCTGATTTAACAAAGTGTTTTACATATCAATAGATAGTAGTGACCAAAAATGATTGGGATAAGAATGAAAAATGCTGGGCTCAGAATGATAGCCTGTTCTATTTATTAACATTCAATTTGCAACAGTCATGAGCTGAAAATTGTGTGATTGATGACCAAAAAACTAAATCTTTGTCCCATTTTCATACACAGGAAGAACTCAGCCGAGAGGAGGCTGTGGCAAGTGGTAGCCGGGAGGAGGCTGTGATAAGTGGCAGCCGGGAAGAGGCTGTGGCAAGTGGCACCTCCTGCCACAACTACAACAGCAGAGCCACAGCCTGGAAGGAAGCCTGGAGGGAAGTGCCTAAGGAAGACCAGAGAGTGATGGCCTGGGTTCAGTCTGGTCGGACAGAAGATGCAGGCTCTTGTATGACCACAGCCTGGGGACATAGCTGTCATCTGCTCTTCCTGATCTCTTGCACTTCTGGACCAGACTGTTCTCCCTTAGATATGGACTCCTCAGGCCACCAATTTTGCATTTAAATAATTGATGTGTGCCCTGGGGGCCAAAGGCAGTTTCTCCAGCGTTGCCTTCTTGTTTATTTGATTATGACACCTAATAAAGGTTTTTTTTGGTTCAAGAAATACTTGCCTATGTGTTCTATGTACTTCAAAAAGGACAGTTTATTTGTGAGAAGGCAGATACATTTAAAAAATACAAAGTCAAATTAACAAGGGGCACCAACACCAAACAACCTCCTAGCGATTAAAAAATAAAACAAGACAATAAAAAGATAATAATGGTGTTGTGGTAAGTTGACACACAAAACACACCAAAAAAATTACGAAAGATGAGAAAAATGTAGTAGTGTGTGTGAATATGAGCAGCAAAACAACTTCTTTCTTCTAGCATTATAAAGAAAAAGAGAATGCGCTGCATTAAACAATTTTTAACATTGCAACATGACGAATGTGCTATATCGATTATGAGCGCTAGCTTTACCTGACCGAGCGCTTCCGTCTCAGAATTTATTCTGAGCATGCGTGGCACTTTGTCCGTCGGACTAGGCTACAGACGATCGGAATTGACACGATCGGATCATGTTGTCGGAAAATTTGAGATCCAGCTCTCAAACTTTGTTGGTCGGAAATTCCGATGGAAAAAGTCCGATGGAGCCCACACACGGTCGGATTTTCCGACAACATGGTCCGATTGGACATTTTTTTCCGTCGGAATGTCTGACCGTGTGTACAAGGGATGATACAAAAGGGAAACTACTTAAAGTATGTTTAACCAGTTGCCGACCGCCGCACGACGATGTACGTCGACAGCATGGCACGGGCAGGCATATTGGCGTACATGTACGTCCCTTGCCTCCCGCGGGTCGGGGGCCCGATCGGGCCCCCGCCCGGTGCCTGCGGCGGTCGGTTTTCCTCCGGGAGCGATCCGGGACGAGGGGGCAGCCATTCATTCATGGCCACCCCCACGCGATCGCTCCCGACGAATAGGAATCCCCCGTGACATCACTTCCTCTCCTGTAATGTAAACACAGGAGAGGAAGTGATGTATTCTCTCCTCCGTGTCGGTATTTTTCGTTCCGACACGGAGGAGAGCGGATCGGTGAGTTGCACCAACACTCTACACACACAGTAGAACATGCCAGGCACACTCACACCCCCCCGATCACCCCCCCCCAATTACCCCTGCCCCCCAGTCACAGTGACACCAATGTCATTTTTTTTTTTTTTTTTTGCATTGGTGTCATTTGTGACTGTAATAACTGTTAGGGCAGTTAGGGTTAGCCCCCTTTAGTTCTAATGTACCCCCCTAACCCCCCCAATAAAGGTTTAACCCCGTGATCACCCCCCGTCGCCAGTGTCACTAAGGCTGGGTTCACATTGCAGCGGTTTATGAGAACGAATGTGATTCGCACCGCACTGCAGTGCAAATCACATCCGATCTCTGTGCGATTCGAGTTCAGCCATTCGCCGCACCCGCCACACCCGCCGCACCCGCCGCAAATTCGCACGGGACCCTTTTTTTGGCCCGCAGCAGAATCGGATCGCATGGGTGTTCACACCATGCGATCCGAGTTTGCAGATCGCACTGCGATATGCGAACTGATCTGGGGGTGTCAGTAACATTTCACTGACACTCCCAGCAGTCCGCATAGGGCAGTGTGAACTGCCGCCGGGAGGCATGCGATGCGGGAACCCGCCGCGGATTTGCGGCGTTTCCGCATCGCTCCAGTGTGAACCCAGCCTAATAAGCGATCATTTTTCTGATCGCCGTATTAGTGTCACAGGTGACGCTAGTTAGGCAGGTAGGTATTTAGGTTCGCCGCAGCTTTTTATAGCGCCAGGGACCCCCATATACTACCGCATAAAGCCCCCTGATTGCCCCCTAGTTAACCCTTTCACCAGTGATCACCATATAACTGTTACAGGTGACGCTGGTTGGTTAGTTATTTTTTTATAGTTTCAGGGCACCCGCCATTTATTACCTAATAAAGGTTTAACCCCCTGATCACCCGGCGGGTGTCATTTGTGACTAATAACTGTTAGGGCAGTTAGGGTTAGCCCCCTTTAGTTCTAAGGTACCCCCCTAACCCCCCCAATAAAGGTTTAACCCCGTGATCACCCCCCGTCGCCAGTGTCACTAAGGCTGGGTTCACATTGCAGCGGTTTATGAGAACGGATGTGATTCGCACCGCACTGCAGTGCAAATCACATCCGATCTCTGTGCGATTCGAGTTCAGCTATACAGATAGTATGGCTGAATTCGTGTCGCACCCGCCGCACCCGCCGCAAACTCGCACGGGACCCTTTTTTTGGTCCGCAGCAGAATCGGATCGCATGGGTGTTCACACCATGCGATCCAAGTTTGCAGATCGCACTGCGATATGCGAACTGATCTGGGGGTGTCATTAACATTTCACTGACACTCCCAGCAGTTCGCATAGGGCAGTGTGAACTGCCGCCGGGAGGCATGCGATGCGGGAACCCGCCGCGCATTCGTGACGTTCCCGCATCGCTCCAGTGTGAACCCAGCCTAATAAGCGATCGTTTTTCTGATCGCTGTATTAGTGTCACAGGTGACGCTAGTTAGGCAGGTAGGTATTTAGGTTCGCCGCAGCTTTTTATAGCGCCAGGGACCCCCATATACTACCGCATAAAGCCCCCTGATTGCCCCCTAGTTAACCCTTTCACCAGTGATCACCATATAACTGTTACAGGTGACGCTGGTTGGTTAGTTATTTTTTTATAGTTTCAGGGCACCCGCCATTTATTACCTAGTCTCACTAGTGTACCCCTAAATTTAGGGGTGTCTACTTTCCAAAATGGGGTCATTTGGGGGGGGTTTGTGCCATCTTGGCATTTTATGGCCTTCAAAACTGTAACGCCCTTAGAAAGCCTGAAGGCGGTGCTTGGTTTTCGGGGCCCCGTACGCGGCTAGGCTCCCAAAAAGTCCCACATATGTGGTATCCCCGTACTCAGGAGAAGCAGCAGAATTTATTTTGGGGTGTCATTTCACATATGCCCATGGCATGCGTGAGCAATATATCATTTAGTGACAACTTTGTGAAAAAAAAAAAAAAAAAAAAAGTTTGTAATTTTCCCGCAACTTGTGGCAAAATATAAAATATTCCATGGACTCAACATGCCTCTCAGCAAATAGCTTGGGGTGTCTACTTTCTAAAATGGGGTCATTTGTGGGGGTTTTGTGCCATCTTGGCATTTTATGGCCTTCAAAACTGTAATAGGTAGTGAGAAGTGAACTCAAAAATTTACGCCCTTAGAAAGCCTGAAGGCGGTGCTTGGTTTTCGGGGCCCCGTACGCGGCTAGGCTCCCAAAAAGTCCCACATATGTGGTATCCCCGTACTCAGGAGAAGCAGCAGAATTTATTTTGGGGTGTCATTTCACATATGCCCATGGCATGCATGAGCAATATATCATTTAGTGACAACTTTGTGAAAAAAAAAAAAGTTTGTAATTTTCCCGCAACTTGTGGCAAAATATAAAATATTCCATGAACTCAACATGCCTCTCAGCAAATAGCTTGGGGTGTCTACTTTCTAAAATGGGGTCATTTGTGGGGGTTTTGTGCCATCTTGGCATTTTATGGCCTTCAAAACTGTAATAGGTAGTGAGAAGTGAACTCAAAAATTTACGCCCTTAGAAAGCCTGAAGGCGGTGCTTGGTTTTCGGGGCCCCGTACGCGGCTAGGCTCCCAAAAAGTCCCACATATGTGGTATCCCCGTACTCAGGAGAAGCAGCAGAATTTATTTTGGGGTGTCATTTCACATATGCCCATAGCATGTGTGAGCAATATATCATTTAGTGACAACTTTGTGTAAAAAAAAAAAAAAAAAAAATTTTTTGTCATTATTCAATCGCTTGAGGCAAAAAAATAAAATATTCAATGGGCTCAACATGCCTCTTATCAATTTCCTTAGGGGGTCTACTTTCCAAAATGGGGTCATTTGGGGGGGTTTTGTACTGCCCTGCCAATTTAGCACCTCAAGAAATGAGATAGGCAGTCGTAAACTAAAAGCTGTGTAAATTCCAGAAAACGTACCTTAGTTTGTAGATGTGACAACTTTTGCGCAAACCAATAAATATACAATTATTGACTTTTTTTTTACCAAAGACATGTGGCTGAATACATTTTGGCCTAAATGTATGACTAAAATTGAGTTTATTGGATTTTTCTAATAACAAAAAGTAGAAAATATCATTTTTTTTCAAAATTTGCGGTCTTTTTACGTTTATATCGCAAAAAATAAAAATCGCAGAGGCAATCAAATACCATCAAAAGAAAGCTCTATTTGTGGGAAGAAAAGGACGCAAATTTTGTTTGGGTACAACATTGCATGACCGCGCAATTACCAGTTAAAGCAGCGCAGTGCCAAAGTGTAAAAAGACCTCTGGTCATTTACCAGCAAAATGGTCCGGTCTGAAAGTGGTTAAACCTTGAACATTAACTTTTATTTTCTCCCTGTTTGGTCTGTTAAATGTACCATCATAAACTCTGTTAAATAGATCTTCACTTTCTTACTTACTTTCTTGGTGAAGGTATTTTTAGATATCCATTTAACAACTGCAAAAATGACGGTGATCCTGCCAGAAATCCAGTTATCTTATCACTGTAGTGAGCTGACAACACAGGGTCTGCTGTCTATAAACCCAGGGTGTTATATTTGCCCTGCCAAGGTTATCTCTGTGGATTACAGAACTGTTTCCCCTTTATGTTATAGAAATGAGTAGTGGGAGAAGTGTTCAGTCAGCAGCAAGCAGCCTAGGATGGCAACGTTGTTCCTGGATAGATAGAGTACACTGACTGAGTGCTCTCACCCCTAAAAAGAAGAAGGTTACTGGTAACATGATAATAAAGGGAAAAAAGGAAAGCAAGCCTGCAAAAACGAATGTATTCACTTCTTTAACAAAGGGATTGGGCTGGACATACACTTGTAAGGGACTTTCCACCATATTATACTTTTATTGTGGGTATGCACTCTGTGAGTACTTTAAGCAAAAGTGGGACAGCCATTCAGTTGTTGTTTACAAACAGATTGACGGAGGTGAAGACCCCACTATCCCATACCTACCTAATAGAGGCCAGGTTAATGATAGGGCTTCCCTTACACCTCCTGTCCAATACCCCCCGGAGTAGCAGGATAAGGAGAGGCATGGGTGAGGATACAAGTGAAAGTCAGCAGCAAGAGATTTAGATGCAGCAAAGTCAGGAGGCAGCTCAGGTCAAATATAGGATGACAAATAGGATGACAGAATGCAGGCCAGATAATGGGTAACAGTCACATCGAGCAACTCTGCTTAGTTGTGCTGTGCTTCAAATAGGGCAGGCATGTCCAAAGTCACGGCCCGCGTTCCGGTTTCGGACGGCCCGCCTGGAAATGTTGACATATATATCTTTTGTGGCCCCCAACGAATCCCCAAGCGCCGGGGGCCACAAAAGATAGATATGCTGGCTAACATGGAGGGGGCGGGACGAGTGCCGTGGATACAGGAGTATTTCATGTTTACACAGCGTCCTGTGTAAAAGGAAGTCTTGTCTCCTGCGCTGCCATTGGACAACTGATTTGTCCATCACAGGAGGTGGGACTTTCAATTAAAGAGGCTGTATGTCTGTCTGCGCTCATCCCCCCCCCGTCTCCTCCAAGGCTGCAGAGGACATGAATCAGGCTGCACTGATGGCAATGGTGAGTCTGCATTCATGGCAATGTGTGGGCTGCATTCATGGCAATGTGGGGGCTGCATTCATGGAAATGTGGGGGCTGAATTCATGGCAATGTGGGGGCTGCATTCATTGCAATGTGGGGGCTGCATTCATGGCAATGTGTGGGCTGCATTCATGGCAATGTGGGGGCTGCATTCATGGCACTGTGGGGGCTAAATTCATGGCAATGTGGGGGCTGCATTCATGGCAATGTGTGGGCTGCATTCATGGCAATGTGGGGGCTGCATTTATGGCAATGTGTGGGCTGCATTCATGGCAATGTGGGGGCTGTATTCATGGCAATGTGTGGGCTGCATTCATGGCAATGTGTGGGCTGCATTCATGGCAATGTGGGGGCTGCATTCATGGCAATGTGTGGGCTGCATTCATGGCAATGTGGGGGCTGCATTTATGGCAATGTGTGGCTGTATTCATGGCAATGTGGGGGCTGCATTCATGGCAATGTGTGGGCTTCATTCATTACAACATGGGGGCTACATTCATGGCAATGTGTGGGCTCCATTCATGGCAATATGGTGGGGGCTGCATTCATGGCAATACTCTGGGGGCTGCATTCATGGCAATACTCTGGGGGCTGCATTCATGGCAATACTCTGGGGGCTGCATTCATGGCAATACTCTGGGGGCTGTATTCATGGCAATACTCTGGAGACTGCATTCATGGCAATACACTGGGGGCTGCATTCATGGCAATACGCTGGGGGCTGCATTCATGTCAGTGTGGGGGCTGCATTCATGGCAATACGGTGGGGGCTGCATTCATGTCAGTGTGGGGGCTGCAGTCATGTCAGTGTAGGGGCTGCATTCATGGCAATACGGTGGGGGCTGCATTCATGGCAATACGCTGGGGGCTGCAGATGGGCACTGACCCTTATTTTGCTTCACAGTTCTTTATTTAAAATGTAAGATTTATTTTTTCCCTGAGAATTCCTTTTTAAAGTTAAGGTGCCTGGTATAAGCCGATTAAATACGGTATATCCAAATAACACACCCGAGCTCATCTATTCACCACACACAGCACAAAGGCAAGAGAATTCTTGTTGGGCCGTGTATTCGTGCTCGGACGAACACACTTAGACCGAATTTTAATGGTTTAAAGAATGTCAGACAAAAGGGTCGTCCTCAAGCATGTTCACTTCATTAAATCTGGCCCTCTTTGAAAAAAGTTTGGACACCCCTGAAATAGGCCAGAGCCATTCATGCACATGCTTCTGAGGACATGCAACGAACCACATGGATCTGCACCCAGCTCCCACGCACACCGAACAAAGAGCTGTAATGTGTGCACATGCAGGTCTTATGACCTGGCCATATGCTCAACTTTCCTGATACCTACCTGTCCTACAGGAGGAACTTAAGGCAGATTAGACATGTGCATTCGTTGTCGTCCAAATGCATTTTCATCCAAATTTCAGGTATTTTCATTATCGTTTTAACAAACGATAACGAAAGTGTAGAATCTGAAAAACGAAAGATCTGACACAAATAAATGCTTTATTTTCACAACAGTTCGATATAGATAGGAGATTCGACATGACACTGACAATAACAATCTGTGTCTATCGAACCTGTGGTCGAATGTGCCTAACCTTAACTGTATTAGTCCAGGATTATTCTGCATAGAGAGAAACGATTTGACATAGAGAGAAAAGATTGCTGCTGGATATGGGTGGGGAAGTAAAATAAAAATAATGATGATGATGAATGTTATTGGCTGATTGTAACCAAAGAGGAGGAGCAGTAAATTAGCTAGAACTAAGTACACACGTACAGCCAACTTACTTACGATTGCTAGCAGAGAGAGACACAGACACTGAATTATTTCAGAAGACAGTCAATCTTATCTGGTCCGTTTGCCAGAGAACCTAAATTATTTAGCTATTAAGCATAAGCACAGCAGCAGAACAATAGTGAAGCAAGCTACAGTTCAACTTAACTTTTTCACAATAATCTGCTGCTATTGTGTTAGCCCCTGTACACACGGTCGGAGATTCTGCCAACCAAATCCGTTGGATTTTGTCAGTTGGATTTAGTCCGATGGATTGTGTCCGAAACTGTTGCATACACACGGTCAGACCAAGTTGTCTGATTTAGCGGTTGCCAAGAACGCGGTGACGTAAGCCGTGTACGGCAGGACTAGAAAAAGGAAGTTCAGCACCACGTCCGGCACCCTTTGGGCTCCTTCTGCTGATCTCGTGTCTATTGCGTGTTTTAGTAGAAGTTTGGTGAGAGACGATTCGCGCTTTTCAGATTAGTGATTCAGATCGCTACCGCTCTTCAGTTTGTGCTTGTCTTTGCGTATCTGATAATCAGTGCGTGCAGTCATTAAGTATTTGCTTCTCATTGTGGACTATATCTTGGTATAGTACGCTTTGAAAGGCATTTTTTATTGTCTGCTTGCTTCTGCTATTCAGGTCGTCCTTTCAGGCCTTGCTGTTTATCGGTGCTTTCTGGTGTCCGTTCTGACCAGCCGACCGTTTTCAAAACATGTTTCGTCTACGTACTCATCGTACAGTTTGTACTGTGCAGGGGCTTCGTGTTGGGGTTCACACTTTGACTTTGACACAAGCCCGGTCCATGAACAGGGAGGGGAGGCGTTTGTGGACCAAGAATTGGTTGTGCCAGCGTCACCAGTTCTCCCACATGCCTTTGCTCCGTGAGATCCGTGAGAATAATCCTGATCATTTCTGGATTTTTCTCAGGATGACGGACCCCATTTTTCACCATCTGCTGGCTTTGCTGACCCCTTATATCACCAGGCAGGATACCTGCATGTGGCAAGCCATCACTTCGGAGCAGAGGCTCATTGCCACGTTGCGCTACTTGGCGACAGGGAGAAGTCTTCAGGACCTCAAGTTCTCTACAGGCATCTCCCCCCAGGCTCTGGAGATCATTATTCCAGAGACCTGTTCTGCCATCATTCCGCTCCTGCAGAAGGACTATATTATGCTAAGTTTCATCCTTAAACATCACATTCTATGTATTTCATGATTGCTAATGTCTTGCATTTCTTTCCTCATTTCCTAATTACCATCATTGCAATATGCTCTAATTCATATGCTCTGCCCCTTTGTCCTCATGCATATTTGCCTCACTAACTTCCCCACCATGCTCTTCTTGGCCCATAAAACTATAGTCTAGTCACTTAACAATGTCTTTTGGCAGCTCCATAGTATTGCTTTCCCCTAAACACCCCCTAAAATGTCTACAAATGTGATGTGTGTGCTTCAATTCATGCAAAGTGACCTTTTTTTTATTTTTGGAGTTGTGCCAAACTCATTAGTAACCCCCCTCTCCCCAACTGCTAGCTCAGCTGATAGCAATCCTCTATCTGATGACTTGACCCAACCCAATACACACTCTACCTACCTTTTTCATGATCACATTTATGGACGAATTCACCAAAGCATGTAGTGTAAGGGCCTGCCTCAATACTTTCAAATGCTATTTTTATTTTTTTAACACATACATTTTCTTGCTATGTAATAGCAGAATGTCAAAATGTGCTTCCATTTAGTTATTATGACACTTCTTACCTGTCCGGTGGGCTGCCAATAGTGTAACTAAGGAGGGGCTTCCCAAAGTATCACACATTATTTAGCCATTCAGCTCTCAATCAAGTGGAGAGGTTTACCTGTCCTAAACACCCCCCCTCATTTTTTAGCAAGGGCCCATCAGATGGGGGGGGGGGGGTGGGGGGGGGGGTTATGACTCTCATAAGGGGACCTTATACTTTAGGGTTTAAATACTCAGTTAAAAAAATGTTATACTAATTTTGTCAAAAAATTTGGGTGTCTAATCTGCTTGCAATTTTAATTTGTCAAATTACTACTTTTTGTTCTTGTTTCACTACACAGTGTCCTTCAATGCCACAGGAATGACAGACTGTGGCCTCACACTTTGCCAGTTTTATTAAAGTTGTGCCTTTTTCACCAACAGTGCAAACCCAAGTTCAGAGCGAGATGAGGGGACAGTCTCTTCTTCAGATAATCTTATTATGTTGTGGGTCTGCTACACACACACCTTCTTTTTGTTAACGAATGTGTAGTGCATTACTGATCTAAATCATGCTCATTTTCAGCACCATAGCAGGAAAATGGCATGATTGTCCAAATTTACACATCGCTGTGGGTGCTTTTTACTAAAGGCACATCCTCTATGCACTACAAGTGCACTGCAAAAGTACATCTGAAACTGCACTTGAAATGCAAAGTGGAGTTGCCTTTAGTAAATCGCACTCCTTCACAGCACAAACTCAAATTTGACTACAAATACATTTTAGGACCAATGAAAAAGGAAGGCACACATTGTTGAGAATTCAACTTTTTAATACAAGCACATTCACATGTGCGTTTATTAAAGGTTTTTACAACAAACCAAGAGATTTTGTGTATCCAAAACAGATTTTTTTTCCTTGTTGTTTTTGTGTAAACAGGCATGTATCAAACCGTAAAATACAGAACACAGGAACTTACAAAGTTCAACTTTGAAAAGTGAAGACAATATCAGACATGAGTATGTAGAAACTGGGCTGATATTGCCTTCATCACATGGGGTGTGACCCCTGAAAAAAACACATTTGGAAGATGCACACAGTGTGTCAACATGTGCTATCTCCCATCATGGGGGATCAATGTACATGCTTTGGGGCTGCAACCCCTTCATCTCAGACACTTTACACAAAACATGTACATTGATCCCCCATGATGGGAGATAGCGCATGTTTACCCACTCTGTGCATCTTCCAAATTTTTAATTTTGCAAAATACAACATTTTTTTGTTAAAAAGCAAAAATAAAACCCTATCTAGTTTTTTTGTTTTCACACTCTCCCCAAAACATCAATGATGTTCTTCATTTTATTTTTAACATCATTGATGTTTTGTTGTACAATTTCCAAATCCCGATTGCACCCCATTATCTCCCCGATCAAGATCTGGGCACTCTGACTGGTAAAACGGGAATCTTCTTCCACATCACCTACAAAACAAAGCAAACAAACACACCATGTAATCCAAATATGGTGATATACATTGATGAGCTTACCGGAAGCTGTGTTCTCCGACACTCACCTGTTGTGGTGACAATGTGTCCAACCTCCACAATCTCTCCTTCCTCCTCCTCCTGCTCCTGCTCCTGCTCCTCTGTTTCTGCTTTTGGAAGTTGCCCTTCTTTGGGAGGGGTGTGGTCCCTGGTGTCCTCATAGTCCCTGGTGTCCTCATACTTGCCGAATCTTCTCTCCCCTATGAGAATGTAAACAAAGATTAATTAGCACACAGAGGACAGAAATAGGAATATGAAACATTGCTTGGAAGTGTTGCACAATTGTGTTTTTGGGCCGAGTTACAAGGTGAGAACATTATTGGGGACACTTTGTTAAGCTGGAATACTTCCCTGCAGAACGATGTTTCATACGAACGAACGAAACCATGAACTTGAAAGTGGGCATTTTAAAATGCACAACATGAAATCAAAGCACATGGAGCATGTATGCAAGCAAGAATAATCATATGAACACACGACAACTACTTACTTTTTTTAAGAACACGCTTGATCCTTAGGTACTACTCGTGCTCCCTCAGTTTCAGGTCTGACCAGCGTTTTCTCAGTTGATCCTTAGATCGTTGTACCCCAAAATTCTTCAGAAGACTCTTCACAACTTTATTCATGATCTTGGCCTTTCTGATATTTGGGTTTGGGTAAGGTCCATACTTCCCATCATAGTCGGTCCTGTTCAATATGTCGACCATCTCCAACATCTCTCCAAAATACATATTTGAGGCCTTAAATCTTGTCTTCCTGGATCGGGACGTTTCAGGCTCCGGGCTTTCCTCACCCTCCTCCTCGTTAGTGGAACTATTAGTGCGCTTCTGCGTTCTCTCCGCCATGTGCTCTCCCCACTGCGGCGGGAAGCGAAGGGGCGGAGAATAGTCTGGAAAGAACGTCAGGGGCGGGTGGAGTTTCACGCATGCACACTGTATATAAAACGCAACACGTGTGTATCGTCCGTACGATCTGGGAGGAGAGTGTGAGGCACAGACGCGACAAACGTGGAAACGAAGGTAACATTTTTAACTTGGTGCTTCACTAGACTAGACTGCTTCTATCTAGGTCGATGTTGGGACAAGATTAGGAGGGATTTTAAATTGCATTATTAGTATTTGAGGGTTTGTCTTGTGTTGTGTCTTGCAGACAATATGGATCCATTCACAAATGACAACTTTATGGGGCTATTCATAGAACTGTACATGGAGATGCCCTGCCTGTGGCAGTTCCACAACAAGTTTTATACTGACAGATCAAAGAGGAACGCAGCACTGGAGAAACTGCTTGCTTTGTTGCGGATCATGGTCCCCACGGCAGACATGGCCTATCTGAATCGCAAAATTGTGGCCATGAAGATGACATATCTCAGGGAGAGAAAGAAGCACCTGGAGTCCTTGAGAGCAGGAGATACAGATGCCGTTTATTACCCCAGGATGGTTCACTTTGACAGGCTGCATTTTCTGGTAGACCAAGGGGTACCCAGACCACCACTCAGGCCACCACTCTCCAGGCTTCCTCCAAGGCATCCTTCATCCCCAGCTGAGGCTTCTGATGTACAACCTGGGCCTTCCAGGCAGCACCATGTGGTGGGGCCCAGCTTGAGACAGGTATTGCATTGTTGAACATATTTCTTGTGTTACATTTAATGATGTTAACTAGATGTTCTTATTGATCAGTAAGTTGTGATTTCTCAAAGTGGTTTACATCTCAAGAGACAGTAGTGACCAAAAATGATTAGGACGGGAAAGAAAAATGCTGGTGTCAGAATGATAGTCTGTTCTATTTGGTAACATTCAATTAGCAAAAGCCAGGAGCACAAAATGGTGTGATTGATGATCAAAAAACTAAAACTATGTCCCCATTTCATACACAGGAAGACCTCAGTCGGGGGGAGGCTGTGGCAAGTGGCAGCCAGGAGGTTGACCAACGCCCTCCTCCTCCTGCCCCAGCTACAGGAGCCCAGCCACAGCCTGGAAGGATGCCTGGTGGGAAGTCCCGAAGGAAGACGAGAGAGTGATGGCCTGGGTTGAGTCTGGTCTGCCAGAAGATGCAGCCTCTTGAAGATCCACATCCTGGGGACAGAAATGGCATCTGAATTTCCTGCTCTCTAGGACTTCGGGTCCAGACTTCTCTCCCTGAGATATCTACTCCTCAGGCCACCAATTTTTTTAAATTATAATTTAGTCATGTCTGTCCTGGGGGCCAAAGGCTGCACCAAAGTTAGGAAGTTTCTCCAGTGCTGCGTTCTTATTTTTAGTTTCTAGCGAACAAAATACATTTTTTTTTTGTTTGATGAAATACTTGTGTAATGTGTTTTCCTTCCAAAAGTACAGTTTATTTGTGAGCAGGCAGGTACATTTCAAACATACAAAGTGAAATAAATAACAAGGGGTAACAACACTAAACAACCTCCTGTAGATTAAAAAAGAAAAAGAAAATATAAAAATACAATAATGTTGTTGTTGTAAGTTTACACACAAAAAAAATAAAATAAGGAGAAATGAGCAAACTGTCTTTAAAGGATATTTTTAGGGAATCCCCCCCCAAAAAACATCCAAAAAAGAAAAAACATAATCTAAAATTGTGTATATGTGAAGCAAACAAAAATTGTATTGCTGAAATGGTTAAAAAGAGTAATGAAATCCGTTCCGGAGAAGTGTGTGTGACTATGAGCATCAAAAGAAGTTCGTGCTTGCAGCATTGTAAAGAACAAGAGAATACGCTTGATGAAAGAATTTTTAACATTGCAGCGTGATGAATGTGCTATATCGCTTACGAGCAGTAGTTTTACCTGAACGAGCACTTCCGTGTCGGAATTTGAATGTGAGCATGCGTGGCACTTGGTCCGATCAAAATTCTCTACACATGATCGGATTAGGTACGATTGAACCAGTTGGTCGGGAAATATTTCCAAAATGTTGGAAAATTGGGTCCGACGGATATTCGGACGGAATCAGTCCGATGCATACCACACACAGTCGGATTATCGGACGACATGGTCCGATAGGACACATTCCGACGGATTCTCCGACCGTGTGTACAAGGGCTTAGTGTTGTGAACCTGATAGTGATACTAGTGTTGCTAGTGTTGTGATAGCCTCAGAGGCTGCCCGTGTTGGGGGGGGGGGGGGATGTATTATTATAGATTCTATATTATAATATTATAGATTTAGATTCTATATAGATTCTATATACCCTATCTTGTTACCTGTCTGATCAGTGATCACTATCACCAGTCCATTTTCTGTTTGAACTATATACATTCAACATGAACAACAAGGATTTGACAAAGCAGCGAAAAACATACAAACGTTGAATCTTTGGCTTATGGTGTCTGTTGAAAGTTCTAAGAAGATTCAACGCTAAACTATACGGAGTCATATCGTTTAGCTGCTCCGTCTAATCTTTTGAATCTTTGAACATTCGACAGACACCATAAGCCTTCAATGACAGATTCGACCTTAATTCATTTGGATTTTCGGACAAATGCAATTTTTAACGAAAAACTAAATAAATAAAGACGAATTTCGGGAGTAACTAAATAAATGTATTTTTCAGACGAAAACAAAATTCCGAAACAAAATATTTCAGTGTGCACATGTCTAAGGCAGATAGGAAATTTGCACCTCTAAGCACATGTTACATGTTATTTTATTTAACTAAAAATGCGGCACCATCTAGATATCTAATGCCGCGTACACACGATCAGACTATCCGGTGGACTTAGTCTGGCGGACAAACCGCCGTAAAGTCCGCCGGACTTTCCGAACAAGTGGACCTGCCCACACAGGTGATTATCTGCCGTACTTTTGAAATGAATGGACTTGCCCACACACGGAGGAAAGTCCATTCATTTTGAGCACGGCTCCAGGTAGCCGGGACCAGCGAGGGAAGCGTTGCTGGCCCCCGTCACCTGGTATGGAGTTAAAGGGGAAGCCCTACGCTGAAAAAACAGCGTGGGATTCCCCTCCTAGGTCCATATCAGACCCTTATCCGAGCCGCAACCCAGCTGGTCAGGAAAGGGGGTGGGGATGAGCGACCCCCCACCCCAAAGCACCTTGTCCCCATGTTGATGAGGACAAGGGCCTCTTCCCGACAACCCTGGCGGACGGGGGGGCTTATCGGAATCTGTGAGCCCCCCTTTAATAATGATGTCCCCGCCCATTATGATGTCACAGTCCCAGCATCCTCTGGGACTGTGACATCATAATGGGCGTGGACATCATCCGGCGATGTCCCTATATAAGTCGCCGCACGCCGCGTGCCTGTCATTGTGGCCAGAGACAGCGACGAGGCAACAGCTCAACAGCTCAAGAAGAGAAGAAGAGAAGAAGAGAAGAGAAGAACATAAGAACAGAAGGCCAGAAGACAGCAGCGACAGAAGACCGGGCCAACGCTTGTAAAAGAGCTAGAAGAAGGCGCGGAGGCCCAGCAAGAAGAACCGAAGAGGGGGATAAGACCCCGAAGTCGAAAGAAGAGGGCGGCGACAAAGAAGAAAGCCGGGCTCCTCCGCTCGTAAAAGAGCTAGCAAAAGAGCAGAAGATAGCGGAGTAGTCTGGCGAGAAGACCCCTGAAGACGGAAGAAGACCCTCGGAGCTGTGCAATAAACTATTTTAACCCTTGTGTGTTGTGTTTTTTTTTTTTTTTTTTTTTTCACAGGTGAATGGGTAGGGGTACATTGTACCCCATACTCATTCACATAGAGTGGGGGCGGGATTCGGGGCCCCCTTATTAAAGGGGGCTCACGGGTTCTGATAAGCCCCCCGCCCACAGACCTGACAACCAACGGCCAGGGTTGTCGGGAAGAGGCCCTTGTCCTCATCAACATGGGGGCAAGGTGCTTTGGGGTGGGGGGCCGTGTGTCCCCCCCTTCCCCAAAGCACTCCCCATGTTGAGGGCACTGGTACGGCTCAGGAGGGGGGGGCGCTCGCTCGTCCCCACCACCTTTCCTGACCGGCCCGGTTGGGTGCTCGGATAAGGGACTGATATGGACCTGGGGGGGACCCCATGCCATTTTTTCGGCATAGGGCTTCCCCTTTAACTCCATACCAGGTGACGGGGCCAGCGACACTTCCCTCGCTGGTCCCGGCTACCTGGAGCCGCGCTCAAAATTAATGGACTTTTCTCTGTGCGGGAAAAGTCCATTCATTTCAAAAGTACGGTGGACTAGCACACACACGTTAGTATTGTCTGGCGGACTGCGAGTCCGGTGGACATATTTTGGTGCAAAACTACTTTCTTAGTCCGCCGGACTTTTGGGTAGAAAAAGTCCGCCAGAGCCCACACACGTAAGACACCGCAATACTGTCAAGATGTTTGAGGAAACCATTTAAATTTTGCTTGTTTTGTAAATTGGGGCATCTTAATACCTGCTCCATGGCTCAGGTTTATAGCTCAGCATGTAACCAACATCACTGTTTGTATGAAAGATGGATGTTACATCTACTGCTTATGAAAAATGAAATATATGACCTATCACAGATAAAACTAATAAAGGAGTGGAATCCTAAGAGAGGGATCTGTATTTCTTCATCGTTTTGGGGATTTGTAGGTGAAACATATTGTAAAGTACAAGAGGATCTTCAATTATTTCCTTAAACCTTTCCACTTTATATACCTTAAAATAGTTTAATTGCTGCCTGTGTGTGTTAATTAAACTGGCTGTTGGCTATAGGCAAGAGAATAAATAAGTCCGTGCTGGTTGCTGTAGCAACATCCTTTTTTAAGCAGCTGTTGACAGGAGTGATATTGATTTAAGCGTTCATGCTATTTTTGCTTTTAAGATCAAGGAAGCCATGAAAAAGCTCTTAAGCAATGCTTCATCACTTACAGTAAAATTGACAACAAAGGCAATGGCAATATGTTGTTTCCCTGAAAACTTTGAACTCTCACAAGTACCATTTATTTTCACACATACTGTGCACTGGATATGTTATGATTATCTCAGAATTCAAGTGTACATCCCAATTTGTGCAGAAGTGATATTAAATTGATGGCCATGCACAGTATAAAGATGAACTGAGGAATAATAGTTGTGAAGACATCAGTCTGATCCTAAATCCATTGGGATAATCTGTGCAATGCACCTGAAGTGGGATAACAGTTCACACTTACATTATGTTTTGACCTGCTCTCAGAGAGGTTTTATACCAAGAACAAATTGTCCTCATCTTTCTCCACTGCTTCCTATGTACTGTCCTTTTCATCTTGCATACTGTTACACTCATCTGCTTCCAGCACCCCTCTGTACTGCTCCTATCATCCTTCTCTAGTGCCCCCTATATACTGGTGCTCTCATTCACCTCTTGTGCCCCATATGTACAATTCCTCTCATTTAACTCCAGCGCTCTCCCGTACTGCTCCTCTCATCATTCTCTAGTGCCCATATGTACCACTGGATCCTACCACCTCTTCCCCAAAAGGGGGTGATTATTCCTGCAGAGTATCCAGCTACATTTAGGCAGAATTTCCCCAGGCAGAGCTCTAAGCCCTTAGAGATTCCGGCAGAATGTGTCCGATAGGACCGTATTGTCGGATAATCCGGCTGTGTGTGGTTTGCATCGGACTGTTTCCATCGGAACATCCGACGGACCCAGTTTTCCAACTTGTCTATAACATTTTCCGACAACATGCTCCGATCAGACATACTCCGATCATGTGTAGCCTACTCCGACGGACAAAGTGCCACACATGCTCAGATCAAATTCCTAGACCAAAGCTATTGGCTACTAGCCTGAACGTAGTCCTGTCATAACGAAATAACGTCATCATGTTATGTACAATCGGATTTTCCGACAATTGGGACGATTTGGTTGTCAGAATGTCCGACCGTGTGTACAAGGGCTAAGACCCCTTTCACACTGGGGCGTTTTTCAGGCGTTTTTCAGGCGCTTTGAAAGAAGCCGCAACTGCAATCCCAATGTAAAAGCCAGAGTGCTTTCACACTGAGATCCCTTTCACACTGGGGCGTTTTTCAGGTGCTTTAGCTTTAAAAAAAAAAGCGCCTGTAAAGCGCCTGAAAGAAGCCGCAACTTCAATCCCAATGTAAAAGCCCGAGTGCTTTCACACTGAGGCGCTGCACTGGCAGAAGCACTTTTCAGGAGTTTTGCAGGCGCTTCCCATTGATTTCAATTGGAAGGGACGCTTTAGGAGCGTTGTATTCACCGCTTCAAAAGTGCTGCAAAGAAGCTGCTTGCAGGACTTTTTTTGACGCCCTGCCAGCGCAGCGCCTCAGTGTGAAAGCACTCGGGCTTTTACATTGGGATTGCAGTTGCGGCTTCTTTCAGGCACTTTACAGGCGCTTTTTTTTAAAGCTAAAGCGCCTGAAAAATGCCCCAGTGTGAAAGGGATCTCAGTGTAAAAGCACTCGGGATTTTACATTGGGATTGCAGTTGCGGCTTCTTTCAATCGCTTTACATGCACTTTTTTTAACGCTAAAGTGCATTAACAACGCCTGAAAAACGCCTCAGTGTGAAAGGGGTCTAAGGCTACTTTCACACTGAGGTGCTTTATAGGCATTTTAGCGCTAAAACTAGCTCCTGTAAAGCGCCTCTCCTGTCATTTCAATGTGAAAGCATTCGGGCGGTGCACTTGCAGGATGCTAGAAAAAGTCCTGCAAGCAGCATCTTTGGGGCAGTGGGGGAGCGCTGTGTACACTGCTCCTCCACTGCCCTTGCCCATTGAAATGAATGGGCACCGCTGCTGAAGCGCCTGCAAAGTGCTTTGGTAGTGGTGCTACACGGGCGGTATTAACCCCTTCTTCGGCCGCTAGCAGGGGTTTAAAGCACCCCGCTAGTGGGCGAAAAGTGCTGCTAAAATGACGGTAAAGCACCGCTAAAACTAGCTATGACACTCTCACCACCCCAGTGTGAAAGTGGCCTAAGGGCTTTGAGGCAGCGCCTTTTATATTGGTTGTCCTGTAGGGATCTGTAACCTGGCTGAAAGTGTCAGGAAAGACATTAATCCTTACAAGCCTGGTTATCCCTAGCTCTCAGGACAACCTAAAGACACAGGAAACATACAAATATTGTAACATTTGGCACCTGGCTGCCTCAATTAACATGGGAGCAATTGAGCTCAGCCAGAGAAAAAAGTGCTTAGACAGTCATACACATTAACCGCTTGTACGCACTATCCTTGTAATTTAACTCTTTGTGTCCCTGGCTACAGAGTTTTCCCCGTCACCTCTCCTGCTTTTCTTTTCTCTCCATAATCTGTCCTTCCTCAACACAGTCTGCATGGTGACATCATTACTTGCCTGTAATCCACCGGTAACAACAGACACGGGCAAGAGGGGTATAATTGGTGGTGTGTAAGCGGCATCCATGACAGACGACATCCCACCTTTCTGACATACTCTTCACTAACTGCTGGTGAGTGTGACCTATGTGCGGAATGGACACACACCGAGATAGTCATTAGGGGCTAATTTTATGGACACCATTATTTATGTACTCCTTTTTGTAATACAATTTTGTGCTGTTTTTTTCAGCACCTTGTGACTAAGCAGGTTGAATTTGTTTGGTGTCTCCTTCGGGTTTCGCCCTTGATGGTATAATACTCAAGTACAAATTGAACGTTCATTCAATTTTTCTGAAATTTATGCCCTTAGTTTGCATGTTAATTATCTTTTCTATCAAGTGTTCAGTATTTTTTTGGGGGGAGTTTTTTTAATATATTCATATATTTGCATTAATTTACAATAATTACCTATTGACAATATATCATGCAGTCGTCTGTGATCTTATGCCCCTCCTATGGCTTACCAGTACCTCTGGGGGTGACATTTGAATGCGCAAAGAATGTGTATCATCTTGTCTGTTTTGTCATGATTTCATGTCAAGATTTTTCTTGGTTAGATTCCCTCCAGTAGATCACTTTTATTTATTGATGGGATGTGCTTTTGTTTGAATACACATGTGCAGAACAAAAAAATGTGTTTTGTTTCATTTCGATTTGCTATTTACAAAAATAATTTTAGTTAAATTTTTTTCATTCATAATTCGTTTTCGGAATTTGTTTTGTTTATTCGTTTTCAAATTGATTAAAAATTTTCAGATTGATTCGAAAAGTTTACAAATTAAAAAATAGAAAGTAAAGGAATAGAGTAGAAAAAAATAGAATAGATTAGAAAATAATAAAATAGAAAATAAAAGAATATAATATAACAGAGTAAAACGGAACAAAATAGGATAGAAAATAATAGAACAGAATAGAATGAAATATAATATAATAGAAAAGAATAGAATAGAATAAAAAAGAATAGACTAAAATAGAAAGATTATAACCATATTCTGAAATTCAAATAGACTAGAAAAGAATACAATTTAAAAACAATAGAATAGAATAGAATACAAATAATATAACCATTTTACAAAATTCAGATAGAATAAAATTGAAATAGAATAGAAAAGAATAGAGTAGAATAGAATAGAATAGAATCGAAAATAACACAATAGTATAGAAAAAAACAACAGAATAGAATGAATATAACCATCTTCCTTTTCTAATCTATTATTTTCTATTCTATTCGAATTTGAACTGATTCTATTTGAATTTTTGGAAATGGTTATATTCTTTCTATTCTAATCTATTCTATTGTTTTTTAAATTATATAATTTTTTATTTGTTTATTCTCTTCTTTTCTTTTCTATTCAATTTTTTTATTTTCTATTCTATTCTTTTCTATTCTAATCAATTTTTTCCATTCAAATTCAAATTTATTCTATTTGAAATTTGAATTTTGGAAGATGGTTATATTCATTCTATTCTATTCTGTTTTTTTTTTCCATACTATTATTTTCTTTTATATACTTATCTATTCTTTTCATTTTTTTTATTTCAGTGGTGCAATATGTAGTACTCATAAATCTCCTGAGGAAGCCAGTGATTGACGAAACATGTTGACTTGAAGTAACTAGATGTATAGAACACATGGATGTTTCTTGATGGTTTTTAAAGTTTAAAACTTTTTTAGTGTCTTTTTATATTGTAAGTATGGCTGTGTAAGTCTATGGATCGTGGCTCCATAGACACACAAGTCAGGAGTGCACAGACCACGTTTCTCCCCATAGCAAGCGACTGGCTATGGTGGACATAATAAAAAGAGAAGGAGCCAAGTTTGCCACGAGGACCCCAGAAAAGGAGGATTAGGGGCCGTTCTGTGCAATACCACTGTACAGAGCAGATAGGTATAACATTAAAAAAACAATCTGACTTTAGTAACACTTTAAGTTAGCAGCATTAACTTTTGTTTTCTATTGTGAGTGGCAGGCTGAATTCTGAGACCATAACAATTCTGGGACCATAAGTTTCCTGATTCTGTAAAAGCCCCTTTTACATGCAAGGATAAAAGTAAAATTAGTAGTTTGGGATTATCTAAGGGCTGCACCATAGCAGCGCACCTTTCATGGGCATAGGATTCCTAAAAACATTACATAACAACTGAAAAATATTATCTAGTATTAACTTTTGTTTTTTTTTACAATTGACTTGAATTGATTTTCCCAATGCAGAAGAAGCAATCAAAGCGGTATTTGTATGGATTAATTTACCAAATATTTGTAGTGGGATACACATGACATATTATATTTTTTATATTGTATGCCAGCATGTCTTCTCCTACGCTTCTCATTAAAATTTAAAATTTTGTTTTACGTTCTGTCAAACCTCCGTGCATCCTCCTACACGTTCCAAACATAGAAAGCTTTCTGCGTCACTTTGCATTTCCTGTCAATCTGAAGGAAAGGACAAAAACATTACTATAGTGAAATAGTGATTATTTCAGTCATCCCCATTGATAGACAGACTGCAATATGAATATTTCACCAAACACTTTTATATGAAGGGGATTTAAGAAACAATATTGTTTTGTTTTGCAAATATCCCCAGGTAATCTGAACGGATTAGACCATATGTTCCTATGTATTGAACAATATTTGGTATGTTATTTTTCATATATATATATATATATATATATATATATATCACAAAACTGTGTGCACCCCTCACATTTTTGTAAATATTTTATTATATCTTTTCATGTGACAATACTGAATAAATGACACTTTGCTACAATGTAAAGTATTGAGTGTACAACTTTACATTTGCTGTCCCCTAAAAATAACTCATCACACTTAATTAATGTCTAAACCGTTGTCAACAAAAGTGAGTACACCTCTCAGTGAAAATGTCCGAATTGGGCCCAAAGTGTCAATATTTTGTGTGGCCACCATTATTTTCCAGCACTGCCTTAACCCTCTTGGGCATGGAGTTCACAGGTTGCCACTTGAGTACTCTTCCACTCCTCCATGATGACATCATGAAGCTGGTGGATGTTAGAGACCTTGCGCTCCTTCCCCTTCGGTTTGAGGATGCTCGACAGATGCTCAATAGGGTTTAGGTCTGGAGGCATGCTTGGCTAGTCCATCACCTTTACCCTCAGCTTTTTCAGCTAGGCAGGGGTCATTTTGAAGGTGTGTTTGGGTCAGTATCATGTTGGAATACTGCCCTACAGTTCAGCTTCTGCAGGGATGGGATCATGCTCTGCTTCAATATGTCACAGTACATGTTGGCATTCATGGTTCCCTCAATGAACTGTAGTTTCCTAGTTCCAGGAGCACTCATGCAGCCCCAGACCATGACACTCCCACCACCATGCTTCACTGCAGGCAAGACACACTTGTCTTTGTACTCCTCACCTGGTTGCCACAACACATGCTTGACACCATTTGAACCAAATAAATTTATCTTGGTCTCATCAGACCACAGGACATGGTTCCAGTAATCCATGTCCTCCTTAGTCTGCTTGTCTTCAGCAAACTGTTTGCGGGCTTTCTTGTGCATCATCTTTAGAAGAGGCTTCCTTCTGGGATGACAGCAATGCATACCAATTTGATACAGCGTGCAGCATATGGTCTGAGCACTGACAGGCTGACCCCCCTCACCCCTTCAACCTCTGCAGAAATGCTGGCAGCACTCATACGTCTATTTCCCAAAGACAACCTCTGGATATGACACTGGGCATAAGCACTCAACTTACTGTATATGGTTGACCATGGCAAGGCCTGTTCTGAGTGGAGCCTGTCCTGTTAAACCACTGTATGGTCTTGTCCACCCTGCTGCAGCTCAGTTACAGAGTCTTCTTATAGCCTAGGCCATCTTTATGTAGAGCAACAATTTTTTTTTTCAGATCCTCAAAGAGTTCTTTGCCATGAGGTAGTGAGAACGATAATACCACATTTAACACACATGCTCCCCATTTACACCTGAGACCTTGTAACACTACTGAATCACATGACACTGGGGAGGAAAAATGGCTAATTGGGCTTAATTTGGACATTTTCACTGTACTCACTTTTGTTGCCCGCGGTTTCGAAATGAATGGCTGTGTGTTGAGTTATTTTGAGGGGACAGCAAATTTACACTGTTATACAAGCTGTACACTCACTATACATTGTAGCGAAGTGTAATTTCTTCAGTGTTGTCACATGAAAAGATATAATAAAATATTTACAAAAATGTGAGGGGTGTACTCACTTTTGTGAGATACTGTATATATATATACATATACTATATATATATATATATATATATATATATATATATATATATATATATATATATACTATACTGTTCAAAAAAGATTAAAGGAACACTTTTTAATTAGAGTATATCATCAAGTCAGTGAAACTCCTGGGATATTGATCTGATCAGTTAAGTAGCTAAGGGGGTTGTTAATCAGTTTCAGCTGCTTTGGTGTTAATGAAATTAACAACAGGTGCACTAGATGGGCAACAATGAGACAACCTCCAAAACAGGAATGGTTTTACCGGTGGCGGCCACTGCCATTTTTTTCCCTACTCATCTTTTCGGAATGTTTTTCACTAGTTTTGCATTTGGCAAGGGTCAGTGTCACTACTGGTAGCTTGAGGCGATACCTGGACCCTATAGAGATTGCACATGCCATTGCCAGAACGTTTACTTTGTCTCCCAGCACAGTCTCAAGAGCATTGAGGAGATTTCAGGAGACAGGCAATTACTCTAAGAGAATTGGACAGGGCCGTAGAAGGTCCCTAACCCATCAGCAGAACCGGTATCTGTTCCTTTGTGCAGGGTGAGCACTGCCAGAGCCTAAAATGACAGCAAGCAACTGGTGTGACTGTCCCTGACCAAACAATTAGAAACAGACTTCATGATAGTGGCCTAAGGGCCCAAAGTCCTCCAGTGGGCCCTGTGCTCACTGCCTGGCACCCTGGAGCCTGATTGGCATTTTCCATTGAACACCAGAATTGGCAGGCCGGCCACTGGCACTCTGTGCTTTCCACAGATGAAGGCAGGCTCACCCTGAGCAGGTGACAGACGTGAACGGGTCTGGAGAAGCTGTGGACAATGTTATGTTGTCTGTAACATTGTTCAGCACGACCAGTTTGGTGATGGGTCAGTGATGGTCTGGGGAGGCAAATCCATGGTGGGATGCACAGACCCCTACAGGCTAGACAATGGCACCCTGAATGCCATTAGGTATCGGGGTAAAATCCTTTGACCTATTGTCAGACTATGCAGGCAGTTCCTGGAGGATGAAGGAATTGATACCATTGAATGGCCCCCACACTCGCTTGACCTAAATCTAATAGAACACCTCAGTCTATTCAGGAGCACAGTGATGCCCTGGTCCAGATCTGGGAGGAAATACCCCAGAACACCATCTGTCGTCTCATTAGGAGCATGCCCTGACATTGTCAAGCATGAATACAAGCAGGTGGGGGGGGGCCATACAAACTACTGAGTACCACTTTGAGTTGCTGCATTGCAGTGGCGGCTGGCACTCAAAATTGTTGGGGGGTGCAAACAAACTGAAAAATAATTTAAAAAAAAACATGAATTGCAGCCACTGTGCCCATGAAATGCTGCCACTGTGCCCATCAATTTCAGCCACTGTGCCCATCAATTTCAGCCACTGTGCCCATTAATTGCAGCCACTGTGCCCATCAAAGGCTGCCACTGTGCTATCAAATGTTGCTACTGTACCCATCAAATGCAGCCACTGTGCCAAACACTGCCACTGTGCCCATCGAATGCTGCCACTGTGCCTATCGAATGCTGCCATTGTGCCATCGAATGCTGCCATTGTGCCATCGAATGCTGCCACTGTGCCATCCAATGCCGCCACTGTGACACCCCCACTCGTGGTGAGCAGTGTCCTCTGAGTGGTGGCCTCTGAGCGATGTCCTCCATGTGTCTCTTCTCATCCACTCCTCCCATCAGACATCCAATCACAGCACCTGTTGTTTCAGCCAATCAGGGGATGGGTAACAGACCCGAGCACCTGATTGTTGGAGAAGCGGTTCAGTGTTATACGTATAAACGTATAAACCTGTGTAAACAGAAGCAACTTTACGGACCAAGAAGCATTTTATAGGTAGGATCTTTCTGCCAGCTTTCTGTCAGCAAGGACTTGTGAAGATAATGGTATGTCATTATGTCCATGTGTACAAGCCTTTATATTGCAACTTATTATCGTCTTGGCAAGCAGCAACATTTAAAAACCCATTGTTACATTGGTGAACTGTTAGGCAATGCTAAAGCCGGCCATATCTGGATCGAAATTAGGATGGTTAACAGGGACTGGCTGAAATGCCATCCGTGTATGGGCACCCAGCCTGTCAGGTTTTTCCCAATCGATCTTTGCTGTCAGCTATAGTATTGGTATTCTGACGGAGGGGATGCCATCAGAACACAATAGCACCGAGGGAGGATTCCCACGTCCACATCAAATGTGTGGATGAGGGAATATGATTATTTTCAACCCACTGGTTGCACTATTAGACTATTAATATGATTAAAATCACAATGTACAATAAACAGGGCACCCACATAGCAGGTAATTGTGCTGAACGTTTTAAATTGACTTGCTAAGCTATTGCTAGACTTGCCAGGATTCACAAGTTTGTTGCTCAATTGCAGTCCGCATTGCGTGACTTCAGATCAACTTTCTTTATGTTGTGCAATAGACATCCCACCACAGGGGTCACTGTGGCTGAATTTTCATGCTGTAAAAAATATTCTCAATTTTAACACAGACATTCCTGGATTTCAAAACCAAAAAGTAAAAAGAAACAAGGGATTTTAAAGGTGCCCAAAAATCCCCAGGGACTGGACCCACAACAATATTATTAAAAATATAAAAATTTTATTACATACAAAAGTTAAAGTTAAATCTGATAAGAACATGTATCAGGGGGTGCATCACTAATACCCCCTAGGCAACATCCATTGTTATCCTCTATAATTATATCTGACCTCTTATATAATATAAAGTAGTATCCATATGTACAGAATCATATAGGTAGTTATATAGGTAAGACAATTTTCATATGGGAGCTTTTGCAACTGTTTAATGTGCAGGGGAATATCTAGAGGTGCCAACTCATTTCACACTCTGTTTCTTCTTTAGGACACACTGGGATGAAAGACAAAGAAAGTGTGTCTGGAATTAGTGCTACACCTTGATCAAAAATGGCCAGTACACTTCCATAGGCACTTCCATAGGGCTTTTGTATATTATAGGAAAAAAAGTTCAGTTGGATTCTTTTTCTCACTTGAGGTCATAGTTTCCAAGTTGCTGTCAATCTCCCATCGCGTATCTCTCTCTTTTCCACATATTTGGGTGTTGGGGACATTATTTTGAGTTCTAGACTCTGTGTAGCAATCTGTGTGACCTTTACATATATTTGTAGATTAGGATGGCCCCTTGGACAGGCTCCTCTGCTATCCATATGTATTTTCTACAATTTGGGAATGTTTTTTCTTTGTTCCTAATTTTGTAAATATTGTTTATTTGTAAGTTAGGCTGTTATTTAGTTAGGTTGTTTGTTAGGTATTATAAATAAAGATGGGTATTAGCGCTAGGAAAAAAATATAAAGACGAACAATAGCAGCCAGCACAGTTCGTTGATCATCAAACTCGATAAAATATAGTCCAAAGGGTAGTGCTTATTCAAGTTCAATCATAGAAGAGATTGCTGTAAAACACTCTATGATAGTGAGAAGGATTCTACCATTTCCAGGAAGTGCAGAGAAAGGCACACAACCGGGTGCATCAAATCTGCTTGCCAGAACTCAGATAGAGACATCGAGCATCAAAATAAATCACAGCTTCCACTCTCCACCAGATGAACAGATGATCACCAGGACTAGACATGGGCGCCATCAATAAATTTGTTTTGTTCTGTTCCGTTACAGTTTGTATTAAAATGAATTCGTACTTCGTATTTCGTGTCTGAAATTCAATTTCAATTCGTACAAATTGTCGTTAGGTTCGTTAACTTGTACGAACGTTCTTTACGATGAATTTAAAGGCAAAAATATACCTCAATATGACAGTTGATGCTGATGGGAGTTTGATTTTCATCCGAAATACGAAATTCCGTTGAAGAATTTCCTATCCGAAATACGAATTTTCGTTAGATGAGGGGCTCCCACCATCCCTGTGCCGACTTCCTCCTGGGGATTCGTAAACAAAAGTTCGTATTTCATACAAAAATCCGATGCATGGCAATTCGTATTTCGGATCCTCCCGAACTTACAAATTTAGGGAAATTCGTATGAATTTGAGATTCGTACGAAACGAATCGCACATGTCTAACCAGGACTGGGCCACTCTTAGTTGATATCAATCTCTCACACCCACCATGCATATATCCAAAAAGCAATCAGGATGACCCATTTAGCTTGAGGCCACAGCAATCCAAATGTTTACATATGACATGTAAAGCAAAAGGTGAAGCAACAAAATATAGTGAAGCCCGTACATAAAAAAAAATATGAATTTTATTGTAGTGCACTTAGAGTAAGGAAGTCACACACGGGCATCAAAAAATGCAGTAGATAATGCCAGAATTCCATTCAGCATGCTTGCATCAGTTAGCCTAGGCAAAGAACACTCTGGGGTTGATTTATTAAAACTGGAGAGAACTAAATCTGGTGCAGCTGTGCATGGTAGCCATAAGCTTCCAGTTTTTTTTTTGTTTGTTTTTTTGTCAAAGCTTAATTGAACAAGCTGAATTTAGAAGATAATTGGCTACCATGCATAGCTGCACCAGATTTTGCACTCTCCAGTTTTAGTAAATCAACCCTTATGTATTCACTGAGAAAATACAAAGGGGGTTATTTACGAAAGTAAAACCCACTTTGCACTACAAGTGCAAAGTGCACTTGGAAGTGCAGTCACTGTAGATCCGGGGGGGGGGGGGGGGGGGGGACATGCAGGGAAAATAAAAAACGTTTTTTTAGCTTGCACATGATTATATGATAAAATCAGCAGAGCTTCCCCTCATTTCAGATCTACCCTTCAGATTTACAGTGACTGCACTGCCAAGTGCACTTTCAGTGCAATTTCAAGTGCACTTTGGAGTTGTAGTTTGCACTTGTAGTGCAAAGTGGATTTGCCTTTTGTAAATAACCCCCAAAGTGTTCTATAAGCGATGCTCATACCAAGTGAGTGACCTTCTCTGTTTATTAAGCAGAGGGGAGAAAACTGCTTGGCACCAGACCTGAAAGCTAGCAGTTATCACTGTAATAGCAGTGCCTTCTTCAGTTATTTCAGTTTCCACTGGGAATGGGCAGGGAATGGCACAGGAATGCTTACATGGTCCAAGCTGGACCTATGTAACTATGCAAAAATAGTCATACCTGGAATTCAGCTTTGGGTTATTTGCGAAAGGCAAATCCACTTTGCACTGCAAGCGCACTTGGAAGGGCAGTCGCTCTAAATCTAAGGGGTAGATCAGAAATGAGGGGAAGCTCTTCTGATTATATCATCCAATCATGTGCAAGCTAAAAATGCTGTTTTTTATTTTCCTTGCATGTCCCCCTAGGATCTACAGTGACTGTACTTCCAAGTGCACTTTCAGTGCAAAGTGAATTTTCCTTTAGTAAATAACCCCCTACGTCTTCCAGAAAAATCTCCAAATGAAAAGAACTCACCGTTCCAGGTATAACTGATACGCTCACTGGAACAAACACCTGAAGGAAGAGAACCTCACACCAGCTCAACCCTATACTGAAGCAAGATTGTTAAATTATATTGGAAAAAATTCAGGAAGTGCAAAAATTGGTAGGTAGTGCATAGTAGACCATTGCAGCGATTGATACTATTGACGTTTTTATTAAGTCAATCATTGAAAAGGCAAATTCTTCCTGTGTTCTTTTCTTTACATTTTTTAATGCGTTTTTTCATTTAAAATTTTTAGTGCGTTTTTCTATTCAGTGTTACGTATAGTATACACACAGTTTGAATGAAGAGCTAATGTTTGCCTGTTCAAGTATGTTGAAAAAGTTGACAATTTCCATGGTGTGTACTTACTTTTTTTCATGAGTGTACATAAACACCTTACTGACTTTTTATTTATATGCAGGTTTATTTGCACATTTTTGTGTGCTTGCATAGGTGGTTGAGTGGCTGTGCAGACTTTATAACAGAAAATATATTTCTAAATAACAGTGTGCATACTTATGCAAAAGCATTTATGAGGGAAAAACATATTCTGCAAAAAATGTGAGTCTTAAATAAAGCTTCAGCATCTGCTTGCACAGGTGGGCATTGGCTACTCTGAATGTTTACTATGCCTTGGCTTTATTCCATATTGGAGAAGATTACTTAAGCTGGTGCCAGAATAAAACATACATCTTACTCAACAGTGATGATGGGATATTTAAGTCAGTATGGTAATGCAGACACTTTTAAAGATGGTATAAAATCTGATTTAATAGTAACAATTAAAGGTCTTTAATTTGTTAATATATAATTTCAACTTTCTTTAAGCTGTACACTTTGGTGATTGGTTTTCTCATACTGGCAAATGACAGTTTTTATGTTGGTTATTTTTTTTTTTATACACTGGCAAACAATCTTAATATCTGTTTGGTGTTAGAAATCCTTCATTGGGGTTTATTTCCGAAAGGCAAATCAACTTTGCACTGCAAGTGCACTTGGAAGTAAAGTCACTGTAGATCCGAGGGGTACATGCAAGGAAAATAAAAAACAGCAATTTAGCTTGCGCATGATTGGATGATAAAATCAGCAGAGCTTCCATTAATTTCAGATCTACCCCTTAGCCCTTGTACACACAGTCGGAAATTCCAACCACAAAATCTGTCGGATTTTTTCCAACGGATTTTGTCCGAAACTGGTGTTGCATACACAGGGTCAGACAAGGTTGTCGGAAAATCCGATCGTTCTTTACGTGATGACGTTCGTTCATTGCGACGGGACTACGTTCAGCCTAGTAGCCAATAGCTTTGCTCTCGTACTTTGATCTGAACATGCGTGACACTTTGTCCGATCGGAATTCTCTACAAACGATCGGACAAAATCCGATCGGATCATGTTGTCGGAAAATTTTATATCCAGCTCTCAAACTTTGTTGGTCGGACATTCCGATGGAAAAAGTCAGATGGAGCCCACACACAGTCGGATTATCCGACAACATAGTCCGATCGGACATTTTCCGTCGGAATGTCCGACCGTGTGTACGGGGGCTAAGATTTAGAGTGACTGCACTTCCAAGTGCTCTTGCAGTACAAAGTGGATTTGCCTTTCAGAAATAACCCCTAATGTGTCTTGTAAGCAGACAATCTTCTGTTTTAGAGCACGGTGGTGATGCACAGGCACTTCTGATTTATTTGTTTTGCACAAGGACACTTCTTTCCTTCTTGCATGTGGAGAAGCTGAAACCACATATTAGCCTTATGTAACATAACAAATCAATCCGAAACAAAACACATTTTTCCATTCTGCACATGTCTAATCAATGGTGTTTGATTGCTCAGTTCTTAGTGTTAGTGCTGCCGGGGGACAGATACAGCATCACATCGATGCTGCATCCCAATAGGTAAGTATGATTATAAAAATCCCATACTTCTCTTTTAAAGCAGATCTATGGTCAAAATGTAAAATACTATATTCATTTATACATTGTATTTCAATTGTTTCTAGCCCGCTCCTTTAAATCTGAATGATCTAGAAGGATCATTCCATGATCCCCGCACATTTACTTCCTTGAATTTTGTGACACACATTCACTATGCCCTATGGTACTGCTGTGTCACACATTTCATAGAGCCTGCCATCTAAACTGCAGAGGGGCGGGGAGGAGAAGTCTCAGGAGGCGGAGCCAGTACGAGAATCAAAGCTTGCCGGCGGCAAAGTACCATGGGATATGTAGTCCTTAGAAATGTAAGGGTAACAGCAGAAGAGAATCTGCACAGCATGCAGGGAATCTAAGAAGCTGTGGAACGAGATGACCAACAGCAGGAAGAACTGACAACATGAAAGAAGATTTTATAAGTAAGCTTAAATTGTATTGTTAAAAATAACTTTTGTTTGTATTGTTATTACAATGCTGATAATATACAATGCAAGTTTATGCTGTGACTTTAAATGCATATTACAAGCAAATAAAAAAAATATATATATTTTATTGAAAAGAAAATTGCATCAAGTAATGCATTTAAAATATTTGATTTTTCTGTACGTTTACTCTAGTAAAGTACTACACCCTTTAAAAAGATTTTTTCCAAACCCAGCAATGATTCTATAGAGAATTCTATAAAAATACTGCAATGTGAAATTCTAAAAATAGCTTGTTGTATCGTGGAATCTCATTTTTATTTACATTTATAGTTTATAGGGAAAATGTCATATTTTTAGTTTAGTGGTATTCATTTATTTTTCTTGCTTACAAATTACGTGCTTCTCATGGGGCATGATTGTTTGGTCATGTATAATCCCTCTATAAGAGAGGTTTATTTTTAAAATAAAAACATTATGCTCATAATTAAAAATGGCTTAACCTTTTCCCTTCCATAGGATGTACCTGTACGTCCTTGGATGGGAAGGGTGATATCTCAGTCATTGCTGGAGCTGCAGCAGTGATTGAGGTATAATTTTTTTAGGTATAAAGAGGGAAAACACTGCGCTATAGTTTGTGAAAAGATGGCCACAACGGCCACAACAGCAGCCAACACCAAAAACAAACAAAGTTCAACAGATAAATTAATAAAAACAGTGTAGCGCTTCAATAATAATAAATGTAATCAACACAAATTATAAAAATAATAATGGTAAAACAGAAATCGCACAAAACCAAATGCCTAGAAATAAAAGTCCAACATAAGGCACTCATTCCACTATGTTGATGGCATAGAAGTGACCAAACCGTCACATAGAAGGAAAATGGTGTACTGGACGATTGTGTTCATGCGGATAAACTTGATTGTAAGCATCAGTGAAAAGTAGATAAATACTTCTTACCGGAACAGTTGGACTCACACAGTCATATGACGGTTGAGTCTAGAAGGCTTGAGGTCACAATCTGGGACCAAGGAGTGTAAGGAGAGAGGTCAGTTGAGCTGGTGGAGGAGCTCCAGGCGGTTGTAGGCTCAATGGTGGATCCTTTCAGATGGAACTTCAAAGGTCAAAGTAATCAAGCTCAGACGTAGCCCGTTGTGCCAATACTCCAGCCTCCCCCGAATGGGGAGGGGGGTGTTTGTGAAGTTTTAAACCAAAGCAATGGAGAAAAGAAAAAAGAAAAAAAGGCTCCACATGGTGCGGGTCAAACGATATAAAAACGTTGGTTTATTGAAGTCAAAAGGTAATAAATGACTTGGTGATCACATAAAAAACAAAATGAACTTAAAAGCAATGTGGGGTACCAACAGCTCGCCCGACGCGTTTCGACATATGTGTCTTCAACTGGGGCATGCTCCTACATGCCCCAGTTGAAGACACATATGTCGAAACGCGTCGGGCGAGCTGTTGGTACCCCACATTGCTTTTAAGTTCATTTTGTTTTTTATGTGATCACCAAGTCATTTATTACCTTTTGACTTCAATAAACCAACGTTTTTATATCGTTTGACCCGCACCATGTGGAGCCTTTTTTTCTTTTTTCTTTTCTCCATTGCTTTGGTTTAAAACTTCACAAACACCCCCCTCCCCATTCGGGGGAGGCTGGAGTATTGGCACAACGGGCTACGTCTGAGCTTGATTACTTTGACCTTTGAAGTTCCATCTGAAAGGATCCACCATTGAGCCTACAACCGCCTGGAGCTCCTCCACCAGCTCAACTGACCTCTCTCCTTACACTCCTTGGTCCCAGATTGTGACCTCAAGCCTTCTAGACTCAACCGTCATATGACTGTGTGAGTCCAACTGTTCCGGTAAGAAGTATTTATCTACTTTTCACTGATGCTTACAATCAAGTTTATCCGCATGAACACAATCGTCCAGTACACCATTTTCCTTCTATGTGACGGTTTGGTCACTTCTATGCCATCAACATAGTGGAATGAGTGCCTTATGTTGGACTTTTATTTCTAGGCATTTGGTTTTGTGCGATTTCTGTTTTACCATTATTATTTTTATAATTTGTGTTGATTACATAATTTTTTTAGGGCCCATAAAATTCACCAAAACCGAATATATTTGCCCTCTAACCCTTTACCAGCCAGTGCATATTTTAAGTTGTTATTACAGTTATGTGTTTATCTTCATCTCAATTTGATGTGACCTTTTTTATACTTTAACCACTTCAGCCCCAGAAGGACCCCCCCCCCCCCCCGCCCCTTCATGATCAGGCCATTTTCTGCGATACAGCACTGCCTTACTTTAAGTGACAATGGCGCAATCGTGGGACACTGTACTCAAATAAAATTAATGTTATTTTTTCCCACAAATAGAGCTTTCTTTTGGTGGTATTTGATCACCTCTGCATTTTTTATATTTTGCGCTATAAACCAAAAAATCCCAATAAGTGTATATTGATTGGTTTGCGAAAAAGTTATAGCGTCTACAAACGATGGGATATTTTTATTAATTTTTTATTTATTTTATTTTTTTACTACTAATGGCATCGATCAGTGACTTATAGCAGGAATGCGACATTGCGGTGGACAAATTGGACACTAAGTGACACTTCTGGCACTTTTTTGGGGATCAGTGACACCAATACAGTGATCAGTGCTAAATAATATGTACTGTAACTGTACTAATGACACTGGCAGGGAAGGGGTTAACATCAGGGGCAATCAAAGGGTTAACTGTATAGCTAGGAATTGATTTCTAGCTGTGGGGTTGCTTGCACTGTAAAAAGACAGAGATCCATGTTCCTTAGCAGAAACAACAGGATCTCTGTCTTCTCCTGTCAGAGAACAGCGATCTGCCTTGTTTACATCGGCAGACTGTCATTCTGTATGCCTCGGGAATGATCAGCGGATCCCAGTGAACATCGGGCCAACCGGACCCACTGATTGGCTCTTTCTGTGTCCAATCAGAGCAGGAGCTGGTTGGAGGCAGCGCGTGTGCGCACCCCGGACCAAGCAGGGCAAAATCATTTACAGATATGTTATTTCACCCAGAGAGGCTGCCCCACTGGTCTAAATATACACAGGGAGGTATTTAAGCGGTTAAAACTGTTCATAGTTGGCTTGAAATTTAAGCCATGGGCAGATCTGCAAGCGCCACCTGCCTTGAGAAAAGTTGATTTAAACAGTTACTGGTCCAGGTGGAAAATTACTGGCTGAACAGTGACTGTATCCTTTAGATATACAACAGCTATCAGTAGAGATTCCTCCATCCATGCTTAGCATGAAGGGGAGGGAGGGGAAATCAACTGATTTTCTCTTACTTAGTTCCTGGACTGAAAGATATAAATCTAGCTATGTATGGATAGCTAAACTCTTCCATATGCTTGTTAATGTATTCAACTTTGAGATATGTAGATTAGCAACCCTCTAGAGATAGGATGGATTATCCATTACAATAACTCTGTTGAGACAAGTTGTAATCAATAGAGTTGGGTAAACAGTTTGAGCCAAGCAATAGTTCGGTCAGAACATTGCAGTTTGGCAAACACCCACATTTGGTGGGCGCTCAGCGGGATGTTCACCTGCCGAGTGCCACACAATGGACTGCATGCTGCACAGTGCATTCTAAGCCCTGATTGGGTAAACCATAGTGAATAGCTGGTTGTTATGGAGTGGGCCGGGAAGCTGGCCGCTGCATCCTCAACAATGGATGAGTCATTAGCTGTCAATGGGCTTCCCCGCTGACAGCTGTATGAGAAAAAACAAAGCTGGCAACAAAAAAATTGAAAAAAAAATGGCGTGGGGGTTCCCTCCAGTCCATACCAGGCCTTTTGTGGGTCTGTATTTTAAAAGGAACCCCAAGCCGTAATTTAAAAAACATGGCGATTAAGTGTTTCATCTCGATTAAGTGTCTCGTCTGCAATCAAGTGATTGCATTGGAGTCACACTTCCCATAGTGCACCGCGTCCAGGGGCCTGAACACAGTGCACTTAAAGGACTTTTTTGTTTGTTTTTTAAAGAGCCATTTTTTAATTTTTTTACATTTTTTCGGTGACTAGCTGTTGGGGGGGGGCACACCCGTGCGGTGCCTATGGGCGGGCCAACACTATACACGATACAGATGTACTACTTTACAGGCAGACTAAGGGGACCCCCAGGCACTATATTTAACCACTTCAGCCCCGGAAGAATTTACCCCCTTCCTGACCAGGCCATTTTTTGCTATACGCCACTGTGTCACTTTAACTGACAATTGTGCGGTCATGCAACCCTGTACACAAACAACGTTTACGTCCTTTTTTCCCCACAAAGCTTTCTTTTGGTGGCATTTGATCACCTCTGCGTTTTTTATTTTTTGCACTATAAACAAAAGAAGAGCGACAATTTTTTAAAAAACACAATGGGGTTGATTTACTAAAGGCAAATCCACTTTGCACTATAAGTGCACTTGGAAGTGCAGTCGCTGTAGATCTGAGGGGGATATCTAAGGAAAATAAAAAACACAATGGACTGCATGCTGCACAGTGCATTCTAAGCCCTAATTGGGTAAACCATAGTGAATAGCTGGTTGTTATGGAGTAGGCCGGGAAGCTGGCAGCTGCATCCTCAACAATGGATGAGTCATCAGCTGTCAGTGGGCTTCCCCGCTGACAGCTGTATGAGAAAAAATAAATAAATAAATAAAAGGATTTTTGCTTGTACATGATTAGATTATAAAATTCTTTATGTGAGGAAACTGGAGATTGTCCATAGCAACCAAAAAATGTCAGTTTACATCAAAAGTGGTTATAGACCAGCTAGAAAACAGTGAAAATAAATTAGAATCACACTAAAAGTAATGACAGCGACAATTCTGCAACTCAGCACGTTTCAGTGTTTTTGATTTTATTACATTATTGAATAATTTTTATTATTATTACATTATTATTTGTTATAATTATTTATAGTTATTTATTATATTTCTAAAGATACACAAACCACACTCCCTTTACCTAGTGTATCATCACAGCGCTCTAATTACCTAAATTCTACACCTTAGCTGCCACTTACCAAGAAAGTATCAAATATATATAGGTGCATACAAACTAATTCTGAAACTTCAATCAACTAATTGGTTGCACGTAGCGCTATTACCAGTGTTACCTTTCAGTAAACACTACCTCACCTCCTAAGTGATCCTATCTAAATCAAAAAATGTGTTATAGATTACAAACAATAAATTACATAGATCACTATCACTCAGTGAATACTCAAATTTGCATTAAAATTATACACACAGTGACTGGTATAAATAAAAAATTTGAATATAGTCCATCCACCAGACAATATTAATAGTGAATTTCCAGATTACAGAAAGTCCTTATAAGTGCGTGAACAAATCTCCAGTGTTCAAATCACTTTTTACAAGTGACTCCTTCACCACACCATCCGTGCTTGTAATCCCCCCTTCGTGAAAACACTCACCGACTGATAAGCCTTATGCCCCGTACACACGAGCGGACTTAAATCCGAAGGAGTTTCCGCCGGAGTTCCGCCGGAGTTTCGCCGGAGTTCCGACAGAGTTCCGACGCAACGGACTTGCCTACACACGATCCCACTAAAGTCCGCCCGTCTGGTCCGCTGTGACGTACACCAGGTCCGACGAGACTATAAAACGGAAGTTCAATACCAAGTGCGCCACCCTTTGGGCTCCTTCTGCTAATTTCGTGTTTATCTCGTGTTAGTAGAAGTTTGGTGAGAGACGATTCGCGTTTTTCAGACTCGTATTTTTCAGAACGTTTTTCACTGCTTTTCAGTTTGTGCTTGTGAGGTTTGTATCTGTTTTTTAGTGCGTGTAGTCAGTTCGTGTCTGTATTTTGCAGTGCGATCTAACTGCGCTCGCTGACTTTCAGCTCGCTCTTCACAGGCCTTGCTGTTCTTCAGTGACGTCTGTTAAGTTCGCTCTGACAATCCGACCGTTTTGAAGCCATGTTGCGTGTACGTACTCGTCGTCGAGTTCGTGCTTTGCTTGCGCTTGGTGTTGTAGTTCATTCTGCAACCCAAGAACAGTCCTTGGACGGGGTGTTGAGGAGTTCATGGACGAAGAATTGGTTGCTCCAGCGTGACCAGTTCTCGCACATGCCTTTGCTTCGTGAGATCCGGGAGAATAATCCTGATGATTTCAGGAATTATCTCCGGATGACGGACCCCGTTTTTCACCGTCTGCTGGCTTTGCTGACCCCTTATATCAGCAGGCAGGATACCTGCATGCGGCAAGCCATCACTCCGGAGCAGAGGCTCGTCGCCACGTTGCGCTACTTGGCGACAGGGAGAAGCCTTCAGGACTTGAAGTTCTCGACAGGCATCTCCCCCCAGGCTCTGGGGATCATTATCCCAGAGACCTGTTCTGCCATTATACAGGTCCTGCAGGAGGACTATATTAAGGTAAGATTTAGCATTTAACATCACATTTTATTGTCTTTAATGTTTGCTAATGCCTTGTATTTCTTTCCTCAATCTCTAATTACCATGATTGCAATATGCTGTGAATGTCCCCTTTGTCCTCATGCATGCTGCAATCTTTTAATGCTCCTGTTTTGTTTTTCATGCATATTTGCCTTCATTAAACCTCACCAACATGCTATGGTAGGCCCATATCCACCTAGTCTAGTCACTTAAAATGTCTTTTGTCAGCTCCATTCTATTGCTTTATCCTAAAACCAAACATTTTAAAGCTTATTCCAAATGGTCTGTGTCCCCTTAACTGAATCCCCCCCCCCCCTTAATAGTATCCCAAATGGTCTGTGTGTCCTTTAACTGGATCCCCCCCCCCCCCCCACACACACTTAATATAATTCCAACGAGTCTGTGTGTCCTTAAATTAATGTTGAATTATATACAGTGGTGTGAAAAAGTGTTTGCCCCCTTCCTCATTTCCTGTTCCTTTGCATGTTTGTCACACTTAAGTGTTTCGGAACATCAAACCAATTTAAACAATAGTCAAGGACAACACAAGTAAACACAAAATGCAATTTGTAAATTAAGGTGTTTATTATTAAAGGTGAAAAAAAATGCAAACCATCATGGCCCTGTGTGAAAAAGTGATTGCCCCCCTTGTTAAAACATACTATAACTGTGGTTGTCCACACCTGAGTTCAATTTCTCTAGCCACACCCAGGCCTGATTATTGCCACACCTGTTCACAATCAAGGCATCACTTAAATAGGAGCTGCTTGACACAGTAAGGTCCACCAGAAGATCCTTAAAAGCTACACATCATGCCGAGACCCAAAGAAATTCAGGAACAATTGAGAAAGAAAGTAATTGAGATCTATCAGTCTGGAAAGGGTTATAAAGCCATTTCCAAAGCTTTGGGAATCCAGCGAACCACAGTGAGAGCCATTATCCACAAATGGCGAAGACATGGAACAGTGGTGAACCTTCCCAGGAGTGGCTGGCCGCCCAAAATTACCCCAAGAGCGCAGCGACGACTCATCCAAGAGGTCACAAAAGACCCCACAACAACGTCCAAGGAACTGCAGGCCTCACTTGCCTCAGTTAAGGTCAGCGTTCATGCCTCCACCATCAGGAAAAGACTGGGCAAAAATGGCCTGCATGGCAGAGTTCCAAGGAGAAAACCACTGCTGAGCAAAAAGAACATCAAAGCTCGTCTCAATTTCTCCACAACACATCTTGATGATCCCCAAGACTTTTGGGACAACATTCTGTGGACCGATGAGACAAAAGTGGAACTCTTTGGAAGGTGTGTGTCCAAGTATATCTGGCGTAGAAGGAACACTGCATTTCATAAAAAGAACATTATACCAACCGTAAAATATGGTGGTGGTAGTGTGATGGTCTGGGGCTGTTTTGCTGCTTCAGGACCTGGAAGACTTGCCGTGATAATAGGAACTATGAATTCTGCTGTCTACCAAGAGATCCTGAAGGAGAATGTCCGACCATCTGTTCGTGTACTCAAGCTGAAACGAACTTGGGTTCTGCAGCAGGACAATGATCCTAAACACACCAGCAAGTCCACCACCGAATGGCTGAAGAAAAACAAAATGAAGACTTTGGAGTGGCCTAGCCAAAGTCCTGACCTGAATCCTATTGAGATGTTGTGGTATGACCTTAAAAAGGCCGTTCATGCTCGAAAACCCTCTAATGTAACTGAATTAGGACAATTCTGCAAAGATGAGTGGGCCAAAATTCCTCCAGGACGCTGTAAAAGCCTCATTGCACGTTATCGCAAACGCTTGGTTGCAGTTGTTGCTGCTAAGGGTGGCCCAACCAGTTATTAGGTTTAGGGGGCAATCACTTTTTCACACAGGGCCATGATGGTTTGGATTTTTTTTCACCTTTAATAATAAACACCTTCATTTACAAATTGCATTTTGTGTTTACTTGTGTTGTCCTTGACTATTGTTTAAATTGGTTTGATGTTCCGAAACACTTAAGTGTGACAAACATGCAAAGGAACAGGAAATGAGGAAGGGGGCAAACACTTTTTCACACCACTGTATTGTATTTTTAACACACTTCAACCCTGGAATGATTTTCCCCCCTTCCTGACCTTCATCACTTTTTTGGGTGATTTGGCAGTGCGTTGTTTGAATTGACAATTGTGCGTCCTTGTAACATGGCTCCTCCTAGTAAATTATCTTCATTTTATTAGCACAAAGCGATTTTGTATTTGGTTGTCTTTGATCACCTCTGCTTTTTTAGTTTTGGTGATTAACCACCAACAAACCCAAAATGCATTTTTCTAAATATGCATTTTTTTCTCTCTTTTCGCTCTAAAGAAAGATAGGCACAAAAATATATCACCATGATTTTTTGGGACATCATTTGATGCTGATACGTAGTCTTTTAGTAAACAAAAATGTGTTAAAATGAATCACAATTTAAGCGTTTCTTGATTGTTTTGGTTAAAAGTTCAATCGTTTCGTAAATATGGTCTATTTTGCTGGCATTTGTAAAATCTTGCCATTTTTGAAAATAGTAATGGCGTTGCTAACCGTTTTTTTTTTTTTTTTTTGTTTTTTGTTTTTCTGGTGACTGCCACATTATGGCGGACACATTGGCCAATTTCCAAACATTTTTGTGACCATTGTCATTAATACAGTGATCAATGCTGTCAAAAATTGTCTTGATTACTGTAAAAATGTCACATGCAGTGAAGGTGTTTTATTAAGCACAAGGGGGCCAAGGAATGGTTTAAAGTGTGTTCTGGGTGAGTGTTTTTCTTAACTGTCTGGGGGATGGGCTAGCAGTGACATGACCCTGATCACTGCTCCCAATGACAGGGAGCAGACGATCGGTGTCCTGTGACTAGGCAGAAGCGTGAAATAAAGTTTGTGTTGTAATGTACAATGTTTAATGTGCAAAAGTACTTATTTTGTTTTTTTTCTTCTTTTTGCCTCCCCAGTTTCCTTCATCGCCACAGGAATGGCAGACTGTGGCATCCCATTTTGCCACCCGGTGGGACTTTCCTAACTGCGGTGGTGCCATAGATGGGAAGCACGTCCACATTGTGCCACCACCCCATTCGGGGTCATACTTTTTTAATTACAAGGGGTTTCACAGTATTGTGTTAATGGCGGTGGTGTCGGCACAGTATGAATTTCTCTATGTGGACGTGGGGAAGAATGGCCGCATGTCGGATGGAGGAGTCTTCGCCCAGACGGAGTTCTACCGCCGTCTACAGACAGGTGGCCTGGGCTTGCCACCTGATTCGGAGAATGTGGAGGAACTACCCTTCGTATTCATCGCGGATGAGGCTTTTGCTCTTGACAACCACATAATGCGGCCATTCCCCCAAAGAGCCCTCACCCCGGAGAGGAGGGTTTTCAACTACCGGCTGGCCAGAGCGAGAAGAGTGGTGGAAAATGCTTTTGGAATAATGGCCAGCCGGTTCCGTGTATTTCTGACGGCTCTAAACCTAGCGGAATACAAACTGAACTATGTCATCCTTACGTGCTGCATTTTGCACAACTTTTTGCACAAATACTCCAATACTTACTTATCAGGAATAATGCCGGAGGCTGGAGTTGGTCCAGAATCCATGACAGGCCTGGATACTGGCCGTACTGGCTTGGCCCCCCAAAGTGCACGTGAAGTGCGCAAAAGATATGTGACTTATTTTAACGGTAGGGGGGCCATTGCAATGCCACCCAATATTTAATTTTTAAAAAGAGGAAAATAATAAAATAACCTCAAATCTGAAATGTGTTTTCTTGCTTGCTTTTGGTTTGTGCTGTCTCCTATGTTATCCTAGTGCACTTGTAGTGCCAAGTGTATTTTCATTAAATTCAATAAGGCCCATTGTCACTGGATACACAAAATCCCTTTTCCCAAACTGGTATTAAGCATTGAAAGAATACGCCACACATTGTTGATTATTCAAAATTTTAATTTGGCCACATTCACATGTGCCATTGAATATTTAGTGATCTAAATTTTTTTTTGGGTTTATTTAACTTTCTTTGCCAAACATTTTTTTGTTTGCTTTTTTTTCATTTTTTTAAAAACTTTTTTTTTTTTTTTTTTTTTGTGGTTTTTATTTTTCTATAAAAAATATGAAAAATGTATAAAACAACAATCAGCCACAATCGTAAAAATTGGTGAAGTAACAATCTTTGAACTAAAACAAGGGAAATGAAGAACATGATCGATATTATGGAGAAACGGATTATATTCTCCCCAAAATATCGATCATGTTCTTCATTTCCAGCTGCATATTGTCAATCTGAGTCTTCATGAGATCCAGGCTAGTTCGCATGTCATCTAGTTCCCCATTCCAGCCCATTATCTGGCCAATCAGCCTTTGTGCGCTGTCACTGGAAAATGGGGCCCTTTCCACAAACAGAACATCACCTACAATAGATGGGAAAAATTGGGTCAAAAATTATGCAGTCATACATGGATTTCAACAAGCTGGGGTGTCAGACACTCACCTGGTGGGGTGCCCAGCTCCCCTACTTCCTCCACCTCTCCTTCCTCAACCTCTCCTTCCTCGACATCCTCGGGGGGGGCACTGGTGCTTGGAAATGTGTCGCTTTCCACAACCACAACATCACCTAAAATAGATGTAAAAAAATGTGTTTGGAAATATGCAGGTATACATCGATTACCTGAAGCTGTGGTGTCAGACACTCACCTGGTGGGGTGCCCATCTCCTCTCCTTCTTCCACCTCTCCTTCCTCCACATGCACATCCACGGGGGGGGGATGGGGCTAACCTCACATTCCTGCTGGCAAGGGTGGCGGTCCCTGGGATCCTGCTTTGTGAGTCTTTTCTCCCCTATGAGAAATTAACAAACAAAAAGGTATACTTTAGCACACAGATATTTAAGGCCAGAACTAGGAAGATGAAACCTTGATTAGAAGTGTTGTACAATTGTCGGTTTATGAAGAGATGCAAAATGTGAAGACATGAGAAATCAATTCACTTTGCCAAAAAAGCAAATAATTTGCTTTTTGTGCGAAGGTTCACACATGCCCAACCCCCCCCCCCCAAGTATACCAGGGAACCCCGTGTGGCGTGTGGTTTACCCTAATAAATGTTCTCTGGTGTCCCACACCTTTGCTCATGAGTGCAGATGTGTTTTTACCCAGCTGCCAAGTGTCCTCTCCTTCAATTACACTGAATGTTCTTTTCTAGTCATTGTATTTTGAAACACATCTAAACCACAATGTCCTAATCATTTGTTGTGTCCTAAAAATTACACACCCAAAAAATGCTGTTCAAACCTGTATCATAAACGAGGTTTGCCACGAACAATTTACGAGGGTTTGTTAAAACGATACGATTCTTTTACTGTATACAACATGAAAGCAGCAATTTTTTACATTGTACAAAGGTAAAGCATATGGATCTGTATGCAATAATCATAAAATAGGAACACACGACAAGTACTTACTTTTTTTCAGAACTTTCTTGATCCTTCTGTATTGATCCGGCTCCCTCAATTTCAGGTCGGACCACCGTTTCCTCAATTGGTCTTTTGACCGTCGTACCCCAAAACGATTATGCAGGGTCTTAACTACTTTGGCCATGATTCTGGCCTTGCGCAAGTTCGGATGGGTGTATGGTCCATGCTTGCCATCATAATCCTTACTTCGCAAGATTCCCACCATCTCCACCATCTCTTGAAATGCCATATTTGAGGCCTTAAATCTCCTCTTTCCGGATCGGGACGTTTGTGGCTCCGGGGATTCCTGACTACTGGAGTCGTTCATATCAAGCACCTGTTGTGTTTCCGCCATGTTTCTCCTACTGCGCACCGTAGAGAAAAGAGGGCGGGAAATATTCTTGTAAAAGAACGTCATGGGCGGGCAAAGCAGGCGTAGTTCTACGCGTACGCACTGGATCTTACGCCAAAATCACACGTCGTACGTACGTTAAGTGCGCAGAAAGGGCGGGAAACCATGAACTTGACTAAAAGAACGTCAGGGGCGGGCAACGCAGGCGTAGTTCTACGCGTACGCACTGGATCTTACGCCAAAATCACACGTCGTACGTACGTTAAGTGCGCAGAAAGGGCGGGAAACCATGAACTTGACTAAAAGAACGTCAGGGGCGGGCAACGCAGGCGTAGTTCTACGCGTACGCACTGTATATAACGACAAAAATCACATGTCGTATGTTCGTTTGCGAAAATAGGAACAAAAGTTGGGAGCAAGCAAAACGAAGGTAAGTTTAAACCATTTCCCCAAATAAGTGGCAGATCCTGGAGTCTATCTTGGGCTAAGATTAGGAGAGTCTGAGCTAACATTATGTTTTTTGGCTTGTGTATTGTCTTTCAGAAAAATGAATCAAAAATTCAGGGATCCTGAATTTTTAAGTCTGTTTATCGACAAGTATAAAGAGATGTCAAATCTGTGGCATGCCAAGCACAAGGATTATTTTAATAAACGAGTAAGGAGGGCAACACTGGAGAGATTTTTGACATTTGTGCAGACTTGGATCCCAGAGGCAGACGTGGACTTTGTGGAGAAGAAAATTCAAATATTGCAAAATATGTACCGAAAGGAAAAGAGGAAAATCGCTCAATCCCAAACATCAGGAGCAGCACCAGGTGATGTGTATGTACCCAGGCTGTGGTACTTTGAAAAGCTACGGTTCCTGGACGACCGGTGTAAACCCAGGGAGTCGCTTTCTACTCTTCCCTCCACCCTTCCCTCCACCCTTCCCTGCAGCATTCCCTCCACCTCAGCAGAGGCTGATGAGCCTTCCATCCTGGAAGAAGCGGATGCACCCAGCTGGAGCCAGGTATATTTTTAACAAAAATAGTGATATTCATAATATTAATGATGTTAACTAGATGTTATTCGAATTTGTACGCTATTATTGATGTTAAAAAATATTTAAAAATTGGACCTATCAATTTACAGTAGTGGCCACAAATGTTTGTCACCAGCAGAAACAAGAAATAGTGGTGTCATAATGATACTCTTTTGTATGTATTACCAGAATTTTGAAGTCAGGAGCTGAAAAATGTTTAGGATTGATGAACAAAAAACTAAAACAATGTCCCTTTTTTATACACAGGAGGAGCTCAGCCAGGAGGAAGGTGGGGAAAGTGGCAGGCAGGAGGAGGCTATGCCCACTCTCAGCCAGGAGGAGTCCATGCCCTCTGTCAGGCAGGAGGTGGCCGGGCCTAGTAGAAGCATGACAACATCTCAAGTGCCTCCCCTCCGTCTTCCATCCAAAAGGGCCAAAAAAAATACGCAGGCACAAGAGGAATCCCTGCGACTAATTAGAGAGGCTACTAATGTTTTAAACAGCCCCCCTGACGCAGAAGAGGCCTATGGCTGCTACATCGCCAGTCGGCTCCAGCAACTAGAGATGGGCCAACGTCTCCACTGTGAAAGGCTCATTTTCCTGGCGTTACAGAAGGGGTTCAGTGGAGAATTATCTGCCAACAGTAATATTGTGGAGCAAGTTCCTCCTGTTCCTCCTCCTCCTCCTCCTCCTCCTGCCACGAGTCCACCACCGGAGACACAGCCTCCCAGGAAGGCTACAGGGAAGTCTGCAGGGAAGGGTGCAGTGAAGGGTGGAGCGAAGAGAAGAAGGTGATGACCTGGCTTCACTCTGGTCCGACCAACCACAGCCTGGGGACATATATACCATCTGATGCTGCTCTTGATGTCTGGGATTCTGGGACCATATTGGATTTTGTAATATTTGAATTTTCTTTGCCACAGAGTTTCACGTTTGCCCTGGGGCCAAAAGGCTACACAAATGTCACAAGTTTCTCCAGTGTTGCCTTCATTTTTTTGTTTGTTCAACCAGAATAAATGGATATTTTTGTTTGAAAATATAATTGCCTATGTGTTTTTTGGTCAAATACCTTTCTATAAAAGACAATGTGAAATTAACAAGGGACACTAACCTCCTTGAGGTTATAAACAAAATAAAAATGTTATTGTGGTAACTTGTCACCAGAATAAAAATAAAAAGGTTATTGTGGTAATGAAAAAAAATAAAAATAAAATAAAGTTTTTGGTTTTAACTTGACGGAACAATTAAATATGGAGATCACAATAAAAAAAAAATGGTAAAGAATTGTACCAAAAATATGTAGGCAAAAAATTAGTCAACAACATTTTTTCTTTGTTTTTTTTATTTTTTTGGAGTAATTTTTTCATCAATATTTTTGGGTGAAATCATGAACATTTTTTTTCTTGTGATCTCCATATTTAATTATTCGGTCAAGTTAACAACTTTTTTTTTTTTTGTTTTAATTGACAGAATAATTAAATATGGAGATCACAAGAAAAACATGGTAAAGAATTGTACCAAAAATATGGAGTAAAAAAAATTAGTCCAAAAAAAAATAAATAAAAAAAATATTGAGATGGGGCTTTAAAATAAAAACAAGATCATTCATGAGATGAGGAGAAATAAAACAGAAATGTGTTTGGTGAGAACTCTGTGAGTGAATATGAGCAGCAAAGCAACTTCGTTCTTCTAGCATTATAAATAAAAAGGCTTCGTTCTTCTAGCATTATAAAGAAGATGCGCTATACATTTAAACGAGCACAGAATTTGCAGCATGACGAATGTGCTACTTCCAATACGAACTGGAGTTTTACAAGACCGAGCACTTCCGTCTCGTACTTGCTTCAGAGCATGCGTAGTTTTAGGACTGTCGGAACAGCATACAGACGAGCGGACTTCTACATCGGACCTGGGTCCGGCGGAGTTCCGTCGGGAAAATTTGAAGCATGCTTCATTTCTAAAGTCCGTCAGACTTTTGCGAAGCTAAAGTCCGTTGCAGCCCACACACGATCGGATAGTCCGCCGGACTCAGTCCGTCGGAGTTTGGATGTCGAAAAGTCCGCTCGTGTGTACGGGGCATTACACTCTCGTGTCAGGCCAAAAGAGCTTTCAAAGACCTCCTAAGAGGTAGTTCAGACACCAGCACATCCGATTGGATCTCCTCCACTTAAGCACTTCAATGCATATATATATATATACCTCAAAGAGAAATCAAAGAGGGAGACCCCAATAGTGTAATACTGCAATCACTTTTTAATGTTAAAATCCCACTCTTTATGCACTTACATGAACTCAAAACGGTTAAATCACTTCAAAAGGGTACAAAGACTCGCTTCACATTTCCACTCCACAGCACTACTCTGAATACGTCGGGGCATTGGTGGTCACAGCGGACTTATTAGATAAGGTGCTGGAAAGCGATCCTTTTTCATTGACCTTTTTCATTCTGCATATGCAGTGTTGTCGAAAAACAGATTTCTCCTTCTCTTTCTAAATGTTTAGGGCAGTTGGTTAAGTATTCAAGATTGGAAATACAGTATATGATTATTTTTAGTGATGCAGGTTTATGCTGTCACATCTTCTTACAGGAGATATACTCGTAACATTTTCAGCAGATTTCTTCTACTCGTTCTAGATTTATTGACTATGAACCATATGGTGCACTTGGTTCAGCGCTATTCAATTTCTGGGCATTGCACAAGGGGGCACTCTACATCTGGAAGAAAAAATAATTTATCCTCCACATATGAAAGGGCTTCTTCACAGTAGGAGTTGTGAATGTGTGGAATAGACTCCTTCAAGAACTAATTCTGGTCAGCTCAGTATATTGTTTTAAAAAAGAGCTGGATGCATTCCTAAATGCACAAAATATAACAGGATATTAACAATTTTCCCCCCATGCTGGAGCAAATTGGACCATGTTTCAAGGTTTTTTTGCCTTCTTCTGGATCAACTGTGGGTATAGAATTGTGTATATGGAAGTTTTCTATGTGTTTATTTTTTTCTGTCGGTTGAACTAGATAGGCTTATGTCTTTTTTAAACCTGACTAATTATGTAACTCAAACTTCTGCAGGCTGCTTGCCCTAAACATTTATACTGCTAGGAGCACTGTCCAGCCCTGTTTAGTCACAGCAGTTGTCAGACTCTCATAGAGTTTTACAGACTGTCACCAGTGGGGCTGGACAGGACACTTGTGCCCTCCAGCCACTGCTAAACACTCAAGCCTCATGCACCAGGGCTACATGCTAGGTGTACATGAGGCCTATGTCTGCAAAAGATTAAAATGGAAAAAAATCTGTGTCCTTGTCAGTGGCACTTTTTTGGACATACATGGGTGTAAGTGAATGTAAGTGGATGCAGTGAGTACCCGAATGCTGAGAGTGCACGTGTGTGCGGGGAGTACCCGAATGCTGTGAACACACGTGTGCTGTGAGTGCTGTGTGCTGTGAGTGACTGAGTGCTGTGAATGTCCGAATGCTGTGAGTGCACATGTGCTGTGAGCGCACTAGTGCTGAGAGTATCTGAGTGCTGTGAGTACACAGGTGCTGTGAGTACTCGAGTGCTGTGAGTGCATGTGGGCTAGTACCCCTGTATTGTAATATTGAGTACCTGTGTACTGTTGGGTATACAGAAAAATTGGGCCTTGGGTGGTGGTCGTGCCACAACACTGTAACAATCACAGTTACTTTTGTTGAGCGCAGGAACAGGCCATGCTTTTAGAAATTATATAAAAAATAATTGTATTTGCATGTCACTGTAAAACGGGGGCAGAAAAATTGGGCCTTGGGTGGTGGTGGTGGGGCCACAATACTGTAACCCCTCACAGTTACTCTTGTTGCATACAGGAACGGGGGCAGAAGAATTGGGCCTTGGGTGGTGTTGGTGCCCTAAAACATATATATTTTTGAATGCTAGCATCATCATGATTGAGGAGGAATAGGATAGGCAGCATAGGCAGTCTTCAAGGGATCCCAGATCCATAGCAAATTCAATAAGTCACATCAGCATCAGGTGCTTGATAGCTGCTGATCCAGAACTGATTCATTGTTATAAATGTGAGCCTATCAACAGAGTCTGTGGACAGGCACACTCTTTGATCCATTACAAATCCTCCAGCAGCACTGAATGTGCGTTCAGAAAGCACACTGGATGCAGGACAGGCCAGTAGCTCAATTGCATATTAAGCAAGTTCTGGCCAGTGGTCCATCCTCAAGACCCAGTAATTCAGTGGATGCTTTGTTGGAAAGGTCTTCAAGTCTGCTTTTGCCGCTAGATATTCCTGCACCAATGCAGACGCTGGCTATGGTTGCTGGAACCTATCAGACCTTGGCGCCGAGGACTAAAAAATTGTTTAAAGGCATCAGTCAGCTGGCCACCTTCTCCACAACTCTTCCTCTGACTGAACGAAACCTCAGAAACACGTTGTCCAGGAAATGGTAACCTCCCCGGGTCTGCAAATGTGTTACACAAACTTTTCTTCAAGGCCTCCTGAAGATGTTTCATCCTCTGCTCCCTCTGCGAAGGCAGACTGTCTTCTGCAACTTTACCCTTGTAACGTGGATCAAGAAGGGTTGCCAGCCAGTAATGATGCCTCTCCTTGATACCATGAGTCCTAGGGTCCTTTTGCAGGCTTTACAGAATCAGGGATGCCATGCAGTTTAGGTTTGCAGAGGCATTCGATTCTGAGTCCGCTGGGTCACTAAGTATCACATTATCCGTAACTATCTCCTCCCAGCCACGTACTCTTTGGGTTTCTGGGGACTGAAAACCATCTCCCGAAGACTGCTCCGTGTTATCCTCTACATCCATGCTGACACAATCCTCCTCCCCCTCTTCTTCCTGTGTGTTTGGCAGGCCCGCAGGAATGCTATCTGGATAAAGAGGGCCTTGAAGGAAGTAAGTCCTCCTCTTCCTCCCGCTGTTCTGCCGCAAGTGCCCTGTCCTTGATTCCACAAAGCGTGTGCTCCAGCAGGAAGACTAGAGGCACAGTGTCACTGATGCATGCATTGTCACTGCTCACCATCCTTGTGGCCTCCTCAAATGGTGACAGGACAGTGCATGCATCCTTGATCAGTAGCCACTTGCATGGCGAAAAGAAGTCAAGCTCCCCTGACCCTGTCCTCGTGATATATTCACACAGGTACTTACTGATGGCCCTCTGCTGTGTGTGCAGCCACTGCAGCATTGCCAATGTTGAGTTCCACCTGGTGGGTATGTCACAAATGAGGCGGTTGGTGGGTAGGTTGTAATCCCTTTGAATGTCAACCAGCCGAGCACTGGCATTGTATGACCGGCAAAAATAACCAAAGACTTTTCTGGCCTGCTTCAGGAGATCTTGTAAGTCTCGGCACGTGGTCAAGAGATGCTGCACCACCAAATTCAGGACGTGTGCCAAACAAGGAACATAGGTCAAGTGTCTCTGTCGGAGTGCGGAGAGAAGGTTGGTGCCACTGTCACATACAACCAATCCTGGCTAAAGCTGGTGTGGCATCAACCACCTCTGAGCCTGCCCCTTCAGCGCTGACAGAATCTCTGCCCCAGTGTGGCTCCTGTCCCCTAGGCAGACCAACTCAAGCACTGCATGGCATATTATAGCCTGACTGCTTGCGTAGCCCCTTGAGCACTTAGGGAGCACTGCTGGTTCAGGAGACAATTCTGCAGAGGAGGCCATAGAGGAAGAAGAAGAGGAGGGGGGAGCATACAGATGTTGTGGCAAAATCACCATCAGCTTTTTGGAGGTGTGGTGGCAGAATAAGCTCTAACACTGAACACTGTCCCACATCCTTTCCAGCTGCCAGCAGAGTTGCTCAGTGGGCCATGAAGGAAAGGTAACATCCCTGCCTATGCCTGCTGGACCATGAGTCAGCTGTAATTTGAACCTTACTGCTAACCGCCCTGTCCAACGAGGCCAAAACATTGCCTTCCACATGCTGGGAGAGAGCCAGAATGGCCTTACGTGCAAAGAAATGCCGTTTTGGAACCTGCCACTATGGTACAGCACATTGCACAAATTCACAAAAGGGGGCAGAGTCTACTAGCTGACAAAGCAGTGGTTGCAGTGCTAGCAATTTGGCCAAGCTAGCATTTAGACACTGAGCATGTGGATGGCTGTGAGCTCATTTATTTTTACAGTTCAGCAAGTGGGGTAGTGAAATGTACCTGCTGAAATCAATTGGTGGTGCACTGCTAGCAGATTGGCTGCAAGTACTTGTGACACCTATTGCTATACCATAATTTCTCTAAGTGCCGGTTTTTGAGAGAACTGCAGGCATAGTAGGGTTGGAGATCCCAGATGAGGAGCAAGGAGAAGTCTGCCTTTTTCTATGGTGTGGGTCTTTCAAGTGCTATAGCCAATTGATTACATGGCAGGCCGTCATATGTCTGGTCAAGCATGTGGTGCCAAAGCGGCTGCTATTCTGGCCAAGCTTGATCCATTTCAGACATAGGTTGGAAACAGTGTGATCAGCTGCACACGTGTCAAAAAAGGCCCACACCAAGGAACTTTTATAAGTCAGCAGGGAGTCAGCAGCGCCCTGCACCTGCGGAGCTCTGCGGTGTGATGAAATAGGGTTGCTGCCCTTAAGCTGCCCCCTGAAAGACATCCTGCCTCGTTGGAGTTGTGCCTCCTCCTCCTTCTCACTTTCCTCCTCTCTTCTCTCAGACACCCAAGTACAGTCAGTGGCCTCATCATCAACTCCTTCCTCATCACTGGAGCAAACTTGGCACTATGCTGCAGCTGGGGGAACATGACTGCCAGTTTCTTGTCCTTCTGTGTTACCCCCTCTCTCTAGGCTCACATTACTCCCTTCCTCAACCTGGGAACTGCGCATCCTCCAGCAGCATATAACCGACTCTGTGGTCGAATAATTCTGGGGACTCCTCCATGCATGATGGTGGGGCTATGGAAGGAGTGACTGTGGACAAGGAGCCGGTGGAATAGGTCACTTTGGGAGCTGCGTTGGAAGGCAAATTACTCTGATGGCCACCTGTAGAGAATGCACCATGTCTACGACCACCACTGTTGACTGTAGACACAGAGACTGCTTGCCCTATATACTGTATACACCGCCTGAAGTGTATACATAACTGAATGCACTGTATATATAGGCTACAATATATACATATATATATATATATATATATATATATATATATATATATATATATATATATATATATATATATATATATATATATATATACAGTATCTCACAAAAGTGAGTAAATCCCTTACATTTTTGTAAATATTTTATTATATATTTTCATATGACAACACTGTAGACATGACACTTTGCTACAATGTAAAGTAGTGAGTGCACAGCTTGAATAACAGTGTAAATTTGCTGTCCCTTCAAAAAACTCAACGCACAGCCATAATGTCTGAACCGCTGGCAACAAAAGTGAGTACACCCCTAAGTGATAATGTCCAAATTGGGCCCAAAGTGTCAATATTTTGCGTCACCACCATTATTTTCCAGCACTGGCTCTTGGGCATGGAGTTCACCAGAGCTTCACAGGTTGCCACTGGAGTCCTCTTCCACTCCTCCATGATGACATCATGGAGCTGGTGGATGTTAGAGACCTTGCGCTCCTCCACCTTCCATTTGAGGATGCCCCACAGATGCTCAATAGGGTTTAGGTCTGGAGACATGCTTGGCCAGTCCATCATCTTTACCCTCAGCTTCTTTAGCAAGGCAGTGGTTGTCTTGGAGGTGTGTTTGGAGTTGTTATTATGTTGGAATACTGCCCTGTGGCCCAGTCTCCCAGGGAGGAGATTATGCTCTGCTTCACTATGTCACAGTACATGCTGGCATTCATGGTTCCCTAAATTAACTATAGCTCCCCAGTGCCGACAGCACTCAAACAGCCCCATACCATCACACTCCATGACACTTAACTGTAGGCAAGACACACTTGTCTTTGTAGTCCTCACCTGGTTTCCCACCATTCACGCTTGACACCATCTGAACCAAATAAGTTATTCTCGGTCTCATCAGACCACAGGCCATGGTTCCAGTAATCCATGTCCTTAGTCTGCTTGTCTTCAGCAAACTGTTTGTGGGCTTTCTTGTGCATCATCTTTAGAAGAGACTTCTTTTTGGGACGACAGCCATGCAGACCAATTTTTATGCAGTGTGAGGAATATGGTCTGAGCACTGACAGGCTTACCCCCCCCCCCCACCCCTTCAACCTCTGCAGCAATGCTAGCAGCCCACAAACGTCTATTTCCCAAAGACAACCTCTGGATATGATGCTGAGCACGTGCACTCAACTTCTTTGGTTGACCATGGCCATCTTTATGTAGAATTCTTTTTTCAGATCCTAGGAGAGTTCTTTGCAATGAAGTGCCATTTTCAACCTTCAGTGACCAGTAACCAGTATGAGAGAGTGAGAGCAAATTTAACACACCTGCTCCCCATTCACATCTGAGACATTGTAACACTAACGAGTCACATGACTCCGTGGAGGGAAAATGGCTAATTAGCCCAATTTGGACATTTTCACTTAGGGGTGTACTCACTTTTGTTGCCAGTGGTTTAGCCATTAATGGCTGTGTGTTGAGTTTTGTGTGTTTAGGGGACAGGAAATTTTGCACTGTTATACAACCTGTACACTCACTACTTTACGTTGTAGCAAAGTGTAATTTCTTCAGTGTTGTCATATGAAAAGATATAATAAAATATTTATAAAAATGTGAGGGGTGTACTTACGTTTGTGAGATACTGTATATACTAGACTGTATATATATTTATATATATATATATATATATATATATATATATTAATACACCACCTGAAGTGTATTAGAAACTGCTCACACTATATTAGATACTGTGTACACTGCCTGCACTGTATTAGAAACTGTACAATGGCTGCACTGTATTATATACTGTGTACACCACCTGAAGTGTATTAGAAACTGTACACACTGTATCAGATACTCTGTACACCACCTGCACTGTATTAGAAACTGTACAACAGATGCACTGTATTATATACTGTGTACACCACCTGAAGTGTATTAGAAACTGTACACACTGTATTAGATACTATGAACACCTCCTGCACTGTATTAGAAACTGTACAATGGCTGCACTGTATTAGATACTGTGTACACCACCTGAAGTGTATCAGAAACAGTACACACTGTATTAGATACTGTGTACATCGCCTGTACTGTATTAGAAACTGTACACACTGTATCAGATACTCTGTACACCACCTGCACTGTATTAGAAACTGTACAACAGATGCACTGTATTATATACTGTGTACACCACCTGAAGTGTATTAGAAACTGTACACACTGTATTAGATACTATGAACACCTCCTGCACTGTATTAGAAACTGTACAATGGCTGCACTGTATTAGATACTGTGTACACCACCTGAAGTGTATCAGAAACAGTACACACTGTATTAGATACTGTGTACATCGCCTGTACTGTATTAGAAACTGTACAACAGCTGCACTGTATTATATACTGTGTACACCAGCTGAAGTGTATTAGAAACTGTACACATTGTATTAGATACTGTGTACACCACCTGCACTGTATTAGAAACTGTACAATGACTGCACAGTATATAGACAGTATAGTATTAGAAACTATACAATGGCGGCACTGTATTATATATTGTGTACACCACCAAATGTGTATTAGAAACTGTACTGATACTGTACACCCTGTATTATATACTGTGTACACCACCTGAAGTGTATATATATATATATAGTGTATTATATAATGTACACTGCTAAATGCACTGTATATATATATATATATATATACAGTGCATTTGGCGGTGTATTGCTCTGGAAATGTTAATGCTTTTTTTTATTACTTGTTGAATAAAGTTTTTTCTTGAGATAAAAAAAAATACTAATTAATATGAAAGCAATTTACAAATATATACATTGTCACACCTACATAACATAAACATGTATGAGATATTTTTGTGTTTTCTACGTAGTCATTTATTTTCCATTTACTGTATATGTGGGAGGATAGCCTAAGTATTGATATCATTGTTAGAAAAGCACAGTAAAGTTGTTTAAATGTTTTTGAAGTTATATATAATTGTAATGGCTCTTGCTCTTCTGTATTTAATTAATTGCTTCACAGATGTTTAAACGATGTGAAGAAATGCATCTACATTTGTCATAAGAGATACAATAATTACAACACACCATTTTAAACATGATGGTGCCTGATGGACCCCACTGTTTCCCAGGTGTTAATATTCAAATTCAAAAAGTGGCATATTGGCATAGTTATATTGGTGCATGCCATTTTCCAGCAATAGAAACTGGTACATCTTTCAAAGTATTTGTTGCTGGTGTCACAAAAGTGTTCATAATTAGGTCTTAGCCCCGGTTCAAAAACTGGTATTACTTGGCATGCGACTTTTGACACATAGAATGGCAAGACACATGAAAATGCATTCATTTCAGTGGGGGCTGTTCCAATAAATGCCACTCAAGACGCAGCGATTACTGTTGCATGAGACGCAAGCAAGTCTCACTGGAAATCGCACTACAATGGGGTCACAGCAGTGTGAGCCAAGGGTCTCTGTCCCACCCTCTATCTCTACTCTTTTTTTGGGCCTCTCTCTGTAAGCCCTTGTCATATATTGCATTTGTTTACACTTGCACAATAAATACAATACATAATAATACATGTTGATATTCTGCAAATTTCTCATTGATAGATTTGACACATTCTCTTCTGTTCCACAAGCAATAGCCACATTCTAATAAATGATCCCCAGCAGACACTTGAAAGGGCAGAATTTTTTATTGCAGAAAGATTTCAGTCATCTTAACAGACTTTATCTTACAACTAGGGAAATCATTTCAAGGCAGCAGTCTCTTAATAACAATCCAATTTAATTTGTCATTATACTTAACTCTGTTGAGTATAAAGAAACAGCTGAAACAGACTTCCATAAGCCTATACTGAAACATTGCAGATGACATTCAATAAAAACTAAAAAACAGGTTGTCGGGTTATCCATTTAATGCACAGCTTTTCGTAAAAGAGAGATGCAAAAGGTCAGTATTTTTAACTCTGGTGGGCAGAGAGCAGTAAAATGTCATGTTTTCCAAATTTCCAGATGGGAGTACAGGTGCAATAATTAGAAACAATCGAGCAGTGTGACAATTATTTCACATGTGGTTCTGTGACATCCCTTTTCTCCACGTCTCCAAATTTATTTTCACAGGTGTGACATGACGAATATGCAGAACTAGCAAAAATTGAATTACAGATTTATAGTGAAACTCTCCTGGTCAGTTAACAACATTTCAAAGATAGAAAACTTAATTGTAGACTTTTATGCCACGTACACACAACCGGACTTTTCAACAGCAAAGGTCCGACAGAACAAATCCGTCGGACAATTCAATTGTGTGTGGGCCCCATCGAACCTTTTGCTGTCCAAAAATCGGAGGGACTTTAGAAATAGAACATGTTTCAAATTTTTCGCTGCCCGGGTTCCTATGGAGAAATCCGCTCATCTGTATGCTAGTCCAACGGACAAAAACCAACGCTAGGGCAGCTATTGGCTACTGGCTATGAACTTCCTTATTCTAGTCCGGCTGTACGTCATCACGTTCAAATCTATCGGACTTTGATGTGATTGTTGTGGCCAAGTCTGTTCATTCGGAAAGTCTGCCGAAAGTCAGTCGGGAAGACTGTCGGACCTAGTCTGTTGGAAAGTCCGGTCGTGTGTACGCAGCATTAACCTATTTGCGTCTTTGTTGGACACTGATGCTCCTGCCTTAAGCTGACCAAAGAAAGATCAAAATTTGGTTGGTTAAGCAGTAATGGGACACATTTTTGATCTGTGTGTGGATGTTCCTGTTTGACAAAATTCAATTATCAGATCGACTTCTTTTGAATGGACATACTGGAAGACTTTTGGTGATCAGCAGTTGCAGCTGATAATCAGTGTATTCTGACAGCAGAGAGTCCCACTGTCAGAATACAATGTCCCAGCATGCGGAATTCCTCCATCCCCTTTAGTAGAGTAGAGGGTAGTTCTCTCTGCTATAATGATATTATTAGTCCTAGATTGATAGGAAAAAAAGCAAGTACTCTATCCAAGACTGGATTCATACAAGATTTGTTGACTCTACCACAGGTTGACATGTGTAAAATGTACTTGTGTTAATGTGCGTTGAGATGTTTTTTTTTTTTTTTAAAGCATTGCATTGTGTTAATGTGGGTTTTTTTTCCTGTTCTGAAAATTTTACAGGTAGGTAAATCCTATCCTCATATGATTAACCTCTTGCTGACCACCCCACATACATTTACTGTGGGGTGGTGGCTCCTCTGTGCAAAATCACATACAGGTATGTGATTCTGCATGTCTTGGTCTGCAGCACACATGTGCACCGCCGGGGAAAAGGTCAGCTGTGATTGGACACATCGGGAGTCAATCAGCGGGTCCACTGGGACCAACCAATTCTTCCTGACAGTAAACAAAGCAGATCACCGTTCTGTTAGTAGGGAAGACAGAGATCCTGTGTTTCTGCTAAGCAGGAACATGGATCTCTGTCTTCCCACAGTTAAAGCACCCCTCATAGAGTTAGCAAGCACTCCCTAGGAACACATTTAACCCTCTTATCACACCTGATGTTAACCCCTTCCCTGACAGTGTCATCAGAACAGTGACCATGCATATTTTTAGCACTGATTGCTGTATTGGTGTCACTGTTCCCCAAAAGTGGCACTTAGTGTCTGATTTGTCTGCCCCAATGTCGCAGTCCCGCTATAAGTCGCTGATCGCCTTAATTTCTAGTAAAATAAATAAATAAAAAAGAATATACTATAGTTTGTAGACGCTATAACTTTTGCGCAAACCAATCAATATATGCTTATTGGGATTTCTTTTTAACAAAAACATGTAGCAGAATATATATTGGCCTAAATTGATGAAGAAATTCTATTTTTTCAATTTTTTTATTGGCTATGTTTTATAGCAGAAATTAAAAAAATATAGTTTTTTCAAAGTTGGCTGTCTTTTTTTGTTTATAGTGCAAAAAATAAAAACCACACAGGCAATCAAATACCACCAAAAGAAAGCTCTATTTGTGGAGAAAATAGGAAATCACTTTTTTTGGGGGGTGCAACATCACATGACCGCACAGTTGTCAGTTAAATGAACCTCCCTGGCGGTAATCCCGAGTCTGGCTCGGGCTGGAATTTCAGTACCACGAGCAGTAACCCCGAGCTAGGCTCGGGATCGCATCGCTGGATACAGGGAGAGTTACTTGCCTTGTCCCCTGGATCCAGCGATGCTCCTCCACTCAATTCACACAGTGCCTGAGTCCCGCTGAGCTCCGTTCCCTGCGACGTTACGACGCACGGGAGCGGAGATCAGCGCCAAATTCAAAAAAGTAAATATACACCATACACATACAGTACTGTAATCTTACATATTACAGTACTGTATAAAAAAAATACACATCCCTTTTGTCCCTAGTGGTCTGTCCAGTGCCCTGCATGCACTTTTATATTATAAATACTGTTTTTTTTCTGCCTGGAATTTGGAGATTGTCCATAGCAACCAAAAAGTGTCCCTTTATGTCAAAAGTGATTATAGACCAGCTAGAAAACAGCGATAATAAATCAGAATCACTTGCACAATTGAGCGATAGCAATTTGTGGGGAGATCCGTCATCAAACACTAAATCTAACACAGCAACAATTCTGCAAATGAGCAAATTTCTGTGTTTTTGGATTTGATTACATTATTGAATAATTTGTATTATTATTTGTTATCATTATTTATAGTTATTTATTATATTATAAACTTTATCATACCCGGGATGTCTACTAGACTCTTGTTTGAGCAGATTTAAGAGAGTTATTCCTAAGAATTGCAGGCCTACAATATAAAAGGCCAAATTTCCATGCAAAATAATTGTACCGCTTTCAGCACCTAAAATCAGAAATAATCATACCGCCAGGGAGGTTAATACAGTGCCGTATCGCAAAAAATTGCCTGATCATGAAGGTGGGTAAACCTTCGGAAAGGCAAATGGTAATGATTCCAAAATAACACCTACTGCAATAGGGAACAGACACAAAGATACACTCAGCAGCTTTACAAAACACTGTTCTGTTTATTCGTTGCTATTTACATTTTATATACACATGATTCTGTAGGTATCACATTAATATTACAATGAAATGTAGCATGACCTGTTTTCACCTATTGCTCGTCAGCGCAGCACCTATTTGAAACAGTTGATTTCAGCTTGTCATTGCATCAAGATTATGTTGAACAATATAAAATATTACCTTTGTTCCTAAGAGAAAGTCTGTGTTTACCAACTGCCTTGCTGCTGTCCAATGCTACTGCTTTAGGGGCTAGTATGGGCATTCTAGGGCACTGCTTTAGGTTAGGGGTTTATAATTGATGGAGTTTAGTTACAAGTTCAGGGAAAGACGGGCACCCAAAACAAGGTAAAACCAAATCAGAAAGACACAGAAAATACTTTTCTTGCTAATAATACAATAGTAGGCATCTTTTGATGGCTGCTTTTGGGAGCATCTTTTATCATTAAAGTGGAACTAAAGGAAAAATGTATCTTTTCCTTTTGGATAGCGTAAGACGGGGGGTTATAGCCCCTGTCAACATTTTTTGCCATCTGTGTGCTATTGGGGAGATTTTCCTTCACTTCCTGTCCCATAGTCAAACAGGAAGTGAGAGGTAACCCCTCCAAAGTGAGGGAATACCTGGTTCTGTCCAGGGAGGGGGGTCACTAAAACTAGTGTCTCTATTGGAAGATTTCCCCTCTATTCCTGTTCTAGTGACAACCTGAAATGTTGGATTTTCTTTAACGTTCACTCTGGGTGATAATGGTAAACAGGATAAATAGAGAGGGTGACTCTCCCTAATGGGGGTAAAAGATATCAATAAAAATTGACAGGTGTTCTAATCCCTCTATCAAAAATGTAAAAAAAATAAGTGTTGCCCATAGTTATACTTTAAAAGCTTAAAATGAAAGATAATTTTTTTTAATTCCACTACAATATGCGAAGACTAATAAAGTAATGTTTACATTTTGCGCATTACCAAGGTGTCACACAAGAAACATCTCATGATGGTTAAAAGCATAGAGTTCTCGCGAGACCTCCACAACTTTATTTTTGAAAAACATCCTGAAGGCATTGGATATAGGATTTCAACATTTCTGAATGCTCCAGTGAGCACTGTTGGTTCCATAATCTGTAAGTGGAAACAACATCATTATACCATAAACCAGCCATGACCAGGTGTTCCTCTCAAGATTTCTGACAGAGAAGTGAAAAGAATTATCAGAAGAGTTGTCCAAGGACCACTTGTAGAGAGCTTCAGAAAGACCTGGAAATAGCAGGAACAATTGTTTCAAAGAAAACAATAAGTAATGCACTCAAACACCAGCACTCTCCAAGACTGCACTGCCGAAGAAAAAGTATGTTAAAGCTTATTTAGAGTTTGCTGCACAACAGTTACACAAGCCTGTGAAACACTGGGAGAATATAGTCTGGTCAGATGAGACCAACATGGAACACACCATGTTCGGAGGTCAAATGACACTGTACATTACCCCAAAAACACCATACAGTATCAACATTGAAGTTTGGAGGTGGAAACATCATGGTGTGGGGCTGTTTTGTCAACATATGATACTGGCAAACTTCATATCATTAAAGGAAAAATGAATGGAAAAATATACCAAGACAGTCATGATAAATATCTGTTGCCATCTACCAGTATGATGAGGATGAAACGAGGGTGGAAATTTCAGCAAGACAATGATCGATATTTGAAGACTGTTTGTGTGGAAGAATGGGCCAAAATCACCCCTGAGCAATGCATGTGACCAGTTTCTCCTAGGAGGCATCTTGAAGCTGTCAATAAATTTCAGTTAGCGTGTTCAATACTTTATTCCTGTGTAATTTCATTTTTTTACACATAGCTTAATTTCTGAACTTATTTGTTTTGGTTTCTTTGTATATGTGGGTTGCATGGGTTGTTACCGACATGTAGTGAGCATTTCACATCAATAGCATCTTTAGAAATATATTTACCTAGAAAAATGGTGACATGTTCAATACTTATTTTACCCGCTGTATACAGTATATACACATTACCATTTTTCTAGGTAAATATATATATTTTTTTGTCTCATCTGACCAGACTATATTCTTCCATTATTTCACAGGCTTGTCTAAATGTTGTGTAGCAAACTTTAAACAAGCGTCAACATACTTTTTCTTCAGCAATGGAATCTTGCGTGGTGAGCATGCATACAGGCCATGGAGGTTACTTATTGTTTTCTTTGAAACATTTGTACCTGCTAATTCCAAGTCTTTCTGAAGCTCTCCACAAGATGTCTTTAGCTCTTGGACTACTCTGTCAGAAATCTATGCGAGGAGCACCTGGCCATGGTCAGTTTATAGTAAAATTAGGTCCTTTCCACTTCTGGATTATGGCCCCAAGAGTGCCTGCTGGAACCAATGCCATCAGTATGTTTTGCAACAATAAGGTTGCAAAGGTCTTGAGAGAACCCTTTGCTTTTACCTATCATGAGATGTTTCTTGTGTGATACCTTGGTAATGAGACACCATTTTATAGGCCAACACTTACATGTTTTGGATTCTTTGTATATATGGATTGCATAGGTTGTTACCGACATGTGGTGAACATTTCAGGTCAATAGTACCTTTACAAAAATGTGAGAGGTGTACAGTGAGATACTGTATATACTGCTGTTCAGAGTATATAGTGCCTGGGGACCTGGGGGACCCCCCCCCCCCACACCATTCTTATTTAAATTTGGGTGCAGGGTTCCCCTTGATATCCATACCAGACCTGATGGGCCTGGTATGGATTTTGGGGGTGACATCCATGCCATTTTTTGGGTTATTTTTATCTTTATTGCCAGGATCTGACAATACATTACAGCTGCAAGCAGTTTTAAATGACATTTTTTCCTTACTTTTGTGAGTAGGGATGAGCTTCGTGTTCGAGTCGAACGTACGTTCGACTCGAACATCGGCTGTTCGTCCGTTCGGCGAAGTCCGAACATTTTGGTCCGTTCGCGCCAAATTCGTGTGGCGCTCACGGCCCACAATGCACTGCGATGGCGCAGTGCATTGCTGGCTCATGATTGGCCAAGCATGCACTGTGACCCCGCATGCTTGGCCAATCGCAGCGCCAGCAGCGAGGAGAGCCATGATTGGCCACAGGCAGGATGCCTGTGGCCAATCATAGCTCAGGCTGTGTAGTGCACGCCCCACACTATATAAGGCCGCCAGCGCGGCGGCCTTGTGTAGTGTGTTGGCGTCTGAAGCAGTGGGTGTTCTGTGTACCTTCAACACAGTACACACCGATCGTTTTCGGCCGATTTTCGATCTTGCTGCTGTGTAGTGGTTGTTGTCTGCGTGCCCTGACCGCAGTATACACCGCTATATTCACCCCACCTCTATAGCTAGTGATCTATCTTTTATAATAGAGCTTGCAGTCAGTAGTGTTAGGAGCTAGTGCGTGCTGTCTGCGTGCTCTGTACCCAGTACATACCGCTATATCCACCTACATAGCTCTTCTCTATTTGAGCCCACTTGCCATCTGCAGGAGTTATTGGAAGTTGTGTGTGCCTCCAGCACAGCACAGTATACATCTGTATATACCCCTTTATCTCTGGTGTTCTATAATAAAGGCATCTGCAGGAGTTAGTGGGTGTTCTGTGTACCTTCAACACAGTACACACCGATCGTTTTCGGACGATTTTCGATCTTGCTGTTGTGTAGTGGTTGTTGTCTGCGTGCCCTGACCGCAGTATACACCGCTATATTCACCTCACCTATATAGCAGTGATCTATCTTTTATAATAGAGCTTGCAGTCAGTAGTGTTAGGAGCTAGTGCGTGCTGTCTGCGTGCTCTGTACCCAGTACATACCGCTATATCCACCTACATAGCTCTTCTCTATTTGAGACCACTTGCCATCTGCAGGAGTCATTGGAAGTTGTGTGGGCCTCCAGCACAGCACAGTATACATCTGTATATACCCCTTTATCTCTGGTGTTCTATAATAAAGGCATCTGCAGGAGTTAGTGGGTGTTCTGTGTACCTTCAACACAGTACACACCGATCGTTTTCGGACGATTTTCGATCTTGCTGTTGTGTAGTGGTTGTTGTCTGCGTGCCCTGACCGCAGTATACACCGCTATATTCACCTCACCTATATAGCAGTGATCTATCTTTTATAATAGAGCTTGCAGTCAGTAGTGTTAGGAGCTAGTGCGTGCTGTCTGCGTGCTCTGTACCCAGTACATACCGCTATATCCACCTACATAGCTCTTCTCTATTTGAGACCACATGCCATCTGCAGGAGTCATTGGAAGTTGTGTGGGCCTCCAGCACAGCACAGTATACATCTGTATATACCCCTTTATCTCTGGTGTTCTATAATAAAGGCATCTGCAGGAGTTAGTGGGTGTTGTGTGCCTCTAGCACAATATACACTACCCAACTGCTTTTTTACCCAACTCCCTTCAGGCCATTACCATGTCTGGAAGGCCAGCAAGGAGAGGCAGACAGGCGCGAGCCGATAAAAGAGGGCAAGCAGGCTCTGTGTCTAGAGACAACAGTGCTGGTCGTGGACGCGGTGCATTGTCATCAGCACGTGGCCATGGGACACGCTTGTCCTTCTTTTCGGCAGCTGGACATGTTGAGCCGCAACATGCCAACGACTTGGTAGAGTGGATGACCAAGCCCTCTTCATCCTCCTCATCCTCTCTCACCCAGTCTCAGGGTACTAGCAAAGCAGCTGCCAACGCATCGTCTTCCCTCCTCTCAATGTCATCATCAGTGACTCCTTCCCTAGACCCACCACGTCCTCCTGAGGAGTCTCCTGAACTCTTTGAGCACAGTGTTGGGTACATGCTCCAGGAGGATGCCCAGTGTTTTGTGGGCTCTGATGATGACACTCAGCTAGAGGAAGGCAGTAGCGTGAGCGCAGAGAGAGGGGATGCTCAAGAAGGACAGCAATCTGGCAGTCATGTTCCACAAGCTGCAGCATACTGCCAGGTTTGCTACAGCGATGAAGAGGGAGGGGATGATGAGGGCACTGACTCCACGTGGGTGCCTGGAAGGAGAGAGGAGGAGGAGGCACATGTTCAACGAGGCAGGATGCCCCCCGGGGGCCAGCTTAGGGGCAGCACACCGACTGAATCACACCGCAGAGCTCCGCCTGTGCAGGGCGCTGCCTCTGCGCGTTATTCTAAAAGTTCTTTGGTGTGGGCCTTTTTTAAGACGAGTGCATCAGATCGCACCGCTGCTATTTGCAACATATGTCTCAAGCGTATCTCGCGTGGCCAAAACATCAGCCGCTTGGGCACCACATGCTTGACCAGACATATGTTGACCTGCCATGCAGCTCGTTGGCAAGCGTACCTCAAAGACACACACCAAAGAACAAAGCGGACCTCTCCTTGCTCCTCATCAGCTGGCATCTCCAACCCCACTAGACCTTCAGTCCTCTCTGAAACCTGCTCTGAGAGGAATGAAGGTGTAGAATTAGGTGTGTCACAGCCAAGTGCTTCCGGGAACTCTGCTAGCGGTACACCCACGTCCGATTATAGCAGGCAAATGTCCCTGCCCCAGCTGCTGGACCGGCAAAAGAAGTTCACTCCCAGCCATCCACATGCCCAGCGGTTGAATGCTAGCTTGGCTAAATTGCTAGCACTTCAACTGCTGCCTTTTCAGTTGGTAGACTCGGCCCCCTTCCGTGAGTTTGTACAATGTGCGGTTCCTCAGTGACAGGTTCCCAAAACGCCACTTTTTCTCACGGAAGGCGATTCCGGCTCTCTACCGGCATGTGGAAGGCAATGTCCTTGCCTTGCTGGACAGGGCGGTCAGCGGTAAGGTGCATATTACCGCTGACTCATGGTCCAGCAGGCATGGACAGGGACGTTACCTGTCTTTCACGGCCCATTGGGTCACTCTTCTGGCAGCTGGGAAGGATGCAGGACAAGGTGCAGTAGTGTTGGAGGTTGTTCCGCCACCACGCCTCCAAAATGCTACTATTGGTTGTGACACACCTCTCTCCTCCACCCCCTCCTCTTCTTCTTCCTCCATGGCCTCTTCCAGTGCTCTGTCCTCAGAACCAGCGGTGCTTCGTAGGCGTTCCAGGGGCTACGCAAGTACGCAGGCAAAACGATGCCATGCCGTGGTTGCGCTGGTTTGTTTGGGGGACAGGAGCCACACTGGGGCGGATGTTTTGTCAGCTCTGCAGGGGCAGGCCGAGAGGTGGTTGACGCCACGCCAGCTTAAGCCAGGAATGGTGGTTTGTGACAATGGCACCAACCTCCTCTCCGCCCTCCGACAGGGACAACTGACCCATGTGCCCTGTGTAGCTCATGTCCTTAACCTGGTGGTGCAGCGGTTCTTGGGCAGGTACCTCGGCTTACAGGATGTCCTGAAGCAGGCCAGGAAAGTCTGTGTGCATTTCCGCCGATCATTTAATGCCTGTGTTCGGCTGGCTGAGCTCCAAAAGGAGTTGAACCTGCCCAAGAACCGCCTTATATGTGACATGCCCACCAGGTGGAACTCAACGTTGGCCATGCTGCAGCGGCTGCACACGCAGCAGAGGGCCATCAATGAGTACCTGTGCGACTACGGCACCAGGACAGGGTCAGGGGAGCTCGGTTTTTTCTCACCACGCCAGTGGGGCATGATCAGGGATGCATGCACTGTCCTGTCACTGTTTGAGGAGGCCACAAGGATGGTGAGCAGTGACAGTGCATTCATCAGTGACACTGTACCTCTTGTCCACCTCTTGGAGCATACGCTGCATGGAATAATGGACAGGGCACTTGAGGCAGAACAGAGGCAGGAAGAGGAGGACTTCCTTGCCTCTCAAGGCCCCCTTTATCCAGACAGTTTTCCTGCTGTGCCACCCATCACACAGGAAGAGGATGAGGAGGAGGAAGAGGAGGAGGAGGATGATTGTGTCAGCATGGAGGTGAAGGCTGGCACTCAGCATCAGCAGCAGCAGCAGCAGTCTTGTAGGGATGATTTACAGTCCCAAGAAACACGTGGACTTGTACGTGGCTGGGAGGAGGTAGCTGCGGATCATGTTGTCCTTAGTGACCCAGAGGACTCCGGACCGAATGCCTCAGCTAACCTACGCTGCATGGCCTCCCTGATCCTGCAAAGCCTGCGGAAGGATCCTCGTATTCTTCGGATCAAGGAGAGGGACCATTACTGGCTGGCCACTCTCCTTGATCCACGGTACAAGGGTAAGGTTGCCGACCTTATCTTGCCATCGCAGAGGGAGCAGAGGATGAGACATCTCCGGGAGGCCTTGCAGAAAGGTCTGTGCAACGCGTTCCCAGAGACTGGGAGGTTACAAACTCCTGGTCCTGGACAACGTGTTGCTGAGGCATCGGTCAGAAGGAGCGGTGGAGAAGGTGGCCGTCTGACTGATGCTTTCAGACAATTTTTTAGTCCGCAGCCCCAAGGTATGATCGGTCATGATTAAATCCCTTTCATGATAATGCATGTGCAACGTTTTATTTCTCTTTACTATACTATACCTAACCCGGGTCTGCTGTGGTATGGGGCGCGGCCTCTACGGCTTTGGTTTTGTGGTTGGTGGTTTTCTTCTGACTATGGGAGCTGCGATGCGCACCGGGGTTCTCGCCCCTCCTCCCTGCTGGGGGATTGGGCGGTTTCCCCGCTGCGCATCATCGACGTCACGCATTCCGGCGTCACGTGGTTGACGTCATCACATGGGCGCCGTGTAATTATCTGGCGCCTTGCTGGGAGAGAGCTAGCGATTGGCGCCGCTCGCTGGGGGGTTGACTCCCCCGGGGGACGACGCCGCCCCCCGACTCGGATTGCCAGCGTGACGTTGGCGGCATCGTGCGGCCGCGGTGAGGCACAAATAACTTCTGGCACAAGACTATTGGACACTATTAGTATGGCTACTGTTGCCTTTGGTAGCCCTAGGCACCTGGATGGAATGAGCATTATGTTCAACACATCCAGGTATTGTTTCACAGTACACCCACTTAGTGTTTTTTGTTTTCAACACTCACTCGTTTTGTTTCTGTTTCTGTTGTCGATTTAGTTCACATTTAATTTCTATTTACCCTTACACGATGGTGATTACCACTGTTGGAGCATTTCTATTGCCCTCAACATGATTTCACCATCTTACATTCCTTAAATTGTGCCACACTTTTTCTAATCCAATTCACATTACAATTCAGTCATTTAGATATCTCAATTAACTAATTTACACTCACACATTTAATCATTCATCCTAGGGTGATGATCACTTTTGGTTCACATTAATGGTACACTGCCTCATCGCGACACCGCACGCTCTGTCTGCCTCAGCTCCCGTGTCAGTTGACACTCCCGGCTACTTCCGTTGCCCGTGATTGCGCCTCTTGCCATTCCCTGATCCGTAAGTATGGGTACTCGATTTGGATACACTGTCCCTTTTCCCCCATCTTTTCTTATTTATTATACAAACCTGACTAACTGTTGGCACACCATTTCTCGTCCCACAGATATTCATCATATATCAGCTCCTGATGAGTGGCAATGTAGCCACGAAACGCGTAGAGCTTTAAATACTACAAATCACATCCAAACATGCAGTTTTACTAGACTCTGGAATGTTTTTACTTAATTCTATTGATTTTTACTATGTGCAAAATGCCTATACATGAAGTCAATGCTTTTGATGTATGAACTGTGGGATTAATGTTTTTGATGTGTAATACTTTAATATATTTACTACCTATGATGGATCATGGATTATACAATGTATTTCTTTGTGCCCTATGCTATACATTTAATCTATAGTTAATAAATTTACACTATTCGATTTTTGTTGCTCTTCTGCTTTTTGCTACCAAAATCGCATGCTTCGTCAAAGTCCCAACCCTTTCTTTTTTCCAGACTTGGACACCTTTCCCACCGAAAATCCTCCGGCTTACTGGGTCTTGAGGATGGATCACTGGCCAGAGCTTGCACAGTATGCAATTGAGCTACTGGCCTGTCCTGCATCCAGCGTTCTTTCGGAACGCACCTTCAGTGCTGCTGGTGGCTTTGTTACCGATCACAGGGTGCGCCTGTCCACCGAATCAGTTGATTGACTGACCTTCATCAAGATGAATCAGTCTTGGATAACCCACAGCTACCAAGCACCTGAAGCTGATGTAACCAAATAATTTTTTTTGAAATATCACATCCCTTCAAGACTGCCTATGCTGATGCTGAGTGACTGTCCTGTTATGTTGATTGTCTATCCTCTTCCTCCTCTGCTGATATGTTGGAAGAACATTTCTGGTTCTGGTTGATGCCATCAGCACAATTTTTCTGCCCCTGTTTAACATGGGCGTTTAAGTACAATTTTTGATGCAATGCTTTGCAGCAGGGCTAATTCCTGCAATCAAACAAGAGTATATGGGAGAGGTTGCAGTGTGGTGGCACCAGCACCAGTGCCTAAGGCCCAATTTTTATGCCCCTGTTTAACAGGGGCGTTTAATTACAATTTTTGATGCAATGCTTTGCAGCAGGGCTAATTCCTGCAATAAAACAAGAGTATATGGCAGAGGTTGCAGTGTGGTGGCACCAGCACCAGTGCCTAAGGCCCAATTTTTCTGCCTCTGTTTAACAGGGGCGTTTAAGTACAATTTTTGATGCAATGCTTTGCAGCAGGGCTAATTCCTGCAATAAAACTAGAGTATATGGGAGAGGTTGCAGTGTGGTGGCACCAGCAGCAGTGCCTAAGGCCAAATTTTTCTGCCCCTGTTTAACAGGGACATGTAATTACAATTCTTGATATAATATTTCACAGGAGGGCCCCTTCCTGTGCCCACCCAGAGTAACGGTGAGGACTTATAGTGTTGTGGCACCAGCACCACAACCACCAAAGGTCAATTTTTCTACCACTGTTCAACAATGGCATGTAATTACAATTCTTGATATAATCGTTCACAGCAGGGCGCTCCAGCGCCCACCAAGAGTCACTTTCAGGGCTTACAATGTTGTGGCAAAACCAACACCTTGTTCCGCCATTTCTGCAGAGCATATAGGGCAGGCCCCTACTTTCAAACATCCAATTTACAAACATCTCCTACTTGCAAACGGAAGGAGACAACAGCAAGTGAGATGAAAAAAGATGGACGACAAAACAAATTATACAGGGGTGATAACCCTTCCCTATTTTTTCCAAAAAGCTTAAAAATAGTTTTTTTGACTGGAGCTACACTTTAAAAATGTACCAGTTGAAAATTACAAACAGATTCAACTTAACACAACAAACCTACACAGTCCCTGTCTTGTTTGCACCGCCTGTATACTGCTGTTCTGAGTATATAGGGCCTGGGGGCCACATGCATTTCCTTTTTTTAATATGGGTACAGGGTTCCCCTTAATATGCGTACAAGACCCAAATAGGCTGGTAATGGGCAGGGAGGGCTACTCATGCCATTTTTCTCAATCATTTTCAACCATATTGCAGGAACCAGATATAACATTAAAACCGCAAGCAGTTTTAAATGGTGTTATGTCCGTTTAATGTAATTTTGTGCAGGGACTGTTCTAAACACGGGAAACACGTGGCACTTCACAGGCTTACTACAGACACCCCCAGGCACCATATTTAAAGGAATATTTCACTTTTTTTTTCCACTTTAATCGTCATTAAAATCAGTGCTCCCGCCAAAACGGCCATTTTTAAAAACATTTTAGGCATTGACCCATGTCCCCTGGGGCAGGAGCCAGGTCCCCAAACCCTTTTTAGGACAGTATCTTGCATATTAGCCGTTAAAATTAGCACTTTTAATTTCGAACGTTCGAGTCCCAAAGACTTCAATGGGGTTCTAAAGTTCGTTCGAATTTGGGGTCCGTTCGAAAGTTCTTGTGCGAACCGAACCGGGAGGTGTTCGGCTCATCCCTATTTGTGAGATACTGTATATATGTATATATATACATATATACATACACACACATATATATATATATTAATTAGGGTTGCACCGATACCGATACTGGTATCGGTATCTGTGCCAAAACTAGGCTATCACTAATAACTATCAGTACTCGCGAAAATGCTCCAATACCGTAACCCGATACTGGAAGTGATGTGAACTGGACACATCAGTCGCAGCCTGTCAGCTACAACTGTGCTAGGATCGGGTCTGTGCTAGAGCCCACCACTTCACATAGTACAACAACGGTAAGGCATGTGCAAGATGTAGCTTTTAAGGGAGGGGGGAGAAGATGAAGGCAGTAGAGGAAGTGTGAGCATGAGTCAGAGTTGAGGAGGGGTGGATGGGGGAACATGTGGATGAGAATACAGTGGAAAGTAGTGGTGGATGAAAACTGAACCCTGCACTTTGCATGTAATGTGCCTGGACCCTGCACTCAGCATGTAATGTGCCTGGACCCTGCACTCTGCATGTAATATGCCTGGACCCTGCACTCTGCATGTAATATGCCTGGACCCTGCACTCTGCATGTAATGTGCCTGGACCCTGCACTCTGCATGTAATGTGCCTGGACCCTGCACTCTGCATGTAATGTGCCTGGACCCTGCACTCTGCATGTAATGTGCCTGGACCCTGCACTCAGCATGTAATGTGCCTGTACCCTGCACTCTGCATGTAATGTGCCTGGACCCTGAACTCAGCATGTAATGTGCCTGGACCCTGCACTCTGCATGTAATGTGCCTGGACCCTGCACTCAGCATGTAATGTGCCTGGACCCTGCACTCTGCATGTAATATGCCTGGACTCTGCACTCTGCATGTAATGTGCCTGGACCCTGCACCCAGCATGTACTGTGCCTGGACCCTGCACTCTGCATGTAATGTGCCTGGACCCTGCACTCTGGATGTAATGTGCCTGGACCCTGCAATCTGCATGTAATGTGCCTGGGCTCTGCATGTAATGTGCCTGGACCCTGCCCTCCAAACCCCCTGTACTGTGCCCACCAGCTGCCACCTCTGTTCCCATGTCTCCCAATTACCCTCCCATACCCACCATCTTCCCCTAGTGATCACCGCCTTTTCCATCCCAACTCTCCCACCCCACAATCCCTATTTCACCCCACACTAAACTACCCTGCCCTCACTAACCCCTCTACTCCCCCCTTCCCTCACCCAACTAACTAACAACCTTCCCCCTCCCAAACCACTCCCCACCTACTCTTCCTAGGCGATAAGTATCGGTAATTGGTATTGGTGAGTACTTGAAAAAAATTATCGGTGCTCATACTCGGTCTTAAAAAAGTGGCATTGGTGCATCCCTAATATATATATATATATATTCTCAGTCCGTAGGGGACTCAATATTGTGTTAGCCCACCCTTTGCAACTATAATAGCTTCAACTCTTTGTCCACATCAGTGCCTGACCTCACAAATGCGTTTCTGGAAGAATGGTCAAACATTCCCATAGACACACTCCTAAACCTTGTGAACAGCCTTCCCAGAAGAATTGAAGCTGTTATAGCTGCAAGGGGTGGGCAAACTAAATATTGAACCTTACGGACTAAGACTGGGAGTTACTATTAAGCATGTATATAGGTATATATATATATATATATATATATATATATATATATATATATATATATATATATATATATATATAGATATATAATGTGCTATTATTTTTAAACCATGGATGCAGTGTAAATTCTTTATTCATCATTTTTAAATAAAAGGCGACTGAATTAGCAATCAATTAATCTTTTTAGATACACAAATCCTTGTGGCAATAACAGGTTTCCCAGATTGCTAACCTAAACGTTGTATTTTTCTGACAGAATTACAAGGCTTTCTCTGATGTATAACCATTTATTGAAATTACTGATTTCCTACCTGCCCTGGCAGTGTAAATTCAGTTGGTTCTGCCAATAAAGAATATTTGAATATGAATTGAAAACATGGAAAGTTATAAAAAAAAAGAGGCTAAATGACCAAATGGTAGATTACTATTGACCCCGAGGATGTGTCTTATGAAATCCAAAAGAAATTAAACCTTAAAAAAATTGACATTTTATAGAGCCTTCAATACATCTATGCATATAAGCCTTTAATAACTGTAACTTCCAGGCAGTTGGATGTTAGAGATTAACCGTGGCTCATAATAAAATTGAGAAGAACTAAAAAAGTTTCATATTATAAATTGTGCAACCTGTGGTGACTTGTAATAATAAACTCAGCATGAACATGTAATTGCTAATTTTCTTGCAGTTTGCCAAGCACATTATATTATTTTTCAATGTCTAGGCCTGACTATCTTCACAAATTATCTTACAGTTCTATTTTCTGTGGCCTCTTATTAGGTTTAATTGATATCATCTATCAATTACGAGTAATTGGTATATATTTATTATAATTATTCTGGTCCAAGAGCCTATGTTCTATGCAAAACATATACATGTTCTTTAAATGTGTGGCTCTTGAATTCTCCACCTATACACTATGCCTTTGACTTATATATCCATAATAAATGCATTTGTTTTATTATCATAGGTTTCATTATTGGATTTATTTAGTAAGACAAGGGGCTAAGCACAACATGCATAATACAATTCTCATAACAACTAATCAGAATCTATTTTGTACTGGTTTTGTTTCTGTAATTGATTCCTTCTTGCTTCGAGTTGCTGCAAAGTGCAGTTAGCATTTTTTTCCTTACTCTATTTATTACCATATCAGCGACTGATGAAAGCACAACATTCAGAGTTTAAGTGCTGTCTTTTTTGGGCTAACTTAAAGCAAAAATGCAAGTTCCACTCATCCTCCTCCCCCCCCCTCCTCTGTCATGATTAACCACTTCTGCCCCGGACCATTTGGCTGGCCAAAGACCAGAGCACCCTGCTTTACACTTCTATACAATTTTAACCCTGACCTTTCTGGTGTGTTCCTTGGCCTTCATGATGCTGTTTGTTCACTAAGGTTCTCTAACAAACCTCTGAGGGCTTCACAGAACATCTGTATTTATACTGAGATTAAATTACAAACAGGTGGACTCTATTTACTAACTAAATGACTTCTGAAAGCGATTGGTTCCGCAAGATTTTAGTTAGGGGTATCAGAGTAACAGGGGCTGCATACAAATGCAGGCCACACTTTTCAGATATTTATTTGTAAAAGACTTTGAAAAACATTTATTATTTTCTTTTCACTTCGCAATTATGTGCCACTTTGTGTTGGTCTATCACATAAAATCCCAATAAAATACATTTATGTTTTTTAGACATGTGCAGAGTAAAATATTTCGTTTCGGAATTTAGTTTTCGTCCGAAAACTTAATTTATTTAGTTACTCCCGAAATTCGTTTTTATTTATTTCGTTTTTCGTTCAAAAATTGCATTCGTCCGAAAATCCACATGAATTACGGTCGAATCTGTCTTTAAGGCTTATGGTGTCTGTCGAATGTATAAAGAAGATTCGACGGAGCTAGTATATAGCATACTTTAGAACCCCTGTTAAAGTCTATGGGACTCCAACATTCAAAATCTAAAGTGCTAATTTTAAAGACTAATTTGCAAGTTACTGTCCTAAAAAGTGTTTGGGGACCCGGGTTCTTCCCCAGGGAACATGTATCAATGCAAAAACAAGTTTTAAAAACGGCCGTTTTTTCAGGAGCAGTGATTTTAATAATGATTAAAGTGAAACAATAAAAGTGTAATATTCCTTTAAATTTCGTAGGGGGGGGGGGTGTCTATAGTATGCCTGTGAAGGGGCTCATGTTTCTGGTGCTTAGAACTGTCCCTGCACAAAGTGTCATTTATGCAGGAAAAAAAGTACTTTAAAATCACTCGCAGCTATTATGAATTGTCGGCTCCGTAATACAGAGAACACTCATTGAAAGTCATTGATAAAAAATAAATAAAAAAAAATTTAAAAAAAAGCGTGGGGGTCCCCCAAATTCAATTACCAGGCCCTTCAGGTCTGGTATGGATATTAAGGGGAACCCTGCCTCAAATTTAAGAAAAAATTTGACGCGGGGTTCCCCCTAAATATCCATAACCAGACCCTTCAGGTCTGGTATGGATATTAAGGGGAACCCCGCGTCAAATTTAAAAAAAAATTGACGTGGGGGTCCCCCTAAAAATCCATACCAGACCCTTTATCCGTGCACGCAACCTGGCAGGCCACAGGAAAAGAGGGGGGGACGAGAGAGCGGCCCCCCTCCCTCCTGAACCGTACCAGGCCACATGCCCTCAACATTGGGAGGATGCTTTGGGGGTCTGTGACCCCTCAAAGCACCTTGTCCCCATGTTGATGAGGACAAGGGCCTCATCCCCACAACCGTGGCCGGTGGTTGTGGAGGTCTGCGGGCGGGGGGCTTATCAGAATCTAGAAGCCCCCTTTAACAAGGGGACCCCCAGATCCCGACCCCCCCCTGTTTGAAATGGTAAGGGGGTACAAAAGTACCCCTACCATTTCACAAAGAAAGTGTAAAAAATAGTTAAATAAGACAAACACACTTTTGAAAAATATTCCAAAAATATTCCAAAAAGGATTCCGGCGGCCTGACGTTTCCTATATACGGAGGGCGGGGCCACCCGTCACCTGACCCCGCCCCCTCTGACGCAAGGGGAAACCCGGGGTTCCCTGTGACGTATGGGTGACCCCGCACCCCTCTGATGTAACACAGGCAGGTTTCCGTTACATCAGAGGGGGCGGGGTCACCCAGACGTCACGGGGAACCCCGGGTTTCCCCTTGCGTCAGAGGGGGGCGGGGTCAGGTGACGGGTGGCCCCGCCCTCCGTATATAAGAAACGTCAGGCCGCCGGAATCCTTGCAGTGTCTCCTCTGCGGAGACAGAAGAAGGATGTATTCGCTGCGCTGGATGAGATGAGCCATCGCTAGAGAGATGACCGTCCATCGCTGGATAGCAAGAGTGTATTACCACCGCTGGAATCTTTTTTTTATTTTTTTTATTTTTAATAAAGATATTTTTCAAAAGTGTGTTTGTCTTATTTAACTATTTTTTACACTTTCTTTGTGAAATGGTAGGGGTACTTTTGTACCCCCTTACCATTTCAAACAGGGGGGGCGGGATCTGGGGGTCCCCTTGTTAAAGGGGGCTTCCAGATTCTGATAAGCCCCCCGCCCGCAGACCTCCACAACCACCGGCCAGGGTTGTGGGGATGAGGCCCTTGTCCTCATCAACATGGGGACAAGGTGCTTTGAGGGGTCACAGACCCCCAAAGCATCCTCCCAATGTTGAGGGCATGTGGCCTGGTACGGTTCAGGAGGGAGGGGGGGCCGCTCTCTCGTCCCCCCTCTTTTCCTGCGGCCTGCCAGGTTGCGTGCTCGGATAAAGGGTCTGGTATGGATTTTTAGGGGGACCCCCACGTCAATTTTTTTTTTTATTTGACGCGAGGTTCCCCTTAATATCCATACCAGACCTGAAGGGTCTGGTTATGGATATTTAGGGGGAACCCCACGTAAAAATTTTTCTTAAATTTGAGACAGGGTTCCCCTTAATATCCATACCAGACCTGAAGGTCCTGGTAATTGAATTTGGGGGACCCCCACGCTTTTTTAAAAAAAATTTTTTTATTTATTTTTATCAATGACTTTCAATGAGTGTTCTTTGTATTACGGAGCCGACAATTCATAATAGCTGCGAGTGATTTTAAAGGACTTTTTTTCCTGCATAAATGACACTTTGTGCAGGGACAGTTCTAAGCACCAGAAACATGAGCCCCTTCACATGCATACTATAGACAACCCCCCCCCTACGAAATTTAAAGGAATATTACACTTAAATTGTTTCACTTTAATCATTATTAAAATCACTGCTCCCGAAAAAACTGCCGTTTTTAAAACTTTTTTTTGCATTGATCCATGTCCCCTGGGGCAGGACCCGGGTCCCCAAACACTTTTTAGGACAGTAACTTGCAGAATCTTTTCTCTCTGTCAAATCTTTTTTCTCTGTCGAATATTTTCTCTATATAATCTTGGACTAATAGAGGTAAGGTTAGGCACATTCGACCACAGGTTCTATAGACAGATTGTTATTGTCAGAGTCATGTCGAATCTCCTATTCTATATCGAACTGTTGTAACAATGAAAACAAAAATAAAGCATTTATTTATGTCGGATCTTTCGTTTTTCGGATTTTGTGCTTTCGTTATCGTTTGTTAAAACGAAAACGAAAATAGCTAAAATTCGGACGAAAACGAATGCACATGTCTAATGTTTTTTGGTTCTAACATGACAAAATGTGGAAAATTTCAAGGGGTATGAATACTTTTTCTAGGCACTGTGCCTGCACTGTACAATCATTTTGCACAGAGCATCCCTAATCCTCTTCTTCTGGGGTCCCCCACCGGCGTTCTAGGCCCCTGCTCTACTTTATCTGGGGACACCCATGCATGCTCGCTTCCGAGTTCCACTGTTGCATTCATTGACACAGACAGCAGGACTTGACCCCGCCCCCCACTCCCGTCACATTGGATTTGATTGACAGTTCCCACTGCTATCAATCTGTCCTATGAGGGGAGCCGCTGTGCTCTAGCACATCTCTGGATCGGATTGGCTCGGGTAAGGAAAAGGGGGTTGTGTGGGGCAGGTGCAGCACTGAAGGTTTTTCACCTTAATGCATCATTAAGGTGAAAAACCTTAAGGCTTTAAAACCACTTTCAATGATAAAAAAATTATACAGTGTATGAGGAAAAAAAAACACTTTAAGTGCCTATCTTGATGGACTTTGGGCTTGTGTGGATTCCATCCATCTGAGAGGCTTCTTTGATTATTCAGAATTCATTGACAGGTGCATCTGTCCTGCAAGTGACCACCTTCTGAATTTCCTTTTTACTTACTTAAAGCAGGTTTTGCATTCCCAAAGACTTGTATAGGCATGCAAAACCCTTCTCACATATACAATATGGCCATCAACACAAGCTCTTTTTCTGTGTCAATAACTTCTCTGCTTGTGTGTGTATGACCCATTTGAGATAGCCAAAGACAAAAACCTGTAATGTGTTATGTACTGTACATTATAATGATGGACAGCAGTAATGTCCTATATGGGATGCAGAAGATAGAAAACTGAATATTTTTGCATATTACAATGCCCTTGGGTTTGAGGTCACTGGATTGCTCCCGAAGATAGTATGCACAGGCACCTGTCATTGCCTGCATTGCGTTTAAGCTATCATTTTACTAAACTACAGTAAATTGGTAATAAGAGGACATTTTTGTAATGTCAAAAATAATTGATCAAAAGTCTAAAGTTTCTATACTGTATATGCATGTGCATGTAAAATGGTTAGCTCTGAGGATTCTTAAACCTCAGAAGAAGCTGACAAGCTGTTAGAAGCATGCTGACAGTAGGGTCATTGTGGGCCAGACAGGGACAGCCAAGGGGCATGTGTGTCCCTGGGGATGCAATTTGCTCAGACCTGTTTTAAGAGTTATTAAAGAGGAACTGCAGTCTACTCACATAATTTGTATTAAAAATATCTTTGTCATTCTGAAGCTTCCCTCCAACCACTTTGCATATTATTTTATATATACTGGGATTTTGTACTTGCCAAATATGCTGTAGAAATCTCCCTCCACGGAGTCTAGCTGCAACAATTTTAGCTGTGGGTAGCTGAAGCTGCTGCCTGTTCACTTCCTGGATTTACACAGACACACAGAGGTACACCTTCAGCTCTGCAGCTCTGATTGGCCCTCTTATGACTCATCCCCTCTCCGTTCCTGGCAAACTCTCAGGAGAGTGTGAGAGAGAGAGCTGTGCATAATAATGTCATAAGCCTAGGCTTTTTACTAGACAAGGAACATGAAATGGGCTGTATAAGGTATTTACTGGCAGAAAAAAAATGTTTTACTATCCAAAGTTAAAACAACAAGGGCAGAAGATTTGATAGTTGGAAAGATTAAAAAATGACTCAAGGTCTGTTTTAAGGAAAATGCAACCTTTAACTTTTACACTTTTAATGACTTGGAGCCCTAAAATATTGAGCATATGGACCTTACATATTGTGCCAATAAGGTTGGTACCTGTACTTCCCTAATAGACCAATAGAAACAAATGGAACATAGTTTTAAAACTTATTTTTTTTTGAATGGTGCCTAATACATATAATTAAAAAAAAATAGGATAATTGTATTTAACATAAATAGTTAAAATAGCATACACTAGATAAAATATGAAAAAACAATACCACTCTTCAGGCTCTAACCTCCCCTTATATGAATATTGTCCCTCATTATTACTAATGATTGGTTAGTAAGTATCAATAATCACATAATGGGATCTTCCATGAGCCTTAAATCTCTACAGATTTCATTGCACTTTTCAAATCTTCAGTTGTAGAAAGGTCATGCTCATTTCATGATCATGTCGTGATAATGTATGTGAAATTTAAAATATTTATGCACAATAAAATGATCCTCCTTTTTCATGCTATATTTTATGTGTTTTTGGGTACCGTTCAAAAAATCCAACTTTGAAAGCGGTGTTCCGCTTGTAACTTGGAACAAGTATACAGATGCTGTTGACTTTTTACTTTGACTTTCCTGGTTTGCCAGCCTGTTCCAGGTCAGAGGCTCAAAATGTATTAAATGCAGAGACAGATAGGCAGCTAGCATTTTACAGCTATAGATCAAAATAGTAGCCTCCTAATTCAAGTTGCTTGAACACAGTGTAGAATGTCTAAAATTAGCAAGATTTATCATTTGTAGCTGCTCTTCCTAAAAACATGTTAGTTGCTGTCATCTTTTTTGACTGGGGAAAAATGCACTAAACTATCTGCAAAATTCAGTGCTTGGTTTGTAATAATTTTAAATTGCATTGAAGTTCATCACTAGTACTCTTCTTTTTTTTTTTTAGCTGCTGAGATACCCAAGAGAAGTCTTATTTTGTTTCTTATCCTGTCTCAACTGTTAAAAAATGTTTTGCTCGGTAGTCTAAAAAATCTTAAAACAATAGTACAGTATACATTCCATTTTTGAGCTATTTAGTGCTGTTAAGTATAGACAGTCATATAGTCTTCAGAAGTATAATTCAAAAAGAAAACAGTGAAATATTGCTAAGAAAAGGTTGTCATGTAATTACTTAGGGATCATTCACCATGTTCTTATGAGTTTACATAAATTGCTTGCCTAGAAATAGCACTGGAATTTGCAGATTTTAACTGTATCATAAAACTGTTCCGTAGAAAGGAAAAAAAAGAATGATGTCTTTGTTTCCAGGATGTAGCAAAAAGCCTTTGAAGGTAGAAATGGAAAAATTAAAGGTGAGTTCTTAACAAATATTATAGAGAATTTGAGATCATAGTTAAGCATGATGAAAAATATATTCATCAAAATACCAGTATAATTTAAAAAAGAAAAATTGAAATAATAAGTGAAAATGAGCTTCATTAAACATCAAAATATGATACTAATAATGTATGTGTTTAGGGTTTTTGCCATAGAGTCATAAACATTAATCATTACACCCCCAGTTTTTGGGGTTTTAAGCATAACATTTGGTTGAGGCTACAAAGATAACTTAAAGCATATCTGAACCCAAGAAAACAAAATTGTAATAAATTACATGAAATGTGAATGTTATACTCAGCGCTGCTCCAATGAACAATAAACCATAAACAGTATATGATAAAGTGATAAATATAATCAATATCATAGTATTAATTAACAATGTAAAGCGCTCAGTGCAATTTTAGTGCAAATCAAATAAAGTGTAATCATATAAAGTCCATCCATATAGTCATATGGTGTGTTGAACATGTGCAACTTATACAGTTGGTGTAGATCTTGGTGACATTCCATGCTCCCCTACTCGGTCCCCACTCACCAACAATAATCTTTAAATGCGTCTGATGTTAAGATTGAAATATCGCCTCCCGTCAATGACTAGGACTGCTGGGTATATTCTGTGTGTTGGTGAAAATATCACCTTTCTTCCACCGATATTAAAGACGTCATTGATATCCTATATCCAGATTTGGCTATCACCTTCCCAACTTTCCCAGTGATCAGATATCCATGTTAGACATGTGGCAATGAAAAGAAAATGATATATAGCTGAATTTATTCATAAAAAGCCAAAATCATTACACTTACATCAAACTTTTAAAAACATGAAAATAAACCCTGCCTTGGCGTGCAAACAACCGTCACTAGGTCTCCTCAGCTTAATTTGTTTTGCCCCTCCCACTGGGCATCTTCAGAAGCTGGGGGCGCCTGTGACTGGTTGCCTTATATGTATTAAGTCCCACCTACTACACCCGGTAACTCCTACTACTCTCAATCCTTGCGCAGTAAAAATGCAATCACTTCCTGTTTCTGCCAGAACCGGAAGTATTGTTACCGTCATCTTGGTACTCCCATAGACTTAGTTAGAGAGTCTGTGTGTTGTATTCAGTGGCTTCCTGTTTAATCTCACTACATTCCACTATGTGTGTATTCGATATGGAGTCACTTCATGTCGCCATCTCAGTACTCATTTTTTTTTTTGTGTCATTACACCCACTGCTGTAAACATCTCATATGTAATAATTTCCTGTGGCCACAGGAAGTGTAAATGCCACCATCTTAGTACTCAATACTGCCCTTAAATTATATATATATATATATATATATATATATATATATATATATATATATATGTTTAATTACAGCATATACACAGCGAGTTTATTTCTCAGTATGCCTGTGTGTATGCCTGTGTTATATCTGTCAGTTATTAGTATTGTCAACCCATGTTATCTAATTTAATGGGCACGACAGTATCCCTAGTTGGGACTATACAATCGACGACTACAGTATTGTGCTCTACATGTCAATCTCCTTGGCAATCCCATATCTCAAAATATTATGTTCAATAACAACAATTATTTTCTAATACAAATTAACCACTTAAGGACCGAGACTCTTTCTGAGATTTGTTGTTTACAAGTTAAAAACAGTTTTTTTGCTAGAAAATTATTTAGAACCCCCAAACATTATATGTATTTTTTTCTAACACCCTAGAGAATAAAATGACAGTCGATGCAATAATTTCTGTCACACCGTATTTTCGCAGCGGTCATACAAGCACACTTTTTTGGGAAAAAACATACTTTTTTGAATTAAAAAATAAGACAATAGTAAAATTAGCCCAATTTTTTTATATTGTGAAAGATAATGTTACGCCGAGTAGGGCTAGAATTATTGCTCTCGCTCTACCAAACATGGTGATTTCTCACATGTGTGGTTTGGACATCGTTTTCATATGCCGGCGCTACTCACGAATGCGTTCGCTTCTGTACGCGAGCTTGTTGGGACGGGGCGCATTTAACTTTTTTTTATTATTTATTTTACCTTTTATTTTTTATTTTTACACTGTCCTTTTAAAAAAAAGTGTCAATTTTATTCCTATTACAAGGAATGTAAACATCCCTTTCATTAGAAAAAAGCATGGCAGGACCTTAAATATGAGAGCTGGGGTAAAAAAAAATGATATGGAGACGGGTGGGGGCCATCTTTCCCTCACTTGTCTCCATGTCACACAAGGGCAATGGCTAAGTGGTGGAGGGCACCATAGAGTGGTAGAAGGGGGCCCTCTCCCGCCTCCGATAAAAGTAATTTTGTGGTGAATCCACTGTAGAGATCACTTTTATCTTTAAGTGGACCACCCGTTGAAGAAGAGGATACCAGGGTTATGGCAGATAGCTGCTGCCATAACAATAATATTCCTCTTCAAAGTACCGACGTATAACGACGGTGGGTGGACGGAAGTAGTTAATAAACATATTCAGATTGATCAACATTAAAAGTATCATTATATTAAAAATAAAATAAAATAAAAAGTTTCAAAGAATATTAAAAATTAATAATTGCTTATAAAACAATTCACATCCACATTTAACCCTTTTGATGTTAATGACTGTAATTGGTATATCCTTTGAGTTTCATTTTGTGAAATAGCCTGTTTCAGGTTGGTCCTCCCCAATGTCTCTCTGCTTTGTCAATACCACAGAAAAATAATTTCAAGGGATCCCTATTATGGAATCTTCTAAAGTGATATGATAAACGATGCTTACGGAAGCCCTTTTTAATATTATTGATGTGTTCTCGTAGTCTTATGCCGCGTACACACGACCGGACTTTTCGAGGGACTAGGTCCGACGGTCTTGCCGGCGGACTTTCGGTGGAGTTCTGATGGACTTTCCGAATAAACAGACTTGGCCACACACAATCACACCAAAGATTTGAACGTGATGATGTACCACCTGACTAGAATAAGGAAGTTCATAGCCAGTAGCCAATAGCTGCCCTAGCGTAATTATTTCGTAATTATTTCCATCGGACTAGCATACACACGAACCGATTTCTCGGTCCAGCGAAGTTCGGGTGGAAAAATGTAAAACATGTTCTATTTCTAAAGTCCGCCGGATTTTTGGCAAGCAAAGGTCCGATGGAGCCCACACAAGATCGAATTGTCTGACGGACTCGTTCCGTCGGACCTTTGCTGTCAAAAAGTCCAGTCGTGTGTACGTGGCATTACTTTAAGTTCTCTGGTGGTTCCACCCACATATTGGAGACCACACTCGCATTCCAGGAGGTATGTAATGTGTGTGGTACCGCATGTGATGAACTTTGGTATTTCATATATCTGTGCCGTGGTTCTAGATTGGAAATGTGTGGTTTTCTTCTTTCCTCCTTTACATGTTTTACATGTCAAGCATTTACCACATTTGAAAAAAAACCTATCTGATCGAAGAAAAGTGACCATCTTTTTAGGGGGTCCAGGATACTTTTGACAATTCTATCCTTCAATATCGGTGGGCATCTATAGATGAATTTTGGTCATTTGGGTAATGTTTTAACTAGCATGGGGTCTCTGAGCAAAATGGGCCAGTGAGTCTTAATTATCTTTTCTATTTGTCTATGTTGTCTATTAAATTTTGTACAGAAGGTTAAATCATATTTCTCATTCTTTTTTATTTTAGGGGTAAGTAATTGTTTTCTATCCATTAATCCTACTTCTTTTTGTGTTTTAATTAGTGTGAGCGTTTATATGCCTTTTGTTCAAATCTAACCTATTGGATTGTACTTGGAGATCACAATTTCTTGTCACCCTCATAAGCTGGCTTTTAGGTATACCTGAAATCCATTTTAGATGGTGGTTGCTTGAGGTGGGAATATAACTATTCCTGTCTGTATTTATTTTTAAATGTGTGCATATATATATTGTTTCCTTGTTTAAAAATTTCCAGAACCAAATAATTTACTTTTTCTTTGCTATAACTTGCTGTTAAAAAATTGTTGTAAACATGTTTTCAATGTATTCTCACTACCCTCCCAGATAAAAAAAATATCATCACTATACCTTCTGTATCTTATCAATCCCAGAATGTTTCTTCCATATATTTCTTCTGGCTCCCACTTGCTCAAAAAAATGTTTGCCACCGTGGGAGCATATTTTGCTCCCATAACAACACCCCGCGCCAAATGTAGTTGTTTTCAATTGCAATATATCCAACATAAAGTCTATTTGAGTATTTTTTAAAGTTGTTTTGGGATCCAAAGCCCATTTAATTGCTTTGGTAACATCTTTCTGTTGAATATTGGTATATAGTGAATCAACATCTATACTAACCAGTATAGATTGATCATTCACTGGGATGTCACTAATGTGATTAATAAGGTCCCTACTGTCTTTCGTATAAGATGGGAATTGTTGAGAAACGGGTTGTAAATAGTGGTCTAAATATTCATCAAACCTTGAAAACAGGGAATCCACCCCATTTTTGATGGGGCAACCTGGAAGTTTGTTAATGTCCTTGTGTATTTTTGGGACCTGATATATAATAGGGGTCTTTAGTGCTAATGGGACAAGGTATTTGGCTTCTTAGCCTTTTTGGCTTATTTAGTAAGCATAGCTTTTGATCTGTTAACAGGGTCTCCTTTTAATGTAATTATTAATTGCCTTTATCCTCTATCAAGCGGTTTAATTATTTTTTATATTCTTTTTTATCCAATACCACTATCACTCCTGCCTTATCCGCCGGCCTTATAATGATATCTTTCTTTTTTTTAATTCCTTAAGGCCCTGTTGTATTTGTTTGTTACCTCTAATGGGGTTTATGTGGATATCGTCAATATCTCGTTCCAACATCATCTAAAACACATCTAGGCATTGGTTGCTGCTGTATCTGGGGTTAAAAGTGGACTGATTCCTTAAACCATTATGTTCATATGGTGAATCTGTGCTAATGGCGTTCTGGGTTTTCCTTGCAAAATGTTTCTTTTCGTTTTTATTTCATTTTATGATAAATTCATGTAGATAAATGAAAGTTCTAAATTTGTTGACATTCTTAGGTGGGGCATATTTAAGTCCCAGCTCTAAAACCTTAAGTTCTTCAATACTAAATTGGATGTTGCTTAAATTAAAAATGCTTCCATCTAGACTTCCCTTTTTCTTTTTCTGGCCTTCTCTGTTGCCTCTACTCTTTCTTCTCCTGTGTGTTGTGGTGGTGGGTACCCTCTGTGTCCTCCCTTCGGTCTCCAATAATTTATGGGGCCCCTGGGGGGTCCCCAATAACCTCCCCTTCCCCTCTGGCCCTCTCCAAAGGGGTCTGCTATGTCCTGTGTCCTTAAAATCCCCTCCATAGTAAGGTGGGTAGCCATTGTGTTCATATGGTCCATGGTAAGGGAGGCCCAGTTCATACCTATTATGTGTTGGTAGGTTATAAAGGGGTGTATCTGACTCTGCAGTCTATTTAGGTTTTGGGGGTGATTTCTTAGTTCATATCTATTCCCCCCATGTTATTCCTTCCCCCCAGCTGGCAAACTGGGTGTGAGTGCTTGTGTATAAGAGACTGATTCTCTTTCTAGGGAATATTCTCTAGATTGTGGGTTCTCTTCTATTTTATCTTGCCATTTATACACTAAGCCTTGCTTATAGTCATTAGTATCTCGGTGGAATTTTAATTATTTTTTCTATTTTGTGTATCCTTATCCAGTTTAGTGATATATTCCTGTATTTGTGTAATTTTGTCGTTATACTCAAATGTACTCAATATGGGGTTGAGTTGTTCTCTCAGAGTTTGTATTTTACTTTCCAGTAATCTTAACTTAATTTTCCTTCTGAAGATAATCAATCCCAGTAATTTCTGTTCACTGACATTGAAATTTTTTTACCATTCTAGTCCATCGTTGGGTGCTATATTCCAACAAAGCATTTTCGGGGAAATGCCCATTTTAACGTATTTTTCCAGTGTGGTGATATCCCACCAGGTTCTCACCTGTTTATCCAACGTATATTTTAATTGTTTTAAGTTTTATTCAGTGTCTACATTAGGTGCACTTTTTGAGAAAATCTCCTCTGTGTTTTATTATTCATAAAATCAAATAACTCCATTGCTGCAGGGTGTAATTGTGAAAAGCAAAATGCTCTGTGAATAAAGTTGAAAAGACCCATGCTATAGAGATAATTGAAGATGAAATTAAATAACAATACTAATGTGTAATTTGAGCTGCTGCTGTAGTGCAAGGTAAAGAACCCCAAGTAAATGAAATGTAAATGAAATGTGAATGTTATACTCAGCGCTGCTCCAATGAACAATAAACAATAAACAGCATATGGTAAAGTGTCTACATAAATATAATCAATATCATAGTATTAATTAACAATATAAAGTGCTCAGTGCAATTTTAGTGCAAATCAAATAAAGTGCAATCATATAAAGTCCATCTATATAGTCATATGGTGTGTTGAACTTATACAGTTGGTGTAGATCTTGGTAACACTCCGTGCTCCCCTCCTGGGTCCCCACTCACCATCAATAATCTTTAACCACTTGCTTACTGGGCACTTAAACCCCCCTCAGTCCCAGACCAATTTTCAGCTTTCAGCGCTGATGCACTTTGAATGACAATTGCGCGGGCATATAACACTGTACCCAAATGAAATTTTTATCATTTTTTTCCCACAAATAGAGCTTTCTTTTGGTGGTATTTAGTTACAGCTCGGAGTTTTATTTTTTGCTAAACAAACAAAAAAAGATGCAAAAAAAAAAAAAAAAATCATGTTTTAATAGTTTGTTATACAATTTTGCAAACGGGTCATTTTTCTCCTTCATTGAAGTGCGCTGATTAGGCGGCACTGATGGCTGCATTGGTGGGCACTGATGGGCTGCATTGGTGGGCACTGATAGGCTGCATTGGTGGGCACTGATAGGCTGCACTGGTGGGCACTGATAGGCATAGTTAAGGTGGCACTAATAGGCACAGATAAGGCGGCACCGATCGGCACAGATAAGGCGGCACTGATGGGCAAAGATGGGCACAGATAAGATGGCATGGATGGGTGGCACAGATAAGTGGCACGGATGGGTGGCACGGATGGGCACTGATAGGTACCACTGATAGATGGGACTGATGGGCACTGATAGGTGGCACTGATAGGTGGCTCTGATAGGTGGCACTGTTGGGCACTGATGGGCGGCACTGCTGGGCACTGATGGGCGGCACTGGGGTGCAGCACCTTTAAGGAAGATTGTGGGCACTGTGGGTGGCACTGTTGGTGGCACTGCTGGATGGCACTGTGGGTGGCATTGTGGGTGGCACTGTGGGTGGCACTGTGGGTGGCGCTGTGGGCACTATGGGCACTGCTGGGTGGCACTGATGGGGGGCACTTACTTTCATTCAGGATGGCACTGCGGTGGGCAGGTGGGCACTGGCAGGAGGCAGGTGGTCAGCTGTATTGCTGGCCGTGATCGGGACTGATGTCCCGATCACGGCCGCCGGTGATCGGCTTTTTTTTTCTCTCCTCGCGCTGTCAGCGCGAGGAGGAATAATAGCCGATTACCGGCTCCGTTCTGTCACATGATCAGCTGTCATTGGCTGACAGCTGATCACGTGATAAGGGGTCGGGATCGACCCCTTGCACGGATCGGTGATCAGGCGAGTCTCGTGGACTCGCCGATCACAGAGCGCGCCGCGCGCGCCCCTCAGGGGGCGCGCAGGCCGCTCGTAACCGGGACGACGTCAATAGACGTAGTCCCGGAAAAGTAGATCCGCGCTAATGCCGTCATTTGGCAATAGCGCGGATCTCAAGTGGTTAAATGCACATGATGATAATATTGAAATATCGCCTCCCATCAATTACTAGGACTGCTTGGTATATTCTGTGTATTGGTGAAAATATCACTTTTCTTCTACCGATATTGAAGACCATTGGCAGCACGTGCATTGAGGAGGCACGGGCGCTGCCCCCCCTATCCCTGCTGCCGCCTCCCTATCCATGCGCCCGGCCCCTTTCAGGACGCTGGACACATAGACTCCAAGGGCGGGGTGGGAGGGTTTTTTTTTAAACATCTGATTAGAATTTTTTTTGTTGTTGTTTAAAAATAACAAACATGTTATATTTACCTGCTCTGTGCAGTGGTCTTGCACAGAGCAGTCCAGATCCTCCTCTTCTCAAGTCCCTTGCTGGCGCTCCTGGTGCCTCCCTCCTGCCGAGTTCCCCAAAGCAAGCAGCTTGCTATGGGGGCTCCCAAGCTGAGCCACTGCTTTGTGCTATGGTTTTTAAACTCTAAAAGCAGCGGAAGCCAATGGCGCCGCTGATGTGAGGAGGGGAGTCCCAGGCAGCCGAGACATTCCTGCAACATCTCTGGATCTAGAGGGACCTCAGATAAATATGTAAGATAAAAAAAAAAACTTCTGACTTTAGAACCATTTTAGGTTGTTTTGAAGTTTAACTTGTAAATCGCTATACTTTGTTTTTGTCCTGAACATGTATTTCCTTTGAAAAAAACATTTGTTATATATATAGAAGAAGATGTCATCCAATTAGTACTTAGACTGTGAGACTGCCTAAGCATTTGCTAACTGCAAAAATGCTGCTTTGCTTGTAAAAGTTTAATGAATACCTATCAATATATGCAACCATGTTTATGGTGCAATTATCTTTTCCATTCACTGTGATTATTTCACTTTCATCTTGACACTTTAGGTGTTACAACTGCTATTTTTTTTTAACCTCTCAGTTTACAAACCTTGTTTAAACATCTTTGAATCACAAAATGATTTCACGTGTCATTATTGTTCTAGTTTAATAAATTAGAAAATATTTTCAGCATATAGTTCATTATTCTTCTACAAATGGTGTGATTTGAAACTTACAATGCATAACCTTTTTGATTTATTACATGTTTAGATTATTAATAAGGGCAGTGTGCTTATATAGTCTCTAATAATGGATACATATTATAAACCTTAGAACTGGTTCACACTTTTGCACTTTAGAATGCCTGCACTTTTACATACATTTTATATAGGTTCACCTGTAAGTTGTTTTTATATATTTTACATTGATATTTTTGTATATTACCTCCCAGTTGGAAGGATGCCATAGTCCCATTCATCTTTATGACAGGTACAGCTTCTAAGATGGTAAAAATACAGTGGAGGAAACAGGTACAGGTTCAGGAACTCAGGGTGAGCTGAAGACAATCCAGCAATTTGGGTCAGACAGAGGCAGCCTTATATAGGCCAGCAGGGGGGAATCATCTGCCACATGATGCGCCTATGGCACCCATTTCTTCTACTGGCATGATTGTTTGTGAGATGGCAGTGCATTTCTGTATGATGATTGGCCAAAGCATGCATCTGCTCTGCATGCTTTGGCCAATCACAGAGCGCTCTGCTAATAGAGCCATAATTGGCCAAAGGCACCCAGACCCTGACTATATAAGTCCACGCCCCATACCATATAAGGCCGCTTACGCGGCGGCCGTGTGTAGTGTTGTTGGTGTGGACAGAGAGATAGCTTGATTTAGATTAAGCAGGCAGGTTATTCAGTTAGTTACAGTGTATTTGATATATATATATATATATATTATATATATATATATATATATATATATATATATATATATATATATATATATATATATATATATATATTTATGGCCCAGAGCCCTCTGACCGATACGGATAAGGATGACAAACAAGGTTAACATAAACTCGCTTACTTGAACCGGACCTGAAAGTGTGCCCTGGCCTAACGTAGGGTATACCAAAATAAGGGGGCATACCCTAGATAGAGAAATGAGTAATAAATGAAATGAAAATGAAATGGAGTGAAATGAGTACTCACCCGAGGAGTATAATGCTTGAGAAATGCCCTGACAGGGGATGGGTGGGTGGGTATCGCGCACCGGAACCGACGAGGGAGCTAGGCGAACGGGCTGGTTATATACTCCACCGGGCTCCACCCATAATTCCAGGCCACCATACTGGCCTTTCCATTTATGGCCCAGAGCCCTCTGACCGATACGGATAAGGATGACAAACAAGGTTAACATAAACTCGCTTACTTGAACCGGACCTGAAAGTGTGCCCTGGCCTAACGTAGGGTATACCAAAATAAGGGGGCAAAAACATACAGGTAGGGAATGCTTTTATTGATTCGAGTTTGTTACTGGGTGAGCTTGACAAAGGCCTGGGCCATCTCTACTTGCGGATTGGGTATGTAACGGGCAAAACAGGTGGACTTCCATCTACCCAACTTTTTGATAACGTGGACCGGGACCCCTTGGCGGGAGGCAGTTGAAGCCGCTCCGATATGAAATGAATGTCCGGAGTAGTGAGCCGGATTGAGGTGAAGGATGCCCAGGAGTATCCTGACATGCTCCATGAACTGGGCTGCGTTCAGTGGCTTACCGTGGAATGGCAGAAGCGGGCCAGTTCCTGGTTGATCGGCCAGAAGGGTCAACAGGCGGGTGAGAATGGCGACCGGGCACCAGCGGTTGTTGGTTTTATAAAAATGTATGTCCGTACCTGGGCCAAGCTGCTGCGTCTTGGATACTGCTATATGTAGGATGAAATGGTCTCCGTGCCTGACCAGGTGGTGCTTGCATAGCATGCGAGCTGAGGGGCTACTGGAGGTGAACTCGCCTGGCCGTAAGAAGCCGTAGAAGGCCAGGTGTATGGCTGCTTGTATAATGATACTAGTGTGGAGCCCGAAAGGTGCAGTGGCCAGAATATCAGACATGTTTCTGAAAACGTCTCCTGTGATAGGCAGGCGTTTGGCGGAGGCCGTAGGCTGGCGTTTCTGGATGCCGCGCATGACAGCCCGAATGGCGTGAAAAGTGAACAAGGAGGGTTCGGCAGGGTCCTGGAGGGACGTAAAATGTTGTACCCCGGCCAGGTATAGCCGGATCGTGTTAAAGGATAACGCCAAGTCCGAGTGGCAATGGGCAATGAAGGCCAGGACTTGCTTGACCCGGGAGGTCTCTGTGGAGTGAGATGTTAAGAAACGGTTAAAGGCCCTCCAGGCTGTTTGGTAGGCCTTGCGGGTATTGTCTGAGAGGGAGTGATTGATGAGTTGAGTTGCGGCTACTAGGTGAGGGGTTAATCCAGGGTCAGTTGAGACCAGTCCGGGATAGCTGCTGACGTTGGTCCGGCTCCGGGCACCTGATCAAAAAAGGAAACTAAGTTAAAGCGGGAGAGGGCGTCCGCTGCCCGATTACATCTACCGGGGATAAAGGCACAATGAACATTAAATTGAAATAATAACGAGAGCTGGACCAGTCGCCGCAGGAAGGACATAATCTCCAGAGACTTAGACCTGCCTTTGTTAATGATTTCCGCAGTGGCGAGATTGTCCGTAGAAAAGGTCACTGTTTGACCCGACCAACTGCGGCCCCATGTGTGTGCAGCGACTACGATGGGGTACAACTCGAATAGGGAGGACGTCTCGGTGAAGCCCGGAATTGCCAGTATCTGAGGAGGCCAGGGGGCTGCGAGCCAGAGGTGGCCAAAAATTGCCGCAAAACCCGTGGAGGCCGCTGCGTCGGTCACGACCTGCGGTGACGAGGAGGACACGGAGGGGATGAACAGGGACACGCCATTCCAGGACGTCAGGAATTCCTCCCACATGGCAAGATCTGCTATAGCTGCGGGGTCCAGGCTGAGGACGTGCTCCGGGTCTTGTGAATGGGACAGTAGGACTAACAGGCGCGATACGAATGCGCGACCTTGAGGGATGATGCGCATAGCAAAATTAAGCATACCGAGAAGGGACTGTAGCTGCCTCTTGGTGCAAGTTCTGGTGCGGGTGAAGTCCCTCATGACCGTCCTGATGCGGCTTAGTTTATCCGGGGGGAGGCTGGCCTGCATAGTGCTGGTGTTTAAGCTGACCCCGAGAAAGGTGATTGCCTGCGCAGGGCCCTCCACCTTGTGCTCAGCAATAGGGACGTTAAGGTTATTGAAGACCACCCTTAGTTTATCCAGATCCCCTGGAAGGGAGCCAGGTGACTCGATCAGCAGGAAGTCATCCAAATAGTGTATGACTCCCTGGCACTGGGCTACGTGCAGCAAGATCCATGCGAGAGCCTGCGCAAACGAGTCGAAGAGCCAGGGGCTACTCTTGGACCCGAAGGTTAGCTTAGTGGCAAAATAGTAGAGCTCCCTCCATTTGATGCCATGCCAGCACCAGAGAGATGGATGGATAGGAAGGAGCTTGAAGGCGTCCGAGATGTCGGCCTTGGAGAGCCATGTTCCTGTGCCTGACTTGAGAATGGCCTGGATGGCCGTATCTACGGATGCGTATTTAAGGGAGAACTCCTCAGAGGGGATAAGGGAATTAAGACTGGGGACAGAGGAAGAATAAGGCGCTGACAAATCGTAGACCAACCTAAGTTTATTGGAGAACTTGCCCTTGACAAGCCCAATAGGGCTGACTCGCCAGGTGTTAAACGGGGGCTTTGTGAAAGGGCCTATGACGAAGTCCCGGTCTAGCTCTGCCTGTAACAGCTGGTCGATGGCCTGTACATCCGTGGCTGCTGACCGCAGGTTCTGGCACTCGTGTGTAAGGTGAGGGAGAGAGACAAGTCCTGTATGAAAGCCCTGAGTAAAGCCCTGAACTAGGTAGGTGGCAAGTGAGGGGGTGGGATGATTGGCGAGGTAGACACTGAGCCACAACACGTTGACCCGGCTTAGTCAAGATCTTCTAGCCTGCTTGACCTCGCACATGAGCCTGGGATGAGCTCTATGACACCGTGTGCATACATGGAGCAGCCTGCACTGGCTGAAATTGCACGACCCGCTGTTGTAGTTGTTACAGATGGCTGCGCCTCCCATGGTCTTGACTGGGCGCCCCAGTTTATCCGTCTGCGGCAGGCGTACCGGCGCCGATAGGCCCTGGGCAGTACCTGAGGTCGATGGACCGTCTACGGGCGGGGCTGCCACTGAGCTGGCACACCAAGTCGCGGTGTGAGTAGCCGACTGGCAAATCGCACAGAGGGGAGACCGCAGCCCCGCGAAGTGTCGGCAGAACAACTCGGTGTACATGACACTCCAATCAGTAGGTATCTGAAATTGGGAGAGCCTGGCGGCCGCCTTAGCGGAGAAGGAGCGGTGATAGTCATAAAATGAAAAACCGCCGTATTTATACCCCAGGTCAACTACCACGTGGAGGTAACGATCCAGTTCCTCCCTCCTGCCGGGGGAGGCAGAGCAGATGACATCCCTCAGCATGCCGAAGGCCAAGATGAACTCGGTGACAGAAAGCTTCCTGTCCAGCCTGGGGTCTTTGGCTTTGAGGACCACCGACACGTCCCCCCAAGTGTAAGCTTTGTTTTCTGCCAGCTCATGAATGGAGATAAGGAGTGAAGCCAGATTGACGTCCTTGCCCTCTAGGATGTCCTTCCTGATGTTGGCTGATATTAAATGAGAAGGGTACACTACTGGTGTACACCCGGGGGTACCTGCGCTGGTGTTATCCACTGCTTGTGAAGCTGGTATTGGAGGAGGAACGAATGGGCGGGTCTCGAGGAGGGCCACCCGACTCTGAACCTCTGACATTGAGGTCGTCAGGGATGACACCAGAGTGTGAAGCTGCGTGATGGAAGCAGCGATAGAGCCCAGGGAGGCCTGCTGGGCACTATCCTCAACCGCGGCTGGGGGAGGAAAGAGGAGCCCAAATAGTTCGGCCTTTCTGGCTGTAGCTGGAAAGGGTACACCCCTGCGCCTTAACTCGGCTGTTAGCCTGGGAATGGTCCATGCTCTGAAGGACCTTTGGCTGCCACTCTCTGAGACAAGAGAAGGGGACAACGGAGCCGTGTAGTCCTCGCTGCCAGCCTGGGACATGGTGGCAAAATCCAGGCTTGGTAAGCCTATTAATCACTGGGTCCGGGTTTTCTCCTGTACGGAACCTATGAGGGTGACATGGATTACAAGACTCGTAGGAGACTCCTGAGAAAACATTTTGAAGAGAAGGATACTACCGCTCGTAAGCGTTCCCCTCCCAGATGACCCTCTCTTACCTACGGAGGCACCGTTCGACCAGGTGCAGGTTGGACCTACTGAGAACTCGACTGACCTGAGGAGATGAAGGTGAAGTTTTGTTTGAGAATCCAACACCTAAGGAGAGATGTCTAGCTAACTAGTGGAGGTGAGACTTGGAAATGTGATAAATGACATAAATGAAATGAATGGACAACCGAAATTTGCTTTTTTTTTTTTTTTTTTTTTTTTTAGAATAACGTACGTACGACAACAGAGACGTGACTTGGTTGCGTCGCCGATGCAAAAATATTATATTATTTTTTTTTTCTTTTTTAATTCTTTTGAGGCAATTCAATAGTGAAATGAGGCTGATGGTCAAGGCCCCCCGATAGAAATCCGATATTGGAGAGTCAACTGGACTAACCGGGAAGCCGTATGTGACCGTGAAATGAGTGGATCCGCCATGACAGAGATCTGAATCGCCATGCCACAAACTTGCGACCGAGCACGAAACGGACTCTGGAGCATGTACTGAAATGAGGCCGTTCCTGGGGCACGCCGATACGAATTTAGTACACGGAAGTGGCTATTCGTACCGGAACGTGATAAGTGAAATGAAATGAAAACCCATGACAAAGACATGAATCAAAGGACGAGCCCATGAACCCAACAGAAGAATCCTGTCTTTGGAGCATGTACCGAAATGAGGCGTAACAGCTGGGCGCACCGGAACGAATCGGTACATAACCAAATGCAACAGGATTCGAATCGGAGCGTAATAAGTGACTGAAATGATATCCCATGACAGAGACAAGTTTCAACGACTGGACAGATGGTTACCACAAAGAATCCGTCTCTGGAGCATGTACTGAAATGAGGCGTAGCAGCTGGGCGCACCAGAACGAATCGATGCATAAGGAATGCGATGGGATTCGAATTGGAGCGTAATAAGTGACAGAAATTATATGCCATGACAGAGACAAGATTCAATGACAGGACTGATGGTTTACAATAAAGAACCCGTCTCTGGAGCATGTACTGAAATGAGGCGTAGCAGCTGGGCACACCAGAACGAATCGGTGCATAACGGAATGCGACAGGATTCGCTTTGGCGCGTAATAAGTGACAGAAATGATAAGCCATGACAGAGACAAGTTTCAACGACTAGACTGATGGTTGCAACAGAGAAACCGTCTCTGGAGCATGTACCGAAATGAGGCGTAGCAGCTGGGCACGCCAGGACGAATCGGTGCATAGCAGAATGCGACAGGATTCGAATTGGCGCGTAATAAGTGACAGAAATGATATGCCATGACAGAGACAACATTCAACGACTGGACTGACGGTTACCACAAAAGAATCCGTCTCTGGAGCATGTACTGAAATGAGGCGTAGCAGCTGGGCACGCCAGGACGAATCGGTGCATAGCAGCATGCGACAGGATTCGCATTGGCGTGTAATAAGTGACAGAAATGAAAGCCATGACAAAGACTAGAATCAAGGACCGTGCTTGAACCTGCGAGTGACTCCATCTCTGGAGCATGTACAGAAATGAGGCCGAACCCTGGGGCACTTCGAAGCGAATCGGTGCATTGGAGATGCGACAGGATTCGCATCGGAGCGCGGTAAGTGACAGAAATGATGAAATGTCTTTAGAAATGGTAGAAATGAAATGATCCGACAAAACAGACTGAAATGATTGAAATGACTCGAAATGATTGAAATGACTGAAATGATTGAAATGACTCGAAATGATAGAAATGACTGAAATGATTGAAATGAAATGAACCGAAATGACAGACATAGTACAAACGGCATGAAATGATTGAAATGCTTAATTTATTCGGATTTGAAACGGTCCGACCGTTTCATGATTTTGGACAACGTTAGATTGCCATTGGCCGGAGTGCTCAGTTTAACGTGACAAGCAGACGGCTGTAATTTCGAAACGGTTCGATCGATTCGAACATAGAAATGATCGGGGGAGTCGTTCGGTTTGCAGCGACGTGCTACGAAACGAGGTGCCTGGTGGCACGAACGGCATGTACCGAAAGTGATAACGGCTTCTTTCGAAGAAGGGGTAGTGACATGTAGTAACGAATACGAGTGCCACAGTTAAGACGTTCGTGCAATCTAAAGTGAGTGGTTCGTGAGTTCAGGAATCTAGTTTACGTGACTTTGTAACACATGAAATGAAATGGGTGCCGAAGCCCTACCTGCGACAGCCGGCCCAGACGTGTTTGTATGACAACGGAAAATTTCGATTTGAGTATAGCGACTCAGACGGCAATCAGACGGACGCTGACGAACGACAAGGCTTTGTCGACACTAAGGCGGACGGAACAGCGTGGAACTCACGAACCCGGCTCACTGAAAGGTCTCGAGGATAGTCGGCCCTTGATTTCTGACGTATCAGATATCGCGCACCGGAACCGACGAGGGAGCTAGGCGAACGGGCTGGTTATATACTCCACCGGGCTCCACCCATAATTCCAGGCCACCATACTGGCCTTTCCATATATATATGTATACAGTCAGTCTAAAATATATATATGGCATTTTAGTTTTAGTCTCATTTTAGTCTTCAGCAGTTGTTTTAGTTTTAGTCATATTTAGTCAACTAAATCTCCAGGACATTTTAGTCATCAAAAATATTGGGTGTAGTTAAATTGTAATGCATTATTTAAGCATTTCTTTACAATTTCCAAATGCGTTATATACTGCTGGAGTCAAAAATTTGAATATGTTATTATTTATGTTATTGAGTAGGGATGAGCCCAGTGTTCGATTCGAACCCATGTTCGAATCGAACATCGGCCGTTCGTCCGTTCGTTGAAAACAGAACTTTGTGGGCCGTTCGCATCAAATTTGTGTGATACGGATGACCCACATTGCACTGCGCCAGTTGCAGTGCATTGCTGGCTGATGATTGGCCAAGCATGCACTGTGACCCTGCATGCTTGGCCAATCACAGCGCCGGCAGCGAGGAGAGCCATAATTGGCCACAGGTTATTATTATATTATTATTATACAGGTTTTATGTAGCGCCAACAGTTTGCTCAGTGCTTTACAGCATGAGGGCAGACATTACATTTACATTACAATTTGGTACAAGAGGAATCAGGGGGCCCTGCTTGTCAGAGCTTACAATCTAAAAAGGAAGGGGCAATTGATACAAAAGGTAATAGCTGTGGGGGATGAGCTGATAGAGGAAGTAAAACAGTGTTAGTTAGAAGCAGGATAGGCTTCTTTGAAGAGTAGGGTTTTCAGGGATCGTCTAAAGATGGATAGATTAGGGGACAGTTGAACAGATTGGGGTAGGGAGTTCCAAAGGATGGGAGAAGCTCTGGAGGAATCCTGGAGGTGAGCATGGGAGGAGGTGACAAGGGAGCTAGAGAGCAGGAGGTCTTGAGATGACCAAAGAGGGCGGTTTGGTTGATATTTTGGGACTAGGTCAGTAATGTAGCTGGGGGGAGAGTTATGGATGGCTTTGTAAATTATTGTTAGTACTTTGAATTTTATTCTTGGGTGAGTGGAAGCCAGTGCAGGGATTGGCAGAGAGGGGTGGAGGACACTGAATGGCTGGTAAGGTGGATGAGTCTGGCAGCGGCATTCATTATGGACTGAAGGGGGTTAGTCTATGTAAAGGTAATCCAATGAGGAGGGAGTTGCAGTAGTTGGATGCCTGTGGCCAATTATAGCTCAGGGGGTTTAGTACATGCCCCACACTATATAAGGCCACCAGCGCGGCGGCCTTGTGTAGTGTGTTGCGGCATTCATAGAGAGAAGGATAGGCAGGGACAGTGTCAGCTGTGCTTTACTTTTTTAGATAGCACTGTTACAATGAGTGTAGTGCTCAGGGAGAGAGGAGGATAGGCAGGGACAGTGTCAGCTTTGCTTTGCTTCTTTAGATACCACTGTTACAGTGAGTGTACTGTTCAGGGAGAGAGCAGGATAGGCAGGGACAGTGTCAGCTTTGCTTTGCTTCCTAACCTAGCACTGTTACAGTGGGTGTAGTGTGCCTCCTGCACAGCATACACCCGAATCTACCCCCCCTCATTGCTGGTGTTGTGTAGTTGATTTGTGCAACACAGGCATCTGCCTAATAATCAGTCAGTGTAGTGTGCCTCCTGCACAGCATACACCTGAATCTCCCCCTCGTTGCTGTTGTTGTGTAGTTCATTTGTGCAACACAGGCATCTGCCTAACATTAACATAACATATTTTGGGTGCGGGGTTCCCCTTAATATCCATACAAGACTGAAAGGGGCTGGTAATGGGCTGCAGTAGGGGGGTGATGGGGTAGCCATGCCATTTTTCTCAAAGATTTTCCTCCATATTGCCAGGACAAGACATTACTTAATAATTACTTAATTAATGCTTTAATAGCCGCAAGCAGTTTTAAATGGCTTTTTTTCCTTTACAAATGTCATTTTGTGCAGGGACTGTTCTAAACATGGGAAACACATGCCACTTCACAGGCATACTTTAGACACCCCCCAGGTACAATATTTAAAGTAATATTTCACTTTTTTTCACTTTATGCATCATTAAAATGACTGCTCCAGAAAAACCGTCAGTTTTTAAAACTTCTTTTTGCATTGATACATGTCCCCTGGGGCAGGTCCCAGGTCCCCAAACTCTTTTTAAGACAATAACATGCACATTGGCCGTTATAATTAGTACTTTAGATTTTGAACATTCGCGTCCATTGTAATTAATAGGGTTCCAACGTTCGTGCGAACTTTCGGTCCGTTCACAGGTTCTGGTGCGAACCGAACGGGGGGGGGGGGGGGGGGGGGTGTTCGGCTCATCCCTATTATTGAGTTATGAACATGCACTACAGACCAGTGTTATTTTGATGTCAAATTTCAATTTAGTTTTAGTCTTAGTCTTTTAACTAAAATGCCATTTTAGTTTTAGTAGTATTTTAGTCATCTCAACTGTTTTAGTTTTAGTCGTATTTTAGTCGACTAAAGTGGTATTAAGTTAGGTGACTAAAATGTTTTAGTCGCTTTTAGCCAATAAAATCAACACTTTTAGCCAATAAAATAACGAGACAGACAAGGGCCTGGAGTGTAAGGCCAGAGCAGCAGTGCTGCAAGTGAGAGCCAACTAGGCTGAATGTCATTTTGTTGCTGGACAAAGGAATGTTGAAAACCCTGCTAGGGAAACCTATGCTTGCTTTTAATAAAAATGGGCAAACAAAGCCCTTAAAAAGAAGAACCAGCGAGTGGCGGTTTCCTTAAAGCTCTACATTTGATACTAGACCTTTACAATATATATACTCTGCATCCAGTGCAGCCTATATCTACAGTGCATTCTGTGGTGTGCTGTTTCTAATACACTGCAGGCGGTATAATATATACACCCCTCACATTTTTTTAAATATTTTATTATTTCTTTTCATGTGACAACACCGAAGGAATGACACTTTGCTACAATGTAAAGTAGTGATTGTACAGCTTGTATAACAGTGTAAAACACTATTATGAGTGTAACAGTGAAAATGTCCAAATTGGGCCCAAAATGTCAATATTTTGTGTGGCCACCATTATCTTCCAGCACTGCCAACCCTCTTGAGCATGGAAATCACCAGAGCTTCACAGGTTGCCACTGGAATCCTCTTCCACTCCCATATGTCAACATCACTGAGCTGGTGGATGTTAGAGACCTTGTGCTCCTCCACCTTCCATTTGAGGTTGCCCCACAGATGCTCAATAGGGTTTAGGTCTGGAGACATGCTTGGCCAGTCCATCACCTTTACCCTCAGCTTCTTTAGCAAGGCAGTGGTCATCCTGGAGGTGTGTTTGAGGTCGTTATCATGTTGGAATATTGCCCTGTGGCCCAATCTCCGATGGGGGGGGGATCATGTTCTGCTCCAGTATGTCACAGTACATCTTGGCTTTCATGATTCCGTCAATAAACTGTAGCTCCCCAGTGCCGGCAGCACTCATGCAGCCCCAGACCACGACACTCCCACCATCATGTTTGACTGTAGGCAAGACAAAAATGTCTTTGTACTCCTCACCTGGTTGCCAACACACACACGCACCATCTGAACAAAATGCATTTATCTTGGTCTCATCAGACCACATTACATGGATCCAGTAATCCATGCTCTTAGTCTGCTTGTCTTCAACAAACTGTTTGTGGGCTTTTTTGTGCATCATCTTTAGAAGAGGCTTCCTTCTGGGATGACAGCCATGCAGACCAATTTGATGCAGCATGCGGCATATGATCTGAACATTGACAGCCTGACCCCACACCGCTTCAATCTTTGCTGCAATACTGGAAGCACTCGTACATATATTTTCCAAAGACAACCTCTGGATATGACGCTGAGCATGTGAACTCAACTTCTTTGGTCGACTATGACAAGGCTTGTTCTGAGTGGAACCTGTCCTGTTAACCCGCTGTATGGTTTTGGCCACTGTGCTGCAGCTCAGTTTCAGGGAATTGGCAATCCTCTAATAGCCTAGGCCATCTTTATGTAGAACAACAATTCTTTTCTTCAAATCCTCAGAGAGTTCTTTGCCATGAGGTGCCATGTTGAACTTCCAGTGACCAGTATGAGAGAGTGAGAGTGATAACACCAAATTTAACACACCTGCTCCCCATTCACAGCTAAGACCTTGTAACACTAACAAGTCACATGGCACCGGGGAGGGAAAATAGCTAATTGGGCCCAATTTGGACATTTTCACTTATGGGTGTACTCACTTTTGTTGGCAGCGGTTTAAACATTAATGGCTGTGTGTTGAGTTATTATGAGGGGACAGCAAATTTAGACTATTATACTATTATTATTCACTACTTTACATTGTAGAAAAGTGTAATTTCTTCAGTGTTGTCCCATGAAAAGATATATTAAAATATTTATAAAAATGTGAATTGTGTACTCACTTTTGTGAGATACTGTATACTATATGACTCTGCAGAAACTTGGGCCTTAGGTGTTGGTAGTACCAGAACACTGTAAGCCCTCACAGTTAGTCTTGTTGGGCACAGGAATGGGCCCTGCTGTGAAATATTATATCAAGAAATTTAATTATATGCCCCTGTTAAACAGGGGCAAAAAAATGGGCCTTGGGCAATGGTGGTGGTGCCACAACACTGTAACCCCTCACAGATACTCTTGTTGGGCACAGGAATGAGCCCTGCTGTGAAATATTATATCAAAACGTGTAATTACTTGCCCCTGTTAAACAGGGGGGGGGGGGGGATTGGGCCTTTGGTGGTGGTGATGGGGGTGCCACAACACTGTAAGCCCTCACAGTTACTCTTGTTGGACGCAGGAATGGGCTCTGCATGAAATATATAAAAAATTGTAATTACATGGCCCTGTTAAACAGTGGCAGAAAAATTGGGCCTTGGGTGATGGTGGTGGTGCCACAACACTGTAACCCAGTGGCGGCTGGTGCTCAAATTTTTTTGGGGGGGGCGCAAACAACCTACAAAATTCTGGAAAAAGAGCTCATCAAATGTAGCTTCACTGTGCCCATAAAACTCAGCCACTGTGCCCATCAAATCCAGCCACTGAGCCATCTAATGCAGCCACTGTGCCATCAAACGCAACCACTGTGCCCATCAAAGGTGGCCACTGTGCCCATCAAATGCTCCCACTGTGCCCATCAAATGCTGCCACTGTGCCCATCAAATGCTCCCACTGTGCCCATCAAATGCTGCCACTGTTCCCATCAAATGCTGCCACTGTGCCATCAAATGCTGCCACTGTGCCCATCAAATGCTCCCACTGTGCCCATCAAATGCTGCCACTGTGCCATCAAATGCTCCCACTGTGCGCAGCAAATGCTGCCACTATGCCCCCCTGCTCCCGCCATCTGCTTGGCACTTACCCTGTCTCAGTGGGGCAGCGGGTGATGGCGTTGGGTGACCAGCGGTGCCCTCCATGCTGCTCAGTGTCCTCAATGTCTTCTCCCATCCTCTCTTATGATTGGACACCTGATAGGCATCCAATCACAGTGCCTGTCATTTCAGCCAATCATGTGACGGGTAACAGACCTGAGTACCTGACTGGTGGAGAGGCAGTTCAGTATGGGTGAACTGCGAGCGCCAAGCATGGCGCTCACTGTTTACCTTTTTTAACACCAATTAGAGCCTATGGCTCTAATCAGGTGCTTCAAAAACACCCCAGCCGCTGTAATTCAGGCGCCCAGGGCCCCGAAAAGGGGCCGGGTGCCTGAATAGGTGGTGGCATCCATGGATAGATTTATGCAATGCTTGAATCTATCTATTGGTTATAGAGGGGGTGGCTGGAGAGAGGGGGGAGGCGCCTGTGCACCCTTATGGACGCACCGCCACTGCTGTAACCCCTCACAGATACTTTTGTTGGGTGCAGGAATGGGCCCTGCTGTGAAATATTATATAATTTTATAGCAATTGTACTTACAAAAATTGGGCCTTGGGTGATGGTGGTGGTGTCACAACACTGTAAGCCCTCACAGATACTCTTGTTGGGGGCAGGAACAGGCCCTGCTGTGAAATATTATATCAAAACGTGTAATTACATGCCCCTGTTAAGAATTGGCCTTGGGTGGTGGTGGTGCCACAACACTCAGCGTCATGTCCAGAGGTTGTCTTTGGAAAATAGATGTGCTACCAGCATTGCAGCAAAGTTTGAAGCGGTGGGAGTCAAGGTGTCAATGCTCAGTTCATATGCTGCACACTGCATCAAATTGGTCTGCATGGCACACTTTTGTTGCCAACAGTTTAGACATTAATGTCTGTATATTGAGTTATTTTGAGGGAACAGAAAATTTACACTGTTATACGAGCTGTACACTCACTACTTTACATTATAGCATAGTTTAATTTCTTCAATGTTGTCACATGACTTTTGAGAGATACTGTATATACTGCTGTTCAAAGTATATAGTGCCTGGGGAACCCCCACACCATTTTTTTTTTAAAGTGTGAGGTTTTAATATCTCAATATCCATACCAGACCTGATGGGCCTGGTATGGATTTTGGGGTTGACATCCATGCCATTTTTTGGGGTTTTTTTTATCTATATGGCTGGGAATCTGACAATACATTACAGCTGCAAGCAGTTTTAAATTCTTTTCCTTTAGAAATGTAATTTTTCTGTGGCACTGTTATAAACATGGGAACGATGCACTACTTTAAAGGAATACTAAGGACACCCTTCCAGGCATGATATTTAAAGGAATATTTCATTTTTATTGTTTCACTGTAAGCATTATTAAAATCATTGTTCCCGAAAAAACATCTGTTTTTAAAACTTTTTTTGCATTGATACATGTCCCCTGGGGCAGGACCTGGGTCCCCAAAAACTTCTTATGGCAATAACTTGCATATAAGCCTTTAAAATTAGCACTTTTGATTTTTCACATTCGTGTCCCATAGACTTTAACGGTGTTCTCAATTTCAAACTAATTTTTTGACTGTTCGCAAGTTCTGCTGCGAACCAAACCAGGGGGGTGTTCGGCTCATCTCTAATAGCCATTAATAACTAGGAAGATTTGCATCCTCTTATGGGGCTAACTGTGGCAGAGAACTATGGTTCACATGTTGGCATGCAAAAAATATACAACTTGCATACACAGTGAGGAGAGACAACTTTAATACAGTGGTTATGAACCATAGTAAGACCATAGCCCAGGAAATTCTTCCAAAACCTTCCATGCCCTAACAATAAATAAAAATTATATAAAAAAAATAAAAGTATGCAAAATATGTATTAAAAGGACGTAATCAGTCAAAAATTGGAGTCATTGCCATTTAAATAGACACAATGACAAACAGTATATGTCTATTTGAAACTATTGTTCTTATTCTCACTTTCTTTTTCACTCTCTTTCATCCTTTTTCCTCTCTCCCTCTCTCTGTGTTTCTCTTTCATTCTTTCCTATCTCGTCCCCTCACTCTCTCCCTCGTTCCCTCTCTACCCCTCTACCCCTCTCTTCCACCTCTCTTTCTCTTTCATCCTCATTTTATCAAACTCTCTGGAAGTTAGGCTCATCTTCTCTTCACATGTAGATACATATTTACCAAGTTGATGTAAGGTGGACACAATCTTCTGTTAAGCAACTATATTTATTCCAAATGAAAGGGCCTTGATGATATAGCAACAGATTAGAAGCCCAGAAAACGCCTTCCCCATTGAAACTACAGTGCTCCATGATTAAAGCACATTTCCAGTGGGTGTTTGAAGTGTTCACTGCTGGCTGTTTGTTGTATCCTCTAATATAAAGAGCCATATTATGTTCTGTTATTTTACAAGGTCTCAGTGGATCATGTTCCTGCTTACTGTATATGACAGTTAATTGTATGGATTGTGAAGAATCTCCTCAGACTTCTTACTGAACAACGACTGTTTGCTGATGACACATATGAGTAAGAATGGGCCAAGTCATGATATGCTGTGTCAGTCAGCAGCCTTGTAGTGCTTTGTTGTTGCTGTAAGATTTACAATATAACATGTGTCAGCAATCTTCTTGTTGCTGTGTGTGTTAAACTATAAGATGTTGTGTCATTAAAAGAGAAGTATGGGATTTATACTCATCGAGGTGGATCTCTGCACTGAGAACTGAGCATTCAAAGACCACTGATCACTAAGTTCTCTGCATTCTGTGAGCAGAAAGACAGAGAGGGTCAGTGTCTGACTCTCTGCTCTGCTCTGCCCTGCCCCTCTAGTGCTCACTGGAGCTCTGGGCTGTGGAGGGGCCAGGAGTGACTGGCTCAGACTCTCAGCAGATCACTGAGAGGCTGAGCCCCATGCTGGTCCAGGCTTCTGGATGGATCCTGACCATATGCATGGACAGGCTTTGTGGCATCAGCTGACAGTGGACTTTAACCCGCTATTGGCTGAAAATGGATCAGATGAGTGCAGAACAAACTGCACTCCTGTGATCCATAGGAGAAAGATAGCCAAAATAGCTTTGGCTATACTTCTCTTTTTATTTTGTTATGCTAGCCCTGTTGTTGCTGTTACACTATAAGTTGTTGTGTTATCAGTCTTGCAGTGCTGGGCTTGTTGTTGCTGTCATCATTACACTATAAAAAGTTGTGTTATCAGTCTTCTAGTAAGGTGCTTGTTGTTGCTTCCATTGCTACACTATAATATGTTGGGTTATCATCTTGTAGTGCAGGGCTTCTTGTTGCTGTCATATAAGATGTTGTGTGAACAGACTTTTAGTGCTGGGTTTGTTGCTGTTATCAACGTTACTCTATAATTTATTGTGTGAGCACAATTGTGGTGAAGTTGCAGATCCTATTCTAAGAGCCCAGTGGGACCCAGCCTTGCTGTTGTATCTGTTACACACACACACACACACACACACACACACACACACACACACACACACACACACTTTTGTCATTGTGTACACCTGTCACACTGTCAGTCCCTGTTACCTTACTGGTGGAGTACACTTAAAATTTCTCTAGTTTTTTAGCCCAGGGAGTGGATCAAAGCTGCCCTGCTGGGCAGCAATTCTGATTGGTGCTACCCCTGCACATAGACTGGACTGAGCTCACTGTTCCTCTTCTGCCTTCACCAGCTGGAGAGCCATGGGCTGCCAGCACGGAGACTCTTTCTGCCTCTGACATGGCACTGGACCCTGCCTGGGGAGGAGAAGACCCCCCCTCCCCCATTCCCCATTCCCCCTTCCCCCATTCCCCATTCCCCATTCCCCATTCCCCACTCTAGTGCACAAAAGTCTGGGCCATACACAGGGGGCCAGGTAATCTAAATGTAGTACTGTGCTGTACTACCTTTTGTAGTTAGTGTGACAAATTCACAACAAATCACCCTGAAGAGGGGCTTTATAGTCATAAACCTCTCTGTTAGAAAGATTTTTTACTTATCCTATATCCAATTCAGTTAGGTGGAACAAAGAGCACAGCTGAACTACAAATTTCAGTAGCTATTCAGAGTTTAAAAATTCACTTTCATTGGTTGTTATAGGCTTCTGCACTTTGCTCCTTACCTCATTGAGTAAGAACATATTTCCCATTCTATCTAGTTTTGTTTACTTGGTTATTTCCTCTGCTCTGCATATAAAACACAAGAAAATAGTTTATTCACAAAGTGTAACCCTGTTCTTTAGAGAAGCTGACAGAATGGAAGAGATCAGCACACATCACTCAAGCTATAACCAAGTGCATCGTGGGTAATGGCGTGCAATTAGACATTATTGCTGTTTTTTGGTGGCACAGGAGCACTCTGCAGGGGATTTGTATGTATTTGTTTAATTCATGGTCCAGCTTCCTGAGCTAACAATGAAATTCAGTTTGGTTAATAAAATGGGACACAAACCCCTTATTTAAATGAATAAATAGGAAGTGCATTCACACAGTATTTATATAAAAGTTGCTTCTATTCCCACATTTCTATATGAAGAAATAAAGTAGGTAAAGCCATTAGTATGAACTGGAAATCTGATGATGTGGAACAAATTAAACCATTGGTAATCATACCGCATACTATCATAAACAACTGAAAGAAAAAAAAAGTACAAAGCATGTATACTGCTCCCACAAGTATATAATACAGAACACACATGTAAATTATTGTATAGTAAATGGGAGAAAATGTTAATGGTATCACGTATCTACTCAAATCATATACAATTCTATTAAAAATAAATAGCACAGGTTGCACAGTGTTTTTTAAGTGTAGCTGTGAGCTTAATAAAAGTAATAAACTGTCACCTGCAATGAATATCCTCCAGATGCTTGACATCCTTTCTGATTTTTTTGTATTGTGCCTATGGAAACCACACTAACCAACAGCAAGGTGCTAGCTGCCATTATTTGCATATCAGAGCATGCTGCTTTTCCAAGCTCCTAGGGCTACCTCCAGAAAGTCAAAATGGTTGTGCAAACATCTGAAGGTGATTGCTATTCAATGTAAAGCTGGGTATACATTGGTAGAATAGCTTTCAATAATAATTTTGTAAGAACATTCATTTTTGACTGCAGTGATGAGAAAATTTAAAGCAGCAGGATGGAATTTTTTTTCTAGAATGTACACATTTCTAATAGTGTATGGGGTTTTCATTTGGGAAAGTCCATTCATTTCAAAATCAAATATTAAAAGCAAATGAAGTCTTTAACTACTTTCGAATGACATTAGACTGTACTGAGAATTTTTTACGAATTTTCCAAAAAATTACGTAATATTATTTTATTTCACAATTGTGACTGCTTGGTTTAAAGCTAAATGCAGATACAATGGTTTTCATCTGAGAAGTCTAGGTAGTTGTCATCACAGAATTACAACCACAAAATCATATTATTGGGTTGGAAGACCTTCTGAATGACAGGTAAGATATTTCATTTTAGCTACATTATATTTTTCAACTGTAAGTATGATTTAGGTGTGGTTGGTCCAAAGGGTTAATTACTTACAAAGGGATTTAGACCCTGAAATTCAGATTCATTTTACACATTCACTAAGTTTGTTAAAATCCTAGGTCACCCAGGTTGACCTGTTATATTGTTTTTTGCACTTTTCAAAGTAGAGGTGGAATTATATCCCTGTGTCACAGAACATGAAGTGTAGGCTTGTCCTGATACCAATTCAGATGGCTAGTAAATGTACAGAGGAAAGGACTGTTGCTACTTCTGACCAGCCCAGGTGAATAAATGATGAGGAGACTAAATGCTCAGCCTAAATGCCCTCAGGGTGTGTGGTGTGGTGGAGACATGTAGGCTGAGACCGCTTCCTACTGTTTATTCATCTGGGCCGGTCCGGAATATTGGCAATCCTTTCTTCTGTAGATCACCCAGAGGGGATTGTTTTTTCTCAACAAAAGTGGAATTACTTTTTAAGTGTAAAAGAAAGTACTTGCAGAAAGTACAAATTAATATTAAATTTGGTCCTTTCCTATGAATAACAGTCTTGTGTCTTATAATACAGGTGTTTATTATTCACCAGTTCTTCTGTGTCAGCATGGCATAAATTGTAAGACGCTAAAGAGTAGACTTTTATTGTGTAAGTATGTACAGGTGTGGGGTAAGCTGTAACCCAACTTATGCATGTCAAAGATCGCAGTCTGTTAGCCAGACTCTAAATCCAGGAAGAAGATACTGGCTGTTTTCACATCATATGCATGGGTTCTCTGATCACCCTTTAAATGTATCTTATTATTCATATTGACTGGCACGTACAACAGTACATCATCAACTTACAATTTTGAGAAAATTAAACACCATCCTCTGCTCTCAATGTATGTTTCTGAATGCTGGGTGCCAGGCTAGAAAGAAAGCATCTGTGCTCAAACGCACTGAAGAAATGGGAGACAGCTGCACTCCAATGGTGTATGCTCCAGAAGCAACCATTGGAGCAGTTCTCACCCAGAGACCTTCTCCTACAATGCATTTAGCCTAATAGGGCTTAATCATTGCAGATGCAATAGAGAATGTGGAGTCTGAACAAGTACTACTGCAATGGTTGCTTGTGAAAAAAACTTGTGAAAATCCTGACATCACTGGAATTGGTTGTCTCTCACATCGTCCAAACTTACTGCAGATGCAATAGAGAATGTGGAGTCTGAACAAGTACTACTGCAATGGTTGCTTGTGGAAAAAACTTGTAAAAATCCTGACATCACTGGAATTGGTTGCCTCTCACATCGTCCAAACTTACTGCATTATTTTATGCATTTTAATCATTTACAGCTTAGGACAAACTGCCGGGACTTAATAAACACATAAGGTTAGTCCTTCTCTATACACCTGAGTTAACAAATTTTTGTTCACTTTAAGCAGGTTTTACATTCCTATAGTCAGTTGGAATACAAAACCCACTTGACTCAGGTTAAATGCTAGTCAGAAGGAGGTTGAATGCAGAAAAAAATGCACCTATCAATAAAACCTGAATAATTTCAGAAGCTTCTCAAACCAATGCCAATTGCACAAGCCCAGATCTGTTGAAACGTGTTTTAAGGAGGCTGTGTGATTTTAGGTATTCATAAATAAATAAATATTAAAATGAAGTGAAAACAATTCACCTTGTTTTGTCAAACTAAAATGTGTTGGTTCATCTAGGTCACTTTTATATTATAGAACAAAACACAAAGAGGACAAAATGTACTTGTCCATCCAAGTAAAACAGAAATGTTGAGCAAATGCAAATGCATTCATAGATGTTTCATAACACCTGTATCCTTAATTTCTATCTGTATCATACCTGCCAGCATTAAAGTAAAATTCTTTGCAAGTTTCCATGGCAGCAAACAGCATGATAACCATTAATTAAAATGTGTGATTTGTGGTGAAAAGCTTAGTTAGTAAACATTTTATTCATACATCTTTTTTTAAGTTGTAAACCACTGACACACATGAAGCTATGACTTCCTAAATATGTTAGAAATATTTTAATTGCAAGTAGAATTTAAAATAATGTGTATAATCACGATAAAACAACAAGAAATTCTTTGACAATGTCCAACCGGTTGTATGTATAAAATGAATGTCTAGCAAAACTGTTTTGGAAAGGGTTAGAATTCACTTTTCATTGTATCCTGTGTCCCCACTGAGGAGAGTCATTCTAACTTTTTGTATTTTGATCATTATCACTGTTTTCACCATAACAGTAATTGAAGGAAAGATGTACCTTTGGGAAGATTTCTACTCACTTCCTATTGTGTATTTTGGGACATGAAGTGTAATCTCTCCAATTGGAAAATTTGACTTAAGATACATTATAATAAAGGTATATGCAGTTTCCCATTGCACTCATTTGCACCCATTTCATTGCAAAATGTCTGCTTAATTGTTCTGAGTGTATTCTCATTAATAAAAACGTGTTTACACATTTATCATATAGTAAAAAAAAAAACTGGAAAGTTAAAGGGACAGCTATTATTGCCCTCCCTAAGCCAGAGTAGGTAGCAGGTCTTGCAATTCTCAGTTGCTCAATGACATCCAAGAGCCTGAAATATCTATCTCCATTTTATACTTTAAAAAACCATCATCAATGTAACGTCACCCTGATCCGGCTCCCCCTCAGCCATCTCAATCTATAGCAGCTACCTAGTCTAGATCCTCTTCCCTGGGTCTTCCAGGACAGGCTGCTCCACCTTCCCTACTCACATCTCTACACCATAGAGGGGAAGTTGAGGAGTTGGGCCCAGTGCATGATGGTTCGGGTGTGGGACTCCACCAGGTACACAGCAATGAGTCAACTGATGTAGGACCGCATGCTGATCTTTATTTTTGTTCCCAACTGCACCTGCAAAAGCACCCAGATATTCTTATATAATTTTAATTTTATTGAATTTTTCATATAAAGAAAATTGACAAAATTGTTATAATGTACAGACTTATAAGTATTAAAAAACAGACAAAAAAAAAATACAAGTCTGTCATTTACAATACACATGTTTCATGTTAATTACACAATTACATTCCATTTTCTTTTTTTTTCTCCCTCCCACTACCCCCTATTTATCCCCTTACCTCTTCCCCTTCCACCCCCCATTCTGTTGGCCCGCCCTCCTTTACTTAATCAACCAGTGCTTGGATGTAGCTTTTTGTCTTTTTGAATGATCTCCATTTTTCCCATGTTGCCCAGTAACTTTTCATTTGATTATTATCCATTTTTATTAAATATTCCATATTATTTATATATTCTATTCTCTGTATCCAGTCTCTAATTAAGGGTTTTTTGGCTGATAACCAATTTTTTGGTATCATGGCTTTTGCTGCATTAAGTAAGAAGGGGATCAGTTTTATTTATTTTTCTTCTTCTACCCCAAAAAACAGACATTCCCTGGGACAGTATGGTATTTTTTCCCCTGTTATCTTTTCTATATATTCTAATATTTTATACCAGTAACTTCTTATAACTGGGCATTCCCACCATATATGGAATGTTGTTCCCCGTAGTTTGCAATCTCTCCAACATTGTGGGGATCTATAGGGGTCTATTTTATGTATTCTGTTTGGTGTCATATGCCATCTCATCATACATTTATAGTTTACTTCCACTGACGTTGTATCTGATACATATCTATGCGTCTCCATCATCTGTGACTCATCTACTTTTATCCTCATGTCGTGTTCCCATTTTACTATTGCTGGAATAGTTTCTCTTATCTCTAGATCCGAAAGGATTTCATATAGTCTTGACATTCCATGTTTTACTCTTATCTTGGAATTACACAGTTTTTCTATTGGTGTTAGGGTGTTATCGTCTCTTATGGGTTTTGGTATTGAGTTAACAAAATGCTGAATCTGTAGATATTCCCATTGTTTTATATTTTGCCATCCATGCTTCTCTATTATTTCTTGTTTTGTCATTAACACCCCTCCCCGCATAATGTCTTTTAATTGTGCGTTTTTCATTTGCTTACCTAATTGTGATTCCTTTTCTGGGACAAAAAAACTGTGCCCTCTAGTGGGATTAAGGGGGAATTATAAACCCATTTATTTCTACGATAAAGTGCTTCCCATAATTTAAGTGTCGTTAACGTGATTTCATGTACCTTATCACTACCTATTCTATATTTTGGCGGAATCCAAATAATTTTGTGTAACTGTGTGCCCATAAGTGATTCTTCCATTTTTACCCATTTCTTCGTTGTACCAATATTTGCCCATTCCACCAGTCTCGCCAAACTAATAATATCTTAACTACATAATATCTGTACGTGTCTGGGAGTGCCATCCCTCCACTTTTTTTTTTCCTAGTTAATGTGTTATAGCTTATCCTAGCCTTCCTATTTTGCCATATATAACTTAAAAAAAGTGTTTTTATTATTTTAAAAAAATTCTTTGGAATATTAATCAGAAGCATTTGGAGTTTATAGGTGATTTTTGGTAAAACCGCCATTTTCAGCATGTTGATTCTATCCGTCCATGAGATTAAACCCTTATTTATTTTTCTTAAAACTGCTTTAATTTTATTTATTAATGGAATATAGTTGGCCTGATATAATTCCTGTTCCTATTTATCCTTAGATAAGTTATTTCTTTTTTTTTCCCCATGTAAAGGGAAATTCCTGCTGTAATATTTTTTCTTCCTTAATATCTAAGCCTATATTCAATATAATTGTTTTTATGGGATGTATTTTAAAATTTGAGAGAATACCATATTCCTTTATTTCTTTTATCAAACTGGGCAGAGACGTACGTGGTTTTGTTATATATAGGAGTATGTCGTCCGCATATGCAGCCACTTTATGGTTTTCTCCTCCCATCTTAACTCCCCCTATGTTCTCATTTGCTCGAATCTTTGCCAATAGTGGGTCCAAAGCTATTACGTACAAAAGGGGCGAGAGCGGGCATCCCTGTCTTGTCCCGTTTAGCATTTCAAATGCGGACGACATACTCCCATTTACTCCTATTTTAGCTGACGGTTGTGTGTATAAATTATTAATCCATTTCAGCATCTTTGGACCCAAACCTATTTTTCGAAGAGTTTCAATCATAAAGCACCAGTCTACTCTATCGAATGCCTTCTCGGCGTCAATCGATACTAATATCATTGGGGGCTTATTTTCCTTATCTTTTCCTATAAGTAGCAGAGTTCTCAAACTGTTATCTCTACCCTCCCTCCCAGGGACAAAACCCACCTGATCCCCGTTAATTAATTCCGGCATCAGTTTTTTTACTCTAGTCGCTAATACCTTCGCATATAGCTTTGTATCCACATTTAACAATGCTATAGGCCGGTAACTAGAACAGCTGGATCCGTCTTTGCCTGGCTTCGGTAAAACAACTATATTCGCCAATAGTGATTCTTTCCTCATATTCTCTTCTTCTCCCAGGTTGTTCCAATATTTACATAACTCTGGTATCAACTGATGCCGGAATTTCTTATAGTATTTAATAGTGAAGCCGTCTGGGCCTGGGCTTTTCCCATTTGGTGTTTCCTTTATTGCTTCATATATTTCTTCTGGGCTAATAGGCTCATCTAGGTTTTTGGCCATTTTATCCGTTATTCTAGGTAGATCTGTTTCCCTGAGGTAGTCTAATATTTTAAGTTTCCTATTTTCCTTCTGCTCTTCTGTTTCCCTTCCCCTGATTGCATATAGGGCACTATAGTATGTTTTAAAGGCCTGGGCTATCTCTGATGTTTTAAATTTCAATTCCTCATGTTCGTCTTTAATCTTTTCTATATCATTTGTGACTTTTTTCTCTCTTAGCACCCAGATATTCTTGAGCCTCTTTGCTATCTCAAGAGAAAGAGGATCACTTGCCACCACTGCACTTATGTGCATTTCCAAACTTGCGGCAGCTGCACTGATGCCACTTCCTCACTAACCAGGAACACCATGCAGATAGGGAAGGCTGAAATTCTGTTCTATATAAAACAAAACATCTAATACTCTTGGTGTACCACAAAATTGATGCACCACATATATCGCAATACAGGAAAATTAAAATGGAAGTAAACCTTCCTATTGTTTTCAGCCAAAGAAGCTGCCATCTTGGCCTTTGTTGAATCTGCAACTGCCATGATGCTGCACATGTGATCAGCTATGACACCAGCCATTGGATAGTTTGACGGTTTGGTTAAGAGCACAACCAATGGGAGTGTTACATTTCTGCCACGTGCCGGAAATGTGACTATTTTTTGAAAATGTTAAATGGATGGGTTTACTTCCGCTTTAACTATAAAACCAAAACACTGTGCAAAACCAAACCACATGAAAACAAGTCTGTAACTCAATGTACCTTTGCACAAAAAAAATATATTTCGGATGCGTTTACACCAATAAAAATTTACTGATTACACAAATATAAAGAAAAAACAAAAATTAACTCATTAAGTGAAAAATAATGTTCTCACCCAGTGTCCACAATTATCACAAAGGGCTGCTAACATGTGAAACGTGTGCATTAGAATCAAGCATTCAGTGATCCCAACTTTCCAGACCACCAAAAGTGACAACTTCTTACCAGAAATAAACAAAAAAATAGTCTGTGCTTAGGTGATACTAAAAAACAAAACAAAAAACAGAATAAAGCAGCTACCATATAATTGTGATTCCAATTATACAAATAAAAATAGCTGATAGCAGCACTGAATTCTCAACTAAATATTATTAATGAATAACGTTCAATTAATTACAGTTTAAAGATATACAGTATAAATATACTTATAGCATATAAGTGAAAAGGCATAAAGCTAAAAATAAAGTTCAAGTGCTCCGTACCAAAGTTCATACATTTATTCCAAATGCAAGCAAATAGGATATGTAATAGTTCATATATTAAATCAAGGCATCTCTGCACTTCCACTTCCCAATATGAGACCAGTGCTTTCATCACCATGCACAACCAAATGAAGGGCCCTGAGTCCGGTGTGGATTAACAGGCTGCTACATTGGAATATCCAGTTGGGGACACAAGCTGGAGTTGCGGCCTGCACTGAGAAAGCCCTGTGATGTGGATAAAGTAGAAGGGTTATTGACCATTTATATATATATATATATATATATATATATATATATATAGACTATATAGTGGAAGTACTGGCCTCATATTGTGAAGTGAAAGTGAGAGATACTGTACCTCGATTTAATATTTGAACTATTGCAGCCGCTATTCACATCTTAGCTGTGTTATTCATTCACAGATATCTGTGAATGGGTAAAATATATGTCCCATCTGCCACCGTGGCAGACTGACTTATAGGTTCAAAGGAATGAATGCGTGCTGATCAGTGCGCTTGTAGTCAATTCACTCTTTCTGTGGCTCTGAAGCTTACAGCCCACACAGTGGCACAGGCACAGAGCTTTAAGAAGTCTGCAGGAGCCTGAAATGCACCCACTATTATTTACTGATCATGGGTACAATGCTCTGCAGACTGCCGAGTAAAGAAAACAATAAATGCACATTTTATATCTCAAAAACGTGCATTTATAATTTTTCTTACAAGGCAAACTTTTGCTACATGTCTAGCAATATGTTAGCAATATGTCTATTAGTACAGCTTTAATAGTTTTGCAAACACAGTGTAATAATAAAAACGTTGGCACATGAGGATCTGGATCAAATGTAGGCCTGCTTTTTATAAAGAGTGATCTTTTATTAGGGTACATACACATTGCACATATTTTATGAGGTTTATTTTAAGAACTTCCAACCAAACAGTAATGTAGACTGCAGGCATTATACTGGGATTGTTAAAATCCAGTTTATGTACAATATTAATTTTAGGATGTTCCATGAAAGCAGATGGTCCGTGCCTGACACCAACACCTCAGCTCTATTCACTGTCCCTTCTGGCAAGTGACTGTTGTAAACCTGGTAACTTGTAAGTATACCATATATCTCTTTCTTTGTAGCAGTATTTATATTGGAATGGAAAACAAAAAACACACATATATATATATATATAAATGTGTCACATTTTTTCACAGTTACTTTTAAACCTTAAAACAAGCTCTCTGTAAAGAAAAAATTCGTAAAAACGTACCTCTCATTTTGTCTGTACCACCAAATGCTGCTGTTTGGTGAGACGAAATCATCTGCAATAGTTTCTTCAGTCACTTCCAGGAGTGTCGATCTTCTGGGCCCCTATTGCATTGGTTCCTCTTGTTGATTCCTACATTACTACAGGACACATATTAATAGTGTTCCTATTCTGATAGACCAATACACATTTGTATATGAGAAAACAACATATTAAGATTTGTTAACCATTAAAAAAATCACCACAAGCCCTTTTATATATTGCTGCTTTTTTAATATATATTTTTTTGCTTTAAAATACACAGTTATGCACTAGGCACTTTATATTATCATAAAAGAAAAAGTTGCACTCCAAATATAAAAAAAAAACAAAAAAAAAAACAAAAAACTAGCAGCTAGCATCAGCAATAAGACAAAATTTTATGTGAATATAGGAGTAAGAAATGCAGCGCTTAAAAAAAGTATAGCCACCCCAAAGAGGCGCCTTTTATTTCATATACCAGCCTACTTTCTTCACAAGAATGATTGCATCTCACAATTGTGTTTTATGAGACTATATACCTATCACTGAATGTTTTTCTGGACTTTGCAATATGACTTCCATAGATAAATTTCAATGCTGATCAGTCTAGGTCAGACTGGTCCTTATCTGCAATTATTATACGGACTATATCATCCTTCTTTGGTCCACGTGGTTGTGCTGTGTTCATATAAATCTATTTATTGTCTTCACTGATGCACAGAACATGTTTAATATATTGTCATAATTATATACCCACATTGTTATTCACCATTTAATTAGTGAATATCCACTCTTTGGGGTGGCTATACTTTTTTTTTTTAATCAAAACATTTATTGAGCATATAAAAAAGGGATACATAATCAAGTACCAGGTGCAACATGCACCAAAAACAAGGATATCTCATCTGACATTACTTCCATGTAGTTAATACATACATTTTGATTCTATAGTTAAAGCCCATCCAGGGACCCGAATAAGGGAGCTGGCGGGGCGGCCAGAGAGGGCAGCTCATAGTGGTCGTCCAAGAGGACATAAGGAGGGCAAGCAATACTGTGTTAATCAGTCAACAGAGCATAGCATTGGGAGACGTCTGGCAATTATCTGGGACACACTATGGTTTAGAGTCAGTCCTGTTCCATGCAAGTGGTCATGTTTTCAACCCACCTATCCCAAATTTGATTGAACTTGGTTGGGCAACCTCTGTGCATGTACAGCACCTTTTTGTAGGTAAGGGTGGCGTTAATCACCCTCTTCCATTGCTGATTAGTGGGGGATTGCCCTGATCCAGGTGCGGGGTGATCTGCATTCTGGCAAGGAATAGTGATTGACTATACTTTTTTAAGCTCTGCATTTCTTATACCTACACTTTATATTATCCACTGTATGATATATATATATATATATATATATATATATATATATATATATATATATATATATATATATATATATATATATATATATATATATATATCAACATTTATGATTCACTGGTTCAATATTTTATTTAATTTGAGATTAATTCTTTACTGTACTCTTCTTATATATACCTTTTTAGCACAGTGTATATATATATATATATATATATATATATATATATATATATATATATATATTGTATTTGCACAATATATGTGACTTGTGTAACGCTAGCAGCTTTAGGTGATTTTATCTACGTTTAAGCATCTAGGAAGTGGTGGCTCGCAGGATTTTCCTATTTTTTTATTTTTTAGCTCACAATTACTCACTGGTGAATTTTTCAAAAAAACTTTGTGGTTACAAGCTATATGAAATACTAGAATGGAGAGAAACAGACAAAGATAATCTGGCATTCATGTAAGTTTCATGATCTGCCTGTTCTATATTAGCTTTAACTGTAGGTTGGGAGCATTATTCACAAATTGGAAGAATATCAAGGCTTTTACGGTGCTGAGAAATAGTCTTTATTTTAAATTTGAATTGTATTAAATATATTAAAAACTAATATCATAAAAGCAGATTTATGAACAGAACATTTTTTACATCATATTTCATTACAAAGCTACAGTATGGTAGGACTTTCCCTTTTAGAGTATCACCATACTCTTTTGTACATACCTCTAGTTTCTTCCAAAAGTCCACACATTTTCTTGATGAAAATGTTTTGCACTTTAGCTTCAGATAGGAAGAAATTAAGCAATAGCAAACACTAACATCAACAATACCTTTCCCTCATAATGATAATATTTAAGCTAACATTGTGATAATGCCCGTCCAATTAGTACTACAAAATAATTGAGGCCGATCTTGTATCTCAGAAAGATACTGACTAGAATGAATAGAATGGGGTACAGCTGTAACACCACTCCCCCGCCATTGGAAACGGGCACCACTGGTGGGGGAGTGGTGTTGAAATTGTGCCACATTCTACTAATACTTGAGTGGACATCCATTGTATCCGGAACTGCTATTATTCTTATAGCATGTACTACCTAATTTACTGTTTTGGGCTACTTATGAGATTTTTAGACAGTATAATTGCAGTGTTAACTTTGATGTCTTCCTTCCAGGGCTCTTAATGTACATACTCATTTGTTTTACATCTTCTTCTACATATTGCACCTACGGATGGATCTCTTACCACAATGATATCCTATGGCAAGTCTTCTTAATATACAGTATCTCACAAAAGTGAGTAGACCCATCACATTTTTGTAAATATTTTATTAGATCTTTTCATGTGACAACACTGAAGAAATTAAATTAAATTAAATTAAATTAAATTTGCTTTCCCCCTCAAAGAAACCCAACACACAGTCATTAATGCCTAAACTATTGGCAAGAAAAGTGAGTACACCTCTAAGTAAAAATGTCCAAATTGGGCCCAATTAGCCATTTTCCATCCTGTCATGGTCTGCATGGCTGTTGTCCCAGAAAGAAGTCTCTTCTAAAAAGGATGCACAAGAAAGCCTGCAAACAGTTTGCTGAAGACAAGCAGATTAAGGACATGGATTACTGGAACCATGTCCTCTGGTCTGATTAGACCAAGATAAACTTATTTCGTTCAGATTGTGTCAAGCGTGTGTGAAGGCAACCAGTTGAGGAGTACAAAGACAAGCTTTATGAGTGCTGCCGGCACTGGACAGCTACAGTTCATTGAGGGAACCATGAATGCCAACATGTACTATGACATACTGAAGCAGAGCATGATCCCCTCCCTTCGGAGACTGGGTTGCAGGGCAGTATTCCAACATGATAACAACCCCAAACACACCTCCAAGATGACCACTGCCTTGCTAAAGAATCTGAGGGTAAAGGTGATGGGTTGGCCAAGCATGTCTCCAGACCTAAACCCTATTGAGCATCTGTGGGGCATCCTCAAACGGAAGGTTGAGGAGCACAAGGTCTCTAACATCCACCAGCTCTGTGATGTTATCATGGAGGAGTGGAAGAGGACTCCAGTGGCAACCTGTGAAGCTCTGGTGAACTCCATGCCCAAGAGGGTTAAGGCAGTACTGGAAAATAAAAGTGGCCACGCAAACTATTGACACTTTAGGCCCAATTTGGACATTTTCACTTAGGGGTGTACTCGCTTTTTTTTCCAGCAGTTTTTACATTAATGGCTGTATGTTGAGTTATTTTGAGGGGACAGCAAATTTACACTGTTATACAAGCTGTGCACTCACGACTTTACATTGTAGCAAAGTGTAATTTCTTCAGTGTTGTTACATGAAAATATATAATATAATATTTACAAAAATGTGAGGGGTCTACTATATATATATATATATATATATATATATATATATATATATATTTAACATCTAGGCCTGAACAAATGTTCCCCTTTGGACAAACTACCTCTACTTTTTGGTTCATCCCCACACAGTGGGCGCCTCACTTGCTGCTTGCCCCTGAGTCATTTGGTGGGAGCATTCCCTGCACTCAACTACAATTTTATATTACATACCTCATTCACACTCCTGAGGAAGATTACCAGTTTCTGAGTCAATTTGAGAGCCAGCTTCACTCCCAGTTTGTTATAGCTATAATGTTGGTTTCTTTACACTTATGACTAAACATTATACTGGCATATGACCTTAGAGATGTGATACCATAGACAATGAACGAGATATTCCACTGACTAGAACCCAACCGTCGTAAGGGGGCCAGGAGAGTGGTCGGGGACACCAGGTGAGGTGGATGCGGCTCCTCTCAGATTAGGTCTTGAGATCCTAATGCACATATAAAAAACAAACACAAGATGTAGAAATGTATTAAAAGGAATTAAAGACAATAAAAATTGCACTCAATAGTTAAAAGTGAATCAAGGCTTGCATAAACCCATATAGACCTCCAAAAAGATCACTGTGAGGCTGGAGAGTTTTGCATAGTTATTGATGATACAGCTGTCAGGCTTCAGGCCAGAACATAAGCAACAGCAGCTTCCAGAAGTAGCAAGATGGCTGCGGCTCCAAACAGCACCTCTCTTGGATGGGTGATGGTTACAGGTAGTTGAGGGCGTATGGCTACATGTTTCAGGACAGACAGGAGCGCCCCTTTATCAGACCAGAGTGCTGCAGCCTCGTGGTGATCCTTTTGGAGGTCTATATGGATTTATGACAAGCCTTGATCTACTTTTAACTAGTGAGTGCATTTTTATTGTTTTAGGAGCGCGACACCATATTTGATTATGATTTTACAAAAATCCTTTTTACATTGCTGGTTCGGGTGGAGTCATGTGAACTTCTATTTCCACTGATATAGGAAGCTGAATATGCTGTTGAGGACAGTGGAACCAAAAACGTGTCATGTCTGTGTTTCTTATATCAGCATAGCTAATTTTTCCTATTAAGCCATGTTGATTATTTGTAGCAGGTCCTTGTAAGTGTGTTAAGCCTTATTTAAACATGAAGCAGTCTCACACCCCAAAGGCCTTGGTAAACATCCGAACAGCATGCTAGGGCAATAAATTAGCAAGAACTGCTGCAGACATCAATGAATAAAGACACGGTTACTTAAGACTGGGTTATAGGTCAGTTTAATAGCTGACCTTTTTGCCCCTGTATACTCCATTAAGCTTAATGGCTTTGGTTAATTTGTCCTAATACAGGCTTGGCTGCACTTCTGAGTAGTCTGTACAGAAAATAAAGCAACCTCTGTGTTATAATCCAATTGGCACCATTCTAGACTACAGGATGAATGGACATTCAGCTAAGGAACAAGTTGTAGGAAGAAGTCTTAACAAGAAAAAAAGTAATTGATTCATTCCCCTGTTCACAAGACACCATTCAGGCAGTACTAATTAAATAATTAACATCTGTGGTATCCATTTCATAGTGGCGATTGCACAGAATATTTAAGAACATATACAGGCATTTGGAAAAATATTCTTATAAATAAATGTAACATATATCTATGCCCAAAACTTTTTTTTTTGTTTAATTGTAGATAGAATAAGGAAAGGTTAGAACTCCCATCAGGTTTTAATGCAATGCAGGACTTTGGTGTACCCCACTTTCTGACATAAATTTCCAACAGGAAAACAGACAATAGCAAGGGCGTTGCTAGATCTGCAAAAGATCTGGGGCTAGAGCCCATAGCAGCGGTCACTAACCTTTTTGTAGGCTGGGGGGGGGGGGGGGGGGCATGCCCGTGGTAAGCAATTGTTCACGGGAAATGGCTAAAGTTGGCGTTCAAATCATCATGGCACCATGGTTGATATGGTGTCAGGGTGATTGAAGTGCATTGTTCTATTGTTGCATTCTAATTTATAATGAAGTAATTCAATTCACCCGGTAGCAGATGTAGATTGTCACTTGCCACGTCACCTGGCACCAGATAGTTGATTGTCATTTGCTACTTCACCTGCCACCATTTTCAGATTGTCACTTGCTACGTCACCTGCCCCCTGATGCGGATTTTCACTTGCTATGTCACCTGCCACCATTTGCAGATTGCCACGTCACCGGCCACCATTTGCAGATTGTCACTTGCCAAGTGACCTGTCACCTGATGTGTATTGTCACTGGCCACGTCGTCTGCCATCATTTGCAGATTGTCACTTGCCATGTCACCTGCCACCTGACGTGGATTGTCACTTGCCACATTGCCTGGCACCAGATGTGTATTGTCACTTTGAAACCGATGTGGATTATCACTTGCCATGCCAGCCAGTGCCACCAAATGTGTATTGTTGCTGCATTGGTGGCAGGCTGGCAGCACTGGTCCATTTAGTGAGAGCAGGAGAGTGGTGATGCAGGCGGGTAGTGAGAGATAATGTCATCTTGCTGCTCCCTGCTGCACCTCCGACATTGAAGAGGCCTGTGCTGTGAGGACAGAAGAGCGCTAATTTGTGGCGGGCAGTGAGAGATGATGTCATCTTTCTGCTCCCCACCGCACCTCACTCCCACATTAAAGAGGCCCGGCTGTGAGGGCGGAAGAGCAGGGATGTGGAGCGGGCAGAGAGAGATGATATCATCTCTGCTCATCTGTCCGCTCGCTTCTCTCCTCTCATCCGCCTTCCTCATGCAGCCCGCTTGCCCGCTGCAACCGCAGCCGTCTGGTTAGGCAGGGACACTGCGGCAAGAGACCCAGGGCTATGGGCCCCAGATTTGGGGTTATAGCCCCAATAACCACCCCCTGGTGACACCACTGGACAATAGAAATCTGACAGGGATGTTAGCATTCCCCTATTTAACTGAAAGAAAGCTTTTTTTTTTTCTTTGTTACTTCTGCTGTGTTGCTGTTATTTTGCCTCACTTTCTGTCCTGGGAACAAAGCTAATACTAGACGTTCTATCCAAAACTAGAAAAAAAAATTAAGTTTTGGCTATGGATACAATCTAATGCAACCTTGTCCAAGCATTTTTAACAATACATTACTGTTCAAACAAAGACACCAAAAGATGACCACAAGGACCTTAAAGCTTATTTCCACTTTTGCAGCCAAATGGGGATAACACTTTCTATATATTCATTTATTTATTACATGCCTCAGTCAAAAAGCATGACTTAAAAAAATATTTTTTCAACAATTACAGCTTGCCTTTTTTTCCTCTATTGAGGACCCTCCAGCAAGGAAAATGTTACATAGCTCTTTTTGTTTATGAGGGGCCTGGGCAGTTGTGTTTGCCATAATTAATCCTGTCTGTACTTTACAGGCAGATTTTCATTATCAGTTTTAAATAGATTTGAACACTCTCTGTCCTAACAAATGATTAAAACTTTAAAGGTTTTTTGCATTGTTAGTTAATGGCAGCCAACTAATGCCTGGTACACATTACAAGTTTTTGGGTTGAATGAAAAAAAAACTGGCAGTTCCAGTCGGAGCAGAGGTACTAACCATCTGAAGTTAGTACAATGATCTCCCCCGCTCCCCCGATCTCCTCCACTCAGCTGTTTATTGGATTGTTTATTTGCTTTACTGAAATTCTTTGAATTTGGTCACAATTTTCTCCAAATTCTCTGAGTCTTATATGAGACCCTTACCGTACAAATTTCCCTAAAGGGATTTAAGTTGTTGCCTATAGTAGAGGGACCTGACAGGGATGCAGTTATCCCAGTTGCTATTTATCCCTTTCATGACTATGCCTATTCTGACATTTGGTGTTTACAAGTTAAAATACCTATTTTTTGCTAGAAAATTACGTAGAACCCCCAAACATTATATATATTATTTTAGCAGAGAATCTAGAGAATAAAATGGCGATTGTTGCAATATTTTATGTCACACAGTATTTGTGCAGCGGTGTTTTAAACACAAGGGACACTTTCATGAATTAAAAAAAAAAAACTGCATAGTTATGCCAATTTTTTTCCATAATGGGAAAGATGATGTTACGCCGAGTAAATAGATACCAAACATGTCATGCTTTATAATTGCACGCATTCATGGAATGGCAACAAACTTTGGTACTTATAAATCTCCATAGGCGATGCTAGTGCTAGAATTATTGCTCTCGCTGTGACGATCAAGGAGATACCTCACATGTGTGATTTGAACACCGTTTACATATGCGGGTGTGACTTCTGTATGTGTTTTCTTTTCTGCACGAGCTTGCTGTTTAAAAAAAAATTGATCACTTTTATTGCTGTCACAAGGAATATAAACATCCCTTGTGATAGTAATAGGTGGTGACAGGTACTCTTTATGGAGGAATCGGGGGTCTAAAAGACCCCAAATCCCTCCTTTGCACTTCAAACTATTCAGATCATGGAAAACAGTGTATCTGAATACTGTATATTTTTTTAAATCTGGCACCATTGGCAGCCGAGTAAACAGGAAGTGACGTTGTGACGTTGCTTCCGTATTTACATCAAGGAGACTGGAACAAAGCCTTTTCCGGTTTTTTTCCACTCTGTCACTAGCCGCCGGAAGAGCTGGATTGTCGAGGTCCGGAAAGAGCTTCTTTACATTAGCATTTCTCCGTTCTTCCTCTCCGCGAGACGATTGCCGGTATCCCCACAAACATCGAATCCGTGGGACCTGTGATCACACTCAAGGAGGTCACGGCAGGCACATGCCCGAAAACCGCTTCTTAAAGGGCAATGTACAGGTACGTTAATCTGCCAGTCGGCAAGCGGTTAATTTAGACCCAGAAATTTAATCATTGGGTCTCTTTGCTAGGTAGACTGCATTTGCCTGCAAACTGTTATGCCTACAGTTGATGCTGAGCCTTTATTAATGAAAGAAGTGAAATTCTGTAATAAATGTACAAGGCAGGTACAGTGAGGTTGGGGAGGAATAAGCTAGATTATACTGGATGTCTTCCAACCAGGAAAAAAGGCAGGCTCTATCTGACGTGCTGCAGCTTCTATCACATATTGCGAAGCTCATGATGTGCAGTTAAATCAGAGTAACTAAGTAAAGTTTAGGAGAGTAGATTGTACAAATTTGCAAGACTTATGCCACATACACACAATCAGACTCTCCGGCAGATTTGGTCCGGCAGGCCAGAGTCCGTCAGACAATTTGATCGTGTGTGGGCTCCAGCGGACTTTTTCTTCCCAAAAGTCCAGCGGACCTAGAAATAAGACTGGCTTCAAATGTGTCCGCTGGACTCAGCTTTTAGCAGACAATCCGTTCGTCTGTGTGCTAGTCCGATGGACTAAAACTGATGCTAGGGCAGCTACTGGCTACTGGCTATGAATGTCCTTATTCTACATCATTATGTTCAAATCCGTCTGACTTTTGTGATTGTGTGTGGCCAAGTCTGTTCGTTTGAAAGTCCAGCAGACCTCAGCTGCAAAGTCCGTCGGGTTGTCTGCCGGACCAAGTCCGATGAAAAGTCCGGTCGTGTGTACACGGCATAAATGTAAGGCTGGAGTTCAGCTTTAAAACTTAAAAATACTTCCCATTTTTTTCACCTATGAAAACTTCTTATTTATATTATCATATAGTAGTTATTTTTAGTTCACATTTGTGTTTTTATGTGTAAATGTGAAAAAGTGGCCGAGCACCACTATCTTATTTGTTACCTGTGTATTGATCTCTAACACCTCATGCCCGATTTACCTGCGATAGAGAGAGGGATACTTGTGTTTACTTACTTTGAGCATTTAGGCACAGTTGTAGCTCTGCTTTGGGTCAGTGCAAGCCTAAGCAGGTACTCCAACACTTAGGACAAAGGAAACGTGCATGAAGGAGAGTGCAGATTAGGAATCAACACCTTCTGCAAGTTTTCAACATACATAACGTACTGTACATAAGATCATGTATAACAACTAAATCTACCATTATTAGATTTTTTTAGCTCTAATTACAATGTAGGATGTATTGGCAGCGTCTCTTTAATATATCCACAAAATGAGCTCAAACAGAGCTAAACCTCAATGCTTACCTTCCCTCCAGTGCCAGCGCCAAGATCTTTTTCCAGGCTTCTTTCAGATTTTGGGTCTTCATCCACATTGATTTGCCAGCCTGATGTAAATTTCGTGCATGTCCGTGGGATCTCTTTCATCCAAGCACTGAGGTGCATTGAGACACTGTGCCCTAGTATAGGGTCTACTTTCTGCTTGGTGGCGTATCATATTGTATTTCTTGTTGCTAACTTCTGCTTGTTCCAACTTTGGTTTTTGACCACTCCTTTGTATTTCACTAAAACCTTGTTACGACCCATCCTGTTCCCAACTCCACCTTCTTTTGTCTACATTCTGGTGTCACTTTGACTTTGGATAGAAATAACAGGTGTGTAAAAATTGGTCTTTGGATGTTGGTGGTGCCTTCCCACCCTAATCCTATAGAGGTAATCTTAATGTAAGCAAGAATTGGCCTTGCTGTAAAAAAATTGCAATGATATGCACCTGTCAAACAGGTGCAAAAAAATTGGTCTTTGGGTGTTAATTGTGCTCATGAAACCTATACCAAAAACATTTTTCCAGATGAAATTATTGAATACCCTCAAAGCTAGGCAGCCTCGAAGTCCTGCAGAGATTCCACATCCCAAAAAGACTTAATTTGTGACATTGGCATCAGGGGCTTCGTAGCTGGTAATCCAGGACTGATTCTTTTTTATAAAAGTCAAACGGTCCACGGAGTCTGTGGACAGACACGTTTTATGATCACTAACGAAACCTCCTTGTCAAAGAAGGACTTTTTCCACCCATGCTCGCCATGATATTGCACGCATGCGTGACAGATTAGCACTCAGGTGCATGCATGTGCGCAGCCCGATGGCACACAATGGCACATGCGTGAACGCAGTGGCTCGCGAGTGTGCGCGATAGCACACGCTATGGTGTGGCTATTTCAGATGGCTCTGGCGTCCAAACGGGTTGCTGGTTTGTTGTCAGCTTTGTGCCTGTTTCCTGCTATTATACCTGATTGCCTGTTTTGACCCGGACTGTCCCTGACTATGTTGTTCTTCTCCTCGATTCGACCCTCGGCTTGTTTAAACTGACCTCTCCTGATCTGCCTTTACGGATTTGACCCTTGGCCTGCCTTACGGCCTCTCTTGCTTGATTACACGGATTTGACCCTTGGCCTGCCTTACGGACTTTCTTGCCTGCTTCACTAACTTGCTACCCATCTTGTGCCTGATCTCTCGCTGCTTCCCGAATTGTTTACTACTTTGTACGGGACCCCTCAGCTAGTTCCTGAACTTCAGTAACCCTCTGCTCAGCTCCTCAACTTTGGGAACTTACAGCTGCTGGTGGCCAGTGCTTCTGTGTGCCACCCGTTCCCTGTACCACCTTCGGGGGATGGGGTGCGCGTAGTTGCAAGGGTTAACCGCTCTCGGCATTTTGGCCTCAGTAAGTACTTGTTGTGACACTCCTACAGCACTGAATGCCCGTTCTGAAAACATGTTGGATGCAGGGCAGCCCAACAACTCAATAGCATACTGGGCAAGTTCTGGCCAGTGGTCTATTGTCATGACTCAGTAAGTCAGTGGATCATCAGCTGGAAAGCCCTCCATCTCTGTTTTGGCCCTGAGGTAATGGTCCACCATGTGATGCAGATGCTGCCGATGGGCTTTGGAATGACAATTACTATTAGTCATGCAACACTGTGCCTATATGAAATTTTTGTTCTTTTTTTCACACAAATAGAGCTTTCATTTGGTGGTATTTAATCACCGCTGGGTTTTTTATTTTTTCTGCTATAAAAGAAAAAAGACCGAAAATTCTGTAGAAAAAATTATTTTTCTTCGTTTCTGTTATAAAATTTAGCAGATTAGTAATTTTTCTTCATACATTTTGTCACAAATTTATACTACTACATATCTTTGGCAAAAATAAGTACAACTTGGTGGATATTATTTAGTCTGTGTGAAAGTTATAGAGTCCACAAGCTATGGTGCCAATATCTGAAAATTGATCACACCTGAAGTACTGATGACCTATCTCATTTCCCTGAGACCCTACCATGCCAGAAAAGTACAAATACCCCCAAAATGACCCCCCAAATTGGAAATACGACATCCCAAGGTATTTAATAAGAGGCATTATGAGTTTTTTGAAGTTATAATTTTTTCCCACAATTCTTTGAAAAATCAAGATTTTCTTTCCTTTTTTTTCACACAATTGTCATATTATCAGGTTATTTCTCACACACAGCATATGCATACCACAAATTACACCCCAAAACACATTCTGCTATTACTCCTGAGTATGGCGATACCACATGTGTGAGACTTTTACACAGCGTGGCCATATATAGAGGCCCAATATGCAGGGAGTACCATCAGGCGTTCTGGAGCACCCAGGCCAATTCTGACATTTCTCTCCTACATGTAAAAATGTATTTGCTAGAAAATTACATAGAAACCCAAAACATTATATATTTTTTTTAGCAAAGACCCTAGAGAATACAATGGTGGTTTTTCGAACCCGTTTTTTTTTTGGGGAAAAAAAAACAGTTTTGTGCTTTAAAAAAAAAAAACAGTAAAGTTAGCCCAATGTTTTTACATAATGTGAAAGATGAAGTTACGCCGAGTAAATAGATACCTAACAGGTCACCCTTGAAAATTGTACACGCTCGTGGAATGGCGTCAAACGTCGCTACTTAAAAATCCCCATAGGCGACACTTTAAATTTTTTTACTGGTTACATGTTTTGAGTTACAGAGGAGGTCTAGGGCCAAAATTATTGCTCTTACTCTAACGTTCACAGCGATACCTCACATGTGTGGTTTGAACACCGTTTTCATATGTGTGCAAGTGAGCACATGGGGACATAATTATTTTTTTTTTAAAGCGGGAGTCCGTCGGGAGTCCGCTGTTTTTTTTTTTTTATAAGCCAGCAGCTACAAATACTGCAGCTGCTGACTTTTAAAATAATGACACTTACCCGCGAATAATGAGCACGCCCGCGATGTAGGCACCCGAAGCCGATCTCTCGATCGTCTCTCGGGTGCTGCCGCTGCCATCTTGGGTATGGGAATCAGGAAGTGGAGCCTTTCGGCAATTGCGCAATAAGGATGGTCCCCGCTGTCTCTGGGATCCGTGTGTTTCCCAGCAGGCAGCGGGGGACCTTCGGAAAGGGGCGTAGATTCTGCGGAAAGGGGCGTACCTTCTGCAGAATCTACGCCGGAAGTGGGTGCAGATACCTGTACTGTACAGGTACCTGCACCCCCCTCCCCCCTGAAAGGTGCCAATTGTGGCGCCGGGGGGGGGAGGGTTCCAATGAGCGGAAGGTCCACTTTAGGGTGGACCTCCGCTTTAATGTTCAGTTTACTTTATTTATTTTAGTTTGACACTTTTTTCCCCCAAAAATATTTTTTTTGATCACTTTTATTCCTATTACAAGGAATGCAAGTATCACTTGTAATAGGAATATGGCATGACGGGTCCTCTTTACAGTGAAATATAGGGTCAATAAGACCCCACATCTCACCTCTAGACTGGGAAGCCTGAAAATAAAAAACTATTCTGGTTTTGATCGTATTGGCGAGTCAGTAGAAGCACCGGAGGGTGGCGGGGGGAGTCCCCTCTCACCTCCCGTAAGAATGATCAAGCAGTGGAACAGCCGCTATGATCATTCTTATGGTGTAGGGAATCGCTGGCTGAAAAAGCTGATATCTGAATGATGCCTGTAGCTGCAGGCATCATTCAGATATCCCTGCACAAAGTCAAGGACGTCATATGATGGCCGGCGGGTGGGAAGTGGTTAAAATGCATTTTTTTTTAACACAAAGTTGTGCATTTATTCAATATTTCTAACACATAGCATGTATATACCAAAAATGACACAAAATAGATTCTCCTACTCCTCCTGAGTACGGCGATACCACATGTGTGAGACTTCCACAGCCTGGCCACATACAGAGGCCGAGTACAGCCAAGCATGGCTGAGCATGGCTGGGTATGGCTGAGCATGGTCGAGCATGGCTGGGTATCACTGAGTATTGCAGGGTATCATCGAGTATGGCTGGGTATTGCAGGGTATCACCGAGTATGGCTGAGCATGGCCGAGTATGGCTGGGTATTGCAGGGTATCACCAAGTATGGCTGAGCATGACCGAGTATGGCTGGGTATTGCAGAGTATCACCAGGTATGGCTGGGTATTGCAGGGTATCACCGAGTGTGGCTGAATATTGTAGAGTATGGCTGGGTATTGCAGGGTATCACTGAGTATGGCTGGGTATTGCAGGGTATCACTGAGTATGGCTGGGTATTGCAGAGTATGACTGGGTATTGCAGGGTATGGCTGGGTATTGCTGGGTATGACATGGTATTGCTGGGTATGGCAGTTTATGGCAGAGTACTGGCAGGGTATTGCAGGCTATTTCTGGGTATTGGCTGGGTATTGCAGATTATTGCTGGGTATTGCAGAGTATTGCTGGGTATTGCAGAGTATTGGCAGGGCATTGCTGGGTATTGCAAAGTATTGGCAGAGCATTGCAGAGGATTGGCAGGGCATTGCTGGGTATTGCAGAGTATTGGCAAGGCATTGCAGAGTATTGGCAGGGTATTGCAGACTATTGGCAGGGTATTGCGGGGTTAATTGTCGGTGAGCAATGCTGTAGGCACTACAGATCCAGCCCACATCGCTGCTGTCAACGATCTCTCCCCTCCACTGTACTGATCGGTACAGAGAGGTGAGGGAGCCATGTCATGACGCCAGTAGTTTGTTTACAAGTGATTACTCCATCATTTGACAGAGCGATCACATGATAAACGGCCACAGGATCCGGCGGTCACGGATGCTCTCGAGTGCGCGCCCCAGGGGGGCGCGTAGGAGCGGAATTCTGGGAGGACGTCATAGTACGTCCTCCCAGGGTTAAGCAAGCACCCTGGAGCTGTCATTCGGCTATGGGCCAGTTGTTAAGTGGTTAATGAACAGCCATTGGCATGGGGGAAAAAAACCCAGAGGTGGCCTGAGTCTGTCATTGTACCATACTTGCAGAGGTTCTCATTGACGACCCTCTGCTGCATGTATAGCCGCTGCAGCATTGCCAGATTTGAGTTCCACCTGGTGGGCATGTCACAAATCAAGCGGTTTACGGGCAGGTGGAATTCCCGTTGAATTTTAGGCAACTGAGCACTGGCTGTGTATGATCTCCTATAATGGCTACAGACTCTTCTGGCCAGCTTTAGCACATCTTGCAACCCTGGGTACATATTTAGGAAACACTGCACCACCAAATTGAGGACATGTGCCAGGCATGGCACATGTGTCAACTTTCCCTGTCTAAGGGTGGACAGGAGATTTGAGCCATTATCTCACACCACCATTCCTGGCTCCAGCTGGCATGGTGTGAACCTCCTCTGGGCTTTTCCCTGCAGAGCTGCAAGAATCTCTGCTCTGGTGTGGTTCCTGTCTCCTAAACACACAGGCTAAAGCACTGCATGGCACCTTTTTAGCCTGACTCATGGAATAGCTCTTTGAACACTTAGGGGGTACCAGATGTTCATAGGACAATTCTGCAGAGGAGGGCATGGAGGTGGTGGAGGAGGAGGAAGAGGGGGAGGGGGTAGAGCTCAAAGGTCTGGCATCATCCCCACCAGCTGTATGGAGACGTGGGGGCACAACAAGCTGCAGCACCGAGCCCTGTCCTGCATCCTTTCGAGTTGCAAGCAACATTATCCAGTGTGCTGTGAATGAAATATATATCGTCCCTGCCCATGCTTGCTGAACCATGTGTCAGCCGTAAGGTGGATTTTACAGCTGACTGCCTTGCCCAACGATACCAGAACATTCCCTTCCACGTGATGTTAGAGAGATGGAACGGCCTTACGTGAAAAGTAATAACGACTAGGAATCTGCCATTGTGGTGCACCACATTGTGCAAATTCATGGAAGGGGGCAGAATCCACCAGGCTGAAAGGCAGAAGTTGGGGAGCCAACAGCTTTGACAAGCTTGCATTTAGAAGCTGGGTGTGTGAGTGGCAGGGACTATGTTTTTTTCCGCTGCCACAGATGGGGCAGAGAAATTTGCTGGCTACAGTCTACAGCTGGCGGTGTGCTGCAGGCAGATGTGTTGCTAGGACCTGGGACACCCTGTGCTATACCATCATACCTGTGAGCGGAGGCTGCTGAGAGGTAATGACTTGGTACCTCTGAAGTGGGTAAGGAGGAAGTGGGTAAGGAGGAAGAGGAGGAAGAGGGACAGATTTGTGCCCCTTTTGTGTGGCTTTTAGGTGCTCTTGCCAATAGGCTGAGTGGTTGGACGTTAAATGCCTTTTTAAGCATGTGGTACCCAAATGACTGGTGTTTTTGCCACGTTTGATGTGCCTAAGAAACAGTTTGCAGATAGCAACAGTGTGATCTGATGCAGATGTGCTGAAAAGGGCCCATATAGCTGAGCTTTGGGGAGTGGGCCGGGAGTTAACAACTGCAGAATGGGATGGAATAGGGTGCCTGCTCGCTACTCTTTCTTGATGTCGGCCTCCTTGCGGTTGTGCCACCTCACATTCAGTTTCCTCCTCTGCTCTATCTGGCAACCAAGTCGCATCAGTGACCTCATCATCATCTCCATCTCCTCCATCTTCATCATTATCACTGGAGACAACTTGGCAATATGCTGCAGCTTGGAGAACATGAGTGCCAATTTGTCTACCAGTGTCCCTCACTCTCTCTAGGCTCATGTTCCTGTCATCCTCAACCTCAGAACCAACATCTGAATCCAGTAATGACTGGGCATCATCAAGGGCAAGTGGCTGACACTGTGGTCAAATAACTCAGTTGACTCCTCAATGGCTGATGTTGGGGCTATGGCAGGAAAAGATGTGGACAAAGAGGCAGGTTTATTCACTCTGGCAATTGCAGGGGATGGCACACTTGTCTCTGCTTGTGTGACAGAGGATGAGGAGGGTGAGGAAGGTTTAGTAAGCCAGTCCACCACCTCCTCTGTAAGCTGTGGCTGCATAGCACTGGCAAACTCACTAAACAGAGGAAATGGTGCCCTGCCTGAGGACTGATCACCACGTCCACCTTTGTCTGTGGACATATTTGTTACAGTGCCAAGGGAACATCTGCCTCTCCTTGTTGTCCTCCCAGACATTATTGGGGGGGAGGGGTGGTGCTTATAAGCAAATATAAAAAAGAAGTGGAAATCTGTACGGTACTGGAATTTCGGCAGCCTTCGGGAATCTGTTTGACACATGCTTGTGTTTTTATGCCTGTACCAAACTGCTTAAATGTGAGTAGTCTGTGTTTGGACACAATTAAAACATTTATTAAAAATACAGTGAGCACTTAGATCTTTTATTTCTATCATTTATGGTCTGGTGTCTGCATTTGGCTCTGAGGAATTCTGAGGAGTCTGGAGATAATTGTGTGGTCCACTGCAACTTATTTGGTATATTGGGATCTGCTTTTATGACTATCTGTTAGCTCAGGAGTCCATGCTTTGAGGTAAGAGTAGATATTAAGACCGGAGGTGGAAGGACTGTCACCTAATGTGGATTTATCATCACCAGAGAAGGCTTTTTGGGACTTGTTGTCCACCAATTATCTTGATTTTCTCTCATCATTTGTTTCTCATCGTTATATTGAAAATTATGGAAATTTTATTGTTGTTCACCAACGTTTTGTAATTTTTATTTGCGCTGCACTTATACCTTATTTTAACATTTAGGAATGGGATGCCTTAACATGATGAATGTTAATGTGTGGCATAATACATGTGTGCTAACATAGTGCAATAGTGTGAACCGAGCCTAATACTACTTAGCTCTGCACTATATTGGCCTTATCCAGTTATAAAGCTGTCAGTGTCATAAGTTCGTACTCCTGTTATAAAATGATGCTACATTAAGATCCTGGTGTAAAAACCCAAGATTTTTTTTTCCATTTCATTTTATTTAATTGTTTTATTCCTTTGCAATATTTTATTAAACATTATTTTATCTAAATACCTTTATTTTCAGTATTGCATGTCAGTATTTTTCTGTGTTTTTTTTCACTCTGAGATGCAAATGAGAAAAAGAAAAGTGTATGTCTGTGGTGTTAAAAAATTAAGACATTTCATTTCATTAGAATCCGTGGCTTTCAAAACAATTAAGTCATAATGTAATATGTGTAATCAAATAGAGAACACAACAATAAAATATCACTTTTTTCCCTAAGCTCTTGGGAACCAAAAAGACCTTTAGATTCTAATGCGGGCTTCTTCGACGTAGAGCTTCTTTTACTGGTATCCTAGCAACCAAAAGGACAGCCTGTAGGTGGCGCTAAAATGCTGTAGTTTCAGATCAAGTTTGCCCTAAAGGACTTTTAATGCTCCATGCTTCTACTAAGAAACTAATTGGTAGCGACTTGGCAAATGAAACAAGAAGCCAAATCACAATACTGTTCATAATTTAAACATGGCTTTATCTCATCAGAGATATGTAGAATTCCTAGAAGTTAAATCTCTTGCCTGGTAATGTAGGTTTTCCCTACTTCTCCTTATTTATAGCCAGTAATGTACACTAAAAATGTGAGAGATGTGTCACCAGCGCAAAAAATACAGATAATAATACGTGACTTTATCTTTAAATTTAAATAACAGATCTGCTTCAGTTATAAATCCCCAAACCAATAGTGTGGGGTAAGCAATGTTACAGTGAAAAGTATAACGCGCAGTTACACTTTTCACTGTAACAGTGATGTACGCTAGCTTGTAATTTGTCCTTTATTCTTTATCTAGCAATTACAATTATTACATTGGTAATCACTCATAATATCCTACATCTAACCATTGTTAATTCTATCTCTTACAAAGTAAATTGAAATAGAATTGTATTATGATTTTATTTTAGTACTGTAACTGAAAGATAACGGCAGCATAAGCCTGAGTTTAGTAAATAAATAGCTCCAGGAAAAAGAAGCATCTGTTATTGAAGAATAACTATATAGCATTTTTTTCTTCAGATTTACCAAAACCATATAATATGAGGTCAAACCTTAGGAGTTTCAATTTGTATGCAATCAAGCAGGCCCTCGTATACATGGTTTTGGTAAATCTGAAGACAAAAATCAGCAGAAAATCTAATAGTGTGTATGGGGCTTTACACCAGTCCTCATTTCAAAATGTCTGATATAAGAGCTGCCTCCACATTTTTTAAATTTTAGTCAAATTCTAAATGTAAACTAACCGGGAAATGTTTGCAAATAAAAGTAAGATTCTGAGGGGGCGTGGCTATCTGCAGACTGAGATGGCCGATTGATCCCTCAGCTCCGCTCAGCCTAAGGACAAGCTGCAACTCCCAGCGCTAACTAGTAGCTCATCCCCCCCTCTCCTTCACCAGAGAGGATCGGAAACCATCGGGCAACTGATCTGTATGTCCTGAAGCGGACATACCGACCCCCTTCAGCCCTGCCGCCTCATACACTACTTTCAGAGAGCTGGCATGCTGACGGCACAAGATGGCGCCGCCACACACCTCATCGACTGAGCCTGGGAGCTCTCTGCCAATCATCCCTGAGGAGATGGACAGTTCAATCGCTGCAGACGACTCCTTTTAACCCTCGCTCGCTGACAAAGGTAAGAGAGCTGCACAGTCTCCAGCCCTCTCACCCACCAAGGCTCCTTTAATCAAAAAGCATCACTGGGACACCTCAGCCCCTGCAGGTCCTGAATTGCCACTCCATGACTCCCTAGCTGCACTGCCTGCATCTGACCAGCCAACATCTGAGCACACTCTTAAAGTGGTTGTAAATCCTTACAAACCACTTTGACCTACATGTAAGCCTAGATTAAGGCTTACCTGTAGGTCCAAGAAATATCTCCTAAACCTACATGGTTTAGGAGATATTTACTAAAATACAGTGATAGCTGTCTACGGCGCATGTGCCGTAGACAGCGGCACGCAGGCGCACTATCGCCGTTAGCAGCATGCCGCTGCTAACGGCGATATGCCGTTAGTGGTGGTTCCCATGCGCATGCGCGGGAGTGACGTCATCGCTGCTCCGGCACTGTGAGTGGCCGGAGCAGTGATACCCGGAAAAAGATGTATGCTCCAGACTACAGGGGACAGCAGTGACATCACTGGCTCCTGTGTCATGTAAGTGACACGTAATGGGCTACTATGTGATGCATAGTAGCCCATTATGCTTTACCTTTGCAGGGAGACAAAGAGGAAGTAAAGCCATCAGGGTTTACTTCCTCTTTAAGCTCATGCTGCTATCATTACAACATGACATCTGTAATGAATTACGATCGTCAATCTCCACACTCCACTCTAGAATTGATCAAATATAAGATCACACAGAGGATATCGAGAAGCTACTCACTGAACACACTGTGGCCTACAATGAAATGGCAGACGCCCATGATCACCACAGTGGTGAGATTCACTATCTGCAAGCCAAAGTCGCAGATTTAGAAGATCGTTCGAGAAGGAATAACATTAAATGTAGGGGGATACCGGAGTCGGTTAAACCCCCAGAACTGATCCCCTACATACAACAATTATTCCTCTCACTTATACTGCAACTGCGACAAAACGACATGGTCGTAGGCCGAGAACATCGACTTGTTAAACCCAACCACCTCCTTGCATCCGTGCCCAGAGATGTTCTAGCGCGTATCCACTTCTTCCAAGTGAAAGAAAAGATCATGGTGGCTGCCAGATCCACCTCTCCGCTTCCTGATCCCTACTCATCAGTGTCCCTGTACGCTGACATCTCTGCTGCCACTGCTCAGAAAAGAAGAGAGTTTGTGCAGACCACAGCAACCCTCAGGAAGAACAACATTCCTTACAAATGGGGCTTCCATACCAAGCGGATAGTCACACACCAGAATCAGAGTACCACCATTTTTACTCCCAAAGATGGTATCAAGCACATGATCAACTGGGGCCTAATCACCACCTCACCACCGGAAACCGCTGCCTCAACGGCCTCCGCCATCATCATCCACCTTAGGTGCCAGGTGCCATACTCTTGCTTTCACTCGCAGATGAAGGCTACCTTTTCCTACCACAACAAGTGCCCTTTGGAATTTCTTTTTGTGACATTGATCCTGAATTACTTCACTCATCTCTGTCCTTGATGAGCGTACTAATATGTACACTCCGTTCTCTTTTCCCCCGGAGAACGAAAAGTGCTCAGCACTTGAAGAACGCTTCACTTTATCTTTTTTTTTTCTTCACCTTTTTTATTTTCTCTCTTTTTTTTTTTTAGTACCACGCTAACTTCATAACTTACTCACCAAATACAAATCAACGCCCTTTGTACAAATTATTGTTGAAGGAGCTGGAACCTTTTAAACAAGGACCCCTTGAGAATCATCTGCGGCGACTTCAACCAAATTGTTGACGTTTCCCTAGATACCTCTAACCCTGCCCACAAATGCTCCACCTCTCTTGCCTCCCTGCTTCACTCGGAAGACCTTTATGGCACTCTCACACAAAAACCGCACCATCTAGAGGCTCAACACCTCTATCATCATGCGTCCGATCTACCAAAAACAGATTCTATATGAGTTGCAACACTATTTCACCACAAATGAAGGATCGTTGGACGACCCCACTGTATTGTGGAATGCCCACAAAGCCTACATCAGAGGCCTCCTCATTAAGCTAGGCGCCAACGAGAAGAAAAAACATACCTCAATCAAAAATGTTTCCTCCTGGAGATTATACGTACTCTCGAACTAGCTAATAAACCCCAACCCTCCCCTCTGCTCACCTCTGAACTGCAAACAGCTAGACAAGCCCTAAGTGATCACCTCCACTCCAACTTCGACTACCATCTCAAACGTCTCCGCCTACAAACCTATTCACATCACAACAAACCTGGGGCATACCTAGCCAAACAACTCAAACGCAAAAAACAACTCAATCTAAAAAATCCCGTTCCTTACAGACCACCATGGCACAAAGCATACCAACCCTAAAGACATTGCGGACCAGTTTAGCTCTTATTATGCCAAATTATACAATCTCACCAACACTGGCGTGGCCTTACCACCCTCCTCCTCTGAAATTGATCATTTCCTCGCCAGCGTTCACCTTCCCTCACTCTCACCAGAACAAGTTCTTCAACTTTCCTCCCCGTTCTCCCCATCGGAAATTGCAGCAGCCATCAATGCCCTACCACTGTATAAAGCCCCGGGCCCTGACGGATTTAATAACGAATATTACAAAACGTTCTCTGAACTCCTTACCCCCTACTTATGCCACTCCTTCAATTCTATCGCAAACACAGGCTCCATTCCGCCAGAATCCCTCCAAGCTACAATTGTCACTATCCCAAAACCAGGTAAACTGACCGACCAGCCTGCCAGCTACAGACCCATCTCCCTACTAAACACTGATACTAAGCTATTTGCCAAACTCCTGCCTACGTGACTATCTGATATCATACCACAACTAATTCACATCGATCAGGTGGGTTTTGTGGCTGGCAGGCAAGCCTCAGACGGCACTCGCAGGTTCATCGACCTGATACAAAGGGTGGAACACCATCGGACGCTTTCTCTGCTCATCTCCCTTGATGCAGAAAAGGCGTTTGACATAGTAGATTGGTCCTACGTAACTGCAGTCCTCTAAAAATGTGGCTTTACGGGGACCGTCCTGCAAGCCATACTTGCCCTCTACTCCTCCCCCAGTCCCAGAGTGCTGACTTCAGGGCTACTGTCAGCCCCTTTCCATATCTCCAACGGGACACGTCAGGGGTGCGCACTCTCACCCCTGATATTCGCCCTTGTCATGGAACCCCTAGCTCAATCAATTAGAGATAATCTCAGGAATAATGACAGCACGAACCACGCACAAAATTGGATTGTACGCAGATGATGTTATCATCTCCCTAACTAACCCTACCACCTCACTTCCCTTACTCCACGACACCCTGGAACTATTCAGCAAAATTTTCCACTATAAAATAAATTTTTCCAAAACCAGCATGCTAGGCATTGGCTTGACCCAACATGTCAAACATGCTGTTACCAAGTGCACCTCCTTCTCGTGGACACCTAACTCCACTCTTACGTACCTGGGCATCCAACTCACCACACCCTCATCACACTTACGTTGTTCTCTCAACCTTAGCAATCTCATAGCCAAACTACAGAAAACCATACAAGACCTTTAACAAAAAACTGCCTCTTGGGCAGGCAGAATCGCCCTTGCTAAAATGTTCCTGCTACCCCACATCCTGTATCTATTCTGAACCCTTCCCGTACCCTTCCTCAAACAACAAATAACCCAACTGCAAAACATTATTAATACATTTGTATGTAATGGCAAATGTTCGCAACTTAAAAACACCACTCTCTGCAAACCGGTTGTCGCTGGAGGAATGGGAGCGCCAAACTTAATGGCCTAGTACAAAGCAATTATACTAGCCCAGACCAAAGCCTGGTGGAACACTACTCTGCAAACCACATAGGTACAAATAGAACAAGCGACACTCACCTCCCAACCCAAACTGATCCTGTGCGCCCTCTTACTGCAGCACCATGAGCCCCATTCATTCCTAGACACAATTAACGCCACGCAAATCTACCATACAAACCTCTATGGGTATCCCATTGGGCCTGCTCCAGCATATACCGCTGACAGCTCTGCGCGTTCTCACTCCTGACATCGATCTCTCCGCATGGACAACCTTGGGCATCCTCAATCTTGGAAGTCTGTACCAGAGTTCCACCCTCAAATCATTCCACACTCTACATACCACCTTTCACATAAGCCAGTTCAAAAAATATACCATAATTGGTACCTCACACCAATCAAATATATATACCCAACTGCTAGCAATCTGTGCAGGAGAAACTGTGGATCCCTGGGTACCCCACTTTACATATGGTGGGACTGCCCAATCTTAACCCCCACTATGGTCTATCTATGCTATCCAAATTCCTATCCATTTTAATGTTTTCTGTACCCCTGACTCCACAAATATTACTATTAGGCCTGGACTTGGAATTTTGTCCTCAAGCCACTCGACACATTCTCTCCCATGTTCTTATCGCTACATGCTTAGCCATCGCCAAAAACTGGAAATCCCCTCAACCCCCTTCCAGCGTGGAAGTAATCACACTCTTAAATAAAAACTGCCTGATGGAATTCATGCACGCCAAAGCCCACCTCCTAATCCCTAGCTTCCAAAACAACTGGGACCTTTGGCTTAAACACCCTAAATGCAAACCCCCTATGACCGACCTACCACTCAACTGACACCCCTACCCCGTCAGTACCTGAAGTTATAACCCTGTTTACCTGTGTTAACACAATGTTTATTGTTACAGTTAACTACTACAACTCTGAGCTATGCTATATGTTTGGTGCTACACCCATAGCAAAAGTTCTCCCCTCCTTCATTCTCTAGTCAACACTACTAAACATATACATTTGCGAGATGGAGCTCAAGGGACCCCCATTTGGGGCCAAGGTCGGGCTGCTTAGTACAGCTTCTTCAAGAACCTGCTCACAGTTAGTACCCAGATGGGGTGATGGGTTCTACCTCCCACTGAGGACATCTCCTACTATACCATAAGAAGCCTATATATTTGTGACATTGTGCAAACCCTGAGCTCCTCTCTTTTTCCTTTTCTTTTTTTCTCTCTTTGTTCTGCTGTTGTTCTCATTATGTACAATTGACATGTTGCGCTACCTGTTATCTACTTTGTACCGTATACCATGAAACTCAATAAAAATCTATGGTTAAAAAAAGTAAGATTCTGATTGACTGCTATGGTCAGTACAGGCAACTTTTCTTTGGACACATTGATAACGTAAATTAGGTTCATATTACCCGATGAACAAAAAGTGTTTTCTCCACCCCAAACGAGTATCGGTTCTTGTAAATGCCACAGTCTTAGATGCAGGGCACAGCCAAGTCCTCTAAAGAAGAAACTCTTTTCTTAGAAGAACAATTGTCAGTACTATTGATGTTACCCCTATTTCTGTGCTGGAAGGATATCTATTTATGTATTGTTTAGGTATGTGACGGGAGTCACTTTGGGCAGAGGGCTTGTGGAACCCAGTTTACTTTAGAAAACTCTGGAAACTCCTTGTCCAGCTTCCCTGTCCCTTCCTAATTGTAAGTTACCTTGTTTCTATTAGGAGCACAGTGTGACTGAGAACCCCAGTCAGGTCTGCCTATCCTGACTCACCATTCAACCACACCAGACTCAATATCTTATGTTACCCCAAGCAATTCTCAAAAACTCATTTACAGTTTTTTTTACTTTTTACATATTTTTGGTAAATGGGTAGGGTACTATGTTGTGGTACCTGGTGATCCTGCTGACATCATTGGGAGACTCCACCCCTTAGCTATTTAAGAAATGTCAGATGGAGGTAGGGTATATTAAAAAATTGTGAATGGGGACCCATATATAAAGGCAATATAAAATGCTATATATATATATATATATATATATATATATATATATATATATATATATATATATATATATATATATATATATATATATATCAGGATATATATATCAGGAAAGGGATTTTGCATGTGTTCCCGACACACACAAATGTGAACGCAGGCTAAATGTCTCTTCTCATTATTTTGGGGCTTGGTGTACAATCCTTTCATTCACACTAGTGACCAGTGTGAAGGTTCCCCTTACATCAGTGATCACTGTAAATCCCTTTTTATATTGGTGGTTACTGTGAATGCTCCTATTACATTAGTGGTCAGTGTAAATTCCCATTACATTGGTGGCCAGTGTAGAAACTCCTCTTTATATTGGTAAACAGTAAAAAAAAACTTGCATTTGTGGTCAGTCTCAAATCCTCCTGTCAGGGACGTGCTGCCCGCATTAGACGTGTGCCAAAGGACATGCGTGAATAACGGACATCGCGCATGGATGTGAACATGTGCGCATGTTAGAACGCTTTGGCACCTAGTGGCCTATAAAGATGCCTTAAGAGAGCTAGGTCTTTGCTGTTTGATCTGCATCTGTCCCATGAAATCCTGATTCTGTGCTTGTATAATGTTCCAATATTGACTCGGCTTCCTGACCACGCTACTATCTCCAGTCCTGATCTTTGGCTTGTTTGACCCTGCTTCCTCCTGTCTGCTGGCCTGATTACCTGTTGCTAAACCCAACCTGTACTCTGACTATTATCTGCCTGCTGTTTATGTTGCTTGCTCTTCTGTGTATGACCTGGCTTGTCTGACCCAGCTCCAGCCTGCTGTCCTGCATCCGCTGCCCTGCATCTGCAGCATATCTGCACTTGCTGTCCTGCACCTGCTGCCCTGCATCCACAGCATACCTGCACCTGCTGTCCCGCATCCACAGCACACCTGCACCTGCTGTCCTGCATCTGCTGCACTGCATCTGCAGCACTCCTGCACCTGCTGTTCCGGCTTCTCACCTGGCACCAACACTTCCAGCTAAGAGAACCCTGCAGGCACTCTTACTCCACCGTGCTCCTACAACCACTGTCTCAACTCCAATGGTCTCCAAGCCAGGGTTGTAGGAGAGGTCTCCCTCTGCACGTCAGGCTCCCTCCTAAGGTACGTGACACCTTTCTTACATTGGTGGTCCAAGTAGAAGCCCCCTTTAAATTGGTGGTTAGTGTAAATCCCCTTACATTGGTGGCCAGTGTAGAAATCCCCTTTATTGGCTGTTGATGTAAAATCCCCCATTACATTGGTTGTCAGTGTAAATTCTTCATTACATTGTACAGTGTACATTTCCCTTTACATTGGTGGTAAGTGCAGAATTGCCCTTACACTGGTGATCAGTGTAAATCCCCTTTTACATTAATGGTCAGAGTAAATGCCCCCTAACAATGGTGGTTGGTGAAGAAGTTTCACCTTACATTGGTGGTCAGTAAAGATCTCCTCAACAATGGTTTTCAGTGTAAATTCCCCCTTACATGGAGGTCATTATATATCCCCCCCTTACACTGGTGGTTGGTGTAAATGAACCTATTACAACAGTGCCATATGTCCCTCTTTATATTGGTGGTCAGTGTAAATCCCCCCTCACCCAGCGTTGGTTGGTGGTCATTGTAAATTCCCTCGTAGAATCCACCACTATATACTTTCTAGAGACTTGCAGCTTTGCTCTACATGGTTCATAATTTGCCACAGTGTACTGCCTAATAACTAATCCCATCCCCTGCCACTGATCCCATCAACCCACCAGCATTGCCACTGATCACACCTTCGCCCGGAATTGCCACTGATCCTAGGATTCCTAGGAGTTCTCTGTCTGTTGATGGGTCTCCTCTCCACCCCAGTCCATGGTGGGCAGGCAGTGAGATGATGTGCTGTACCCTTAGCAACCAATCAGTGAGCACAAATGATGTGCACTAACCTCTTGCAATCAATCCCTGAGCGATATGGATATGCAGTAACCACTAGCAACCAGCCAGTGAGCAGTAACAATGTGCAATAACCTCTAGCAAGCAACCAGTGAGCGGTAAGGATGTCAGTAACCTCTAGCAACCAATCAGTGAGCAGTATTGATGTACTGTAATCTCTAGCAATCAATCAACAAGCAGAGGTCATGCGTTGAAACCTCTAACAAATAATCAGTGAGCCATAATGTGTGCTGTAACCTTTTGCAGCCAGTCATTGAGCAATAATGATGCACTGTAACCTCTGGCAACCAATCACAATCGCTGCCTGATCTGATTCAGTAAACTGCTATTTTTTTGTATGTCTCACAGCAGGTGGAGAACAAAATTGCATGGAAGGAGGGCCCAATAAAATGTTTGCCCAGGGTCTAATCAATGCTAAAGATGGCCCTGCCTAGAGGGGGTGATCATGACAATATCAGCTCACAGAAAAAGGGTTAAAAAAAAAGCATGTACTCTTTAGATTACTCACATTTATATCTATAAATCTGCTTGTTTTTATTTATTTGTCAGAAGCTTCTTGTGATTGGATAAATCTTCATGAACCGTTATATGAGAGTTCCCCCTACACCATGTGGAGCCCCTCCCTTCTTGTCTCCAGAGCACAGAGATGGGTTCCCTTGGCTATAATTAATAAAAATGTATAGCTTAGTTAAAGTGCCGGCCTTATAAATGACTGGATAAATTAGTTGAATCTAAATAAATAGGAAATTAAATTCATTTTCATTGTCTAGAATGTGGAATATATGAATATCTAACTTATACCATCTTAGTTTCACACCCAAATACACAGATTTAGCAAAGATTATTGCAGGCATAGAATTGGCCGCTTTAAATTCACATATGTTTTCAGTTTCTGAACCAGTCTGTGATTTGGCAAGATAATACTTTTGGAAGGGATTTTAATTCCCCTTTTTCATGGCACAAGAATGTAATAGGAAAAAAATATCTATAGGACTGGAAAACTGGGATATACTGCAGCTTGCCAAACTATTAAAATCATATGTTTAAAAAGTGCTTAATCCAAAATCCATATAATTCTTGGAATCACCCATTATGTTACAAAAGTAATAAAACTCATGACTAACAGCATGATGTTAAAGTACTCGACTAAAAGTTATCAATCATCAAAAATGTGACAACTATTTTCAGGATTAAATGCTGCATCATTTTATCATTTGTTATGAGAAACCATTTTCGGGTAATACCACTTTCTGGCTGCTGTAGATGTGGGCTCTTTTTGTAAACAGAATAAGTCAAAGCTTAACTGCAGGGAAACTTTTAAATACGTACTTAAAAATTCACTATACTACCAAAAGTATTGGGATGCCTGCCTTTGCACCCCCACAAACTTTAATGGCATCCCAGTCTTAGTCTATAGGGTTCAATATTGAGTTGGCCCACCCTTTGCAACTACAACAGCTTCAACTCTTCTGGGAAGGCTGTCCCCATGGTTTAGGAGTGTGTCTATAGGAATGTTTGACCTCTCTAATTCATCCCAAAGGTGATCTGTTTGGTCGAGGTCAGGACTCTGTGCAAGCCAGTCAAGTTCCTCCACCCCAAACTCGGCCATCCATTTCTTTATGGATCTTGCTTTTTTGCACTGGTCCAAATAATTTGGCGAAGGGGCATTATGGAGTGGGGTTGGGCTTGGCTCCTTAGTTCCAGTGAAGGGAACTCTTAAAGCGTCAGCATACCAAAACATTTTGGACAATTTTATGCTCCAAACTTTGTGGGAAAAGTTTGGGGGTGGCCCCTTCCTGTTCCAACATGACTGCGCACCAGTGCACAAAGCAAGGTCCATAAAGACATGGATGAATGAGTTTGGGGTGGAGGAACTTGACTGGCCTGCACAGAGCCTTGACCTCTACCGAATAGAACACCTTTGGGACGAATTAGTGCTGAGACTGCGAGTCAGGCCTTCTCATCCACATCAGTGTCTGACCTCACAAATGAGCTTCTGGAAGAATGGTCAAACATTCCCATAGACACACTCCTAAACCTTGACAGCCTTCCCAGAAAAATTTAAGTTGTTAAAGCTTCTAAGCGTGGGCCAATTCAATATTGAACCCTATGAACTAAGACTGGGGTGCCATTAAAGTCCATGTGCGTGTAAAGGCTGGTGTCCCAATACTTTTGGTAATACAGTGTATATACATATAAGCTATTTTACCTACCAAATTATTTTTTATTTCTGCCAATCCAGTCTTGAGATTTACACAGCCCTGGCAGACACACCCAGGCTCGTCACCTTACTTTTCTGTACTGCAGTTAAGCAATTAAGCCTGGTCACTTCCCTTCCTATAGCCTGTGATTGGAGCAACAGCAGGTTGATGCCTTCTGGCAGCATGTTCTATGCCAGCATATGTGCATGCAGCATACCTGATTGGCTTCTAGTGCTGTCCCTTCCTCTGCTAATCTAAATGCTGCTGTACTGAAGATAATAGGAGGCTGATATCAAGTAAATTTCAGGTACTTGTGCTGGTTGCTTGTAAAATAGACTTTTAAAGCATATGTATTCAGGGCCGAACTGGTCTACCGAGATACCAGGCCATTTCCCAGTAGGCCAGCAAGGCTGCTTGCCCTGGGGTTGCTTTGAGGGCAGTGTCGCCCATAAAAAATACTGTATGGCTGTGGGCCTGGGCTGACATGTCAACTGTGCATGTGTCACTGCTGCTCGGGAGAGCCTGTACACACTCCGCCATTTTCAGGCAGGTGGGTGCATACGCAGTGACGTAATGGCGCAGAGCGGGGCCAGTTTTAAATGTAGGGCAGCAGTGGTACTCGTCTCTGTGAGGTCTTGGCAGAGGCGCTGACTCTCATCATGGCTGGGTAAGACCCCTCCGCAACCTCTGACCACTTCCCTTGCTCTCCTGTATCATATCCAGAGCCACTGACATCTCCTCCTGTACCATGTCCACAGCCTCTGGCATCTTCTCCTGTACCATTTCAGCAGCCTCTGACGTCTCCTCCTGTACCCATGTCCACAGCCTTTGACATCTCCTCCTGTACCATGTCTGCAGCCTCTGACATCTCCTCCTGTACCATCTCTGCAGTCTTTGACATTTCCTGTACAATGTCTGCACAGCCTATGACCACCTCCAATACCATGTCCACACAGCCTATGACCACTTCCAATACCTTGTCCACACAGCCTATGACCACCTCCTATACCATGTCACAGCCTATGACCACCTCCTGTATCATGTCCGCACAGCCTATGACCACCTCCTGTACCATGTCTGCACAGACTCTGACATCTACTGCACCATGTCTGCACAGCCTCTGATATCTACTGTACCATGTTCACAACCTCTGACATCTCCTCCTGTACCATGATCACACAGCCTCTGACATCTCCTGTACCATGTCCACACAGCCTATGACCACCTCTTGCACCATGTCCACACCTTTACCACTTTTAAACGGAATTTGCTCTCTCTCTCTCTCTCTCTCTCTATATATATATATATATATATATATATATATATATATATATATATGTCCTATGTGCTTTCATATCTGTCTATCTGCCTTATCTATATATAATACACTCTTCATGTGCTTTAAACTGAATGGTTTTCCCTTTTATGAAACAGAAAATAATGACGTTATGCTGTTGGGTTGGTATAATAATGCTATGGGGCTGGTATGAACATTTTTAGGGCTGGTTTTTATACATGTTATTTCCCCTCGTGATACAGGACATAAATGGCCATAGACAGAAGATGAAATCCCAGTAATCTGTTTAATCCAAATGATCACTTGAATGTAGCAGCTTCTTCAGAACCATATATATTTGGGGGAACAGCACTATTGCCATCAAATAAATAAATAAACAAAAATTAGCTTGGTACATATATTACATCATTATTTTAAGTCCATGTATAGAAAGACTGCATGGCTTACATCAGTATGGCAGCAATAAGTTGAATCCACAAAAACAGTCAGTTTTTTGCGTATTCCACTGACCTCCACCATACTAATGTAGCTATTGTGTTGGCCATTGAAAACTGGACAAGATCATTTGGATTATACATATTACGTATTACATATTATTTTCATATCATCTTCTGTCTATGGAAATTCATGTCCTGTATCACTTGAGGGGAAATACCATGTGTAGAGGATATATTCCTCTTCCTGATTATTTCAAACTCTTTTAATACATACGTTTTTTATCAAGTCTATTATAAAATATAATTTTTTTAAAATAAGTTTGTGTGTCTTGTGGCTTTAAAGTCCACCATTTAACCGTAAAAGTAACTTGTTAGTACTTTTCACTATTTTAACTCTTGGTGGTTCCTTTTTGTATTCATTATAAATGTAAGGGAGGTAGCATAAAACTTTTAATCTACAGATGTATATATTTGGAATTTAAAACTCTTTTGTATCATTATGGAATGACAAAAGAATCTTATAGGTCTGCATCCCACTGAACTTTCTCATAGTTGCCAACATTTTAGAAAAATTTCCAGTGACACCTTTTTTGCAGTACGTCCAGTGAACCATTCTAGATTGTGGTGAGATTCTAGTTTAAAGCGGAGTTCCACCCAAAAGTGGAACTTCTGCTTATTCATCTCCTCCCCCCTTGTCTAACATTTGGCACCCTTCAGGGGGGAGGGGGGAACTGGGACCTGTTCTAGACAGGTCCCCTTCCCGACTTCTGGAGACGGCGCCGTGGCGGAGCTCGGTTTCCCTTCTCCTTCCTCCATCACTGGGCCTATTATGAAGCGCAGCATGCTTCGCACAGTAGGGAACCAGTTGTGAAGTTGAAAGGCTTCTCTGCCGGGTATCCTTACTGGCAATGGTGGCAGCTGCATCCGACAGCCAATCCGAAGATCGGCTAGGGTGTCGACATTGCGGGCTCCCTGGACAAGTAAGTGCTGATATATTAAAAGTCCACAGCTGGAGTATTTTTAGATGTTGACTTTTAATATTCTGTCGGGTGGGTGGACCTCCGCTTTAATTAAGGGTGGTATTTAGGGATATTCATTTAAATGGATGTGGTTTTATTATTAACCTATTGAAAAATTGCATTTTTAATATTGTGTACACATCAGGAATTAGCAAATTATTGGCAGAGACACAGCCAAGAAGGTATTGATCATGAGTAACATTTTTATGTATTTATTTAGCTAGCTACAGATTTTGGTGCCCGTTCACACCACAAAAACGTCCCCCAGATACATTCTGGATGCATTTCTGCATCTGGAATGGATGATGCAATATTTGTCAGCTCCACCCCCTCCTCCTCCATGCCTTCCTTTGCTGAATTGTTCTCTGAATCACCAATACCCATTAAGAATTCAAGGGGCTATTCAACTAGTCAGGCTAAAGGATGCCATGCAGTGTTTCAGCTGGTCCGTCTAGGGGACAGGAGCCACACTGGAGCAGAGATTCTTTCAGCTCTGGAGGGGCAGGCCCAGAGGTGGTTTATGTCATGGAAGCTTAAGCCAGCCAGAAATGGTGGTGTGCGATAATGGCACTAACCTCCTGTCTGCCCTTTTGACAGGGAAAGTTGACACATGTGCCACGCCTGGTACATGTCTTAAAGTAGATGTAAACCCAATTTTTTTTAAATTTAGGCTTGTAACTTGTACAGTATAGGATTTCATATCATCTGTGCCCACGAAGCGTTAATCCAGCTCTGAACAATCCTCTTATCTTTTTTCAGTGAAATAAAAAGGGACAGACAGAGAAATACCAGTCAGTTCTTCCCCCTGCAGTGAGTGAAAGGTGATTTACATATCCCATGCAGGAGCCTTATGCCGCATCCATACGGCCAAGCGGAATGTCCAACAGGAAAAGTCAGACGGAAGCTTTTCATCGTATATTCCGATAGTGTGTATGCCTCATCAGACGGACCTAGAAATAGAACATGTTCTAAATACAGTGGGGATTGAAAGTTTGGGCACCCCAGGTAAAAATGTGTATTAATGTGCATAACGAAGCCAAGGAAAGATGGAAAAATCTCAAAATGGCATCAAATTACAGATTAGACATTCTTATAATGTGTCAAAAAAAGTTAGATTTTATTTCCATTATTTACACTTTCAAAATTACAGAAAACAAAAAAATGGTGTCTGCAAAAGTTTGGGCACCCTGCAGAGTTAATATCTTGTACTGCCCCCTTTGGCAAGTATCACAGTTTGTAAACGCTTTTTGTAGCCAGCCAAGAGTCTTTCAATTCTTGTTTGAGGTATCTTTGCCCATTCTTCCTTACAAAAGTGCTCCAGTTCTTTGAGATTTCTGGGCTGTCTGTCACGCACTGCACTTTTAAGGTCTATCCATAGATTTTCAATAATGTTGAGGTCAGGAGATTGTGAAAGCCATGGCAAAACCTTCAATTTACGCCTCTTCATGTAATCCCCCGTGGATTTTGAGGTGTGTTTAGGATCATTATCCATTTGTAGAAGCCATCCTCTCTTTAACTTCAGCTTTTTCACAGATGGCATCAAGTTACCATCCAAAATTTGCTGAAATTTTATTGAATACATTTTTCCTTCTATTCGGGAAATGTTCCCTGTGCCACTGGCTGCAATACAACCCCAAAGCATGATTGATCCACCCCCATGCTTAACAGTTGGACAGAGGTTCTTTTCATTAAATTCTGTGCCCTTTCTTCTCCAAACGTACCTTTGCTCATTCCGGCCAAAAAGTTATATTTTAACCTCATGGGTCCACAGAACTTGTTTTCAAAATGCCTAAGGCTTGTCTATATGTTCATTTGCAAAGTACAAACGCTGATTTTTGTGGTGAGGACGTAGAAGAGGTTTTCTTCTGATGACTCTTCCATGAAGACCATATTTGTACAAGTATCTCTTTATAGTGGAATAGTGTACCACAACTCATCATGCAGTCAAACGTGGGTTTTGAATAGCTTTTCTCAATCCTGTGAGCTGTTCTGTCTGATATTTTTCTTGGTCTTCCAGATCTTGCTTTAACTTCCACTGTTCCTGATGACTGCCATTTCTTAATTACATTCCTAACAGAGGATATTGACATCTGAAAATGCTTTGCTATCTTCTTATAGCCTTCTCCAGCTTTGTGAGCGTCAACTATTTTCAGTTTCAGTTTTCTAGACAACTGCTTAGAAGAACCCATGGTGCTGATTGTTGGGGCAAGGTCAGATGAGTCTGGCCATTTAAAACCTTTGGTATTGACATCACCTGGTCTTTCCAGATGATGATTGAGAACAATCCATGACACTGGCAGGTCTCAGCTTTGCAAAGGGGGCAGTGCATGCTATTAATTCTGCAGGGTGCCCAAACTTTTGCAGATGCCATTTTTTTGTTTTCTGCAATTTTGAAAGCGTAAATGATGGAAATAAAGTCTAACTTTTTTTGACATATTATAAGAATGTCTAATCTGTAATTTGATGCCATTTTGAGATTTTTCCATCTTTCCTTGGCTTCGTTATGCACATTAATACGCATTTTTACCTGGGGTGCCCAAACTTTCGATCCCCACTGTATTTCCGAAGGAACCAATTCCTATCGTGAAAACCGATCGTCTGTATGCTGTTCCGACGGACCAAAAACGACACATGCTCTGAAGCAAATACGAGACAGAATCTATTGGCTACTGGCTATTGAACCAAAATCCTGTCGTACGTGCTGTACATCACCACGTTCTTGACGATTGGACTTTGGTGTGATTGTGTGTACGCAAGACAGTTTCAGCAGAATGCCGTCAGAACTCCGTCAGAAAAACCTTCAGAGTTTATTCCGACAGGAAAACCGGTCGTGTGTACAGGGCATTAGAGAAGCATTATGTGTAATTCACATCCCCTATTCCTTTCTTCTCCAGCTCTCCCAGAATTGGATGCTCCACACCTAAGCATGGTTTTGGCATGCTGAAGTCATGTGGTGACTCTTCTGGGTTTTGACTGGATGTTACCGACCAGAGCAGAAGTTCAGTGTAAGAAGTATACAGGAGAAAATTCATGTTGACAAGGGGAGTGCAGAGGTGGGCGGAGAGGACCGTCATTGAGTACCTGTGTAAGTATGGCACAACGACACAATGCTCAGGCAGCTAAGTTATTTTAACCCATGCCAATGGCTGCTGATAAAAGATGCATGCACTGTACTGTCACCATTTGAGGACACTACAAGGATGGTGAGCCCTGACAATGCATGCATCAGTAACACAATACTTGTTGTGTTCCTGCTGGAGCAGACTCTGTGTGGCATTATGGACAGGGCACTTGAAGCAGAGCAACAGGAGGAAGATGAGGACTTCCTTACCTCTCAAGGCTCACTTTATGCAGACACCATTTTTGAGATGCCACAGAACGCACAAGAGAAAAGGAGGGAGGAGGAGGAGGATTCTGGCAATTTTGGAGACATTGGACCACAGGAAGAAAGACATCAAACCTTCAAACCATCCTATCAGCAACACCTAATCATTTAGTGGTAGATTATCTAGGGGCAAAAGCAGTCATGGGGAGCTTTCCAGTCAACGATCCACTGGGTTACTGGGTCATGAGAATAGCCAGAACTTAACCAATGTGCAATTGAGCTTCTGGGCTGCCCTGCATCCAGTGTACTTTCTGAAAAGGCTGTCGGTGCTGCCGGAGGTTTTGTGACAGATAAAAGAGTGCTTCTGTCCACTAACTCTGTTGAATGGCTGAAATTTATCAAAATGAATCAGTCCTGGATTAACAGCAACTATCAAACCCCTGATGCCATCTGTCTAGGCTGTCCAGCTTTGTGGGTGTTGATTTTATCTACAAGAAGTATTTGGTATAGGTTCCATGGGCACAATTAACACTCAAAGCCCAATTTTTCCCAAACTATTTGGCTGAGGCCAGTTTTTGCTTTAATCAACAGTACCTTTATAGGAGTTTCTGCAGCAGGTTTTATAGATGGTACAGATGTGCCACTTTACAAGCAGACTAAGGGGACCCCCAAGGCACTATATTTAGCTACTTGCCGACTACCTTCCTCATATATACTGCGGCAAGGCAGCTCGGCTGCGCAAACTGATAGTGTGGGTGCGCTGCAGGAGCGTGGCCGTGGGTCTGGCAGATTCTATGTTTGCCAGCCACCCGCGATCATAGTACAGAGAGGCAGAACGGGGATCTACCTATGTAAATAAGGCGGAACCCCATTCTGACAGGGAAAAATACTGAGATCTGCTGTTCCTAGTGATCAGGGACACCAATCTCTGTGTTTTCCCAGTAAGCCCATCCCCCCACACAGTTAGAACACACCCAGGGAACATAGTTAACCCCTCCATCGTCCCCTAGTGTTAACCTCTTTGCTGCCAGTGTCATTTATACATTGATCAGTGACTGTAATAATGTCACTGGTCTCCAAAAAGTGTCACTTGGGGTCAGACTTGTCCACCGCAATGTCGCAGTCCCGCTAAAAATTGCAGAATGCTGCCATTACCAGTAAAAACAATAAAAAAAATAAAAGTCCATAAAGCTATCCCCTATTTAGTAGACGCTATATCTTTTGTGCAAACCAATCAATTTACACTTATTGTGATTTTTTTTTTCCTTTACCAAAAATATGTAGAAGAATACATATTGGCCTAAACTGATGAATACATTTGTTTATTTATATATGTATTTTTTTTTTGGTTATGTAGTATAGCAGAGAGTAAAAAATATTGTTTTTTTTTCAAAATTGTCAGGCCGCGTACACACGCGCGGACTGTTCGCCCAACTTTGTCCGTCCAACAGTTTCGGCAAACAGTCCGCTCAAACTTAGCATGGACGGACATGGCCACACACGACGGACGAACAGTTTGCTGAAACCGTGCGCGATGACGTGAACGGCACGTACGACGGGACGAAAAATACGACGTCCTATACACTGCATTATAGCTTTCGGCGTGAAAATCCTTTCTGAGCATGCGCGCAACTTTGTTTGACGAACAAGCCTACACACGAGCGGACTGTTCGCTGAAACAAGGTTTCAGCGGACAGTTTTACGGAATTTCCGAAAAACCTTGTCCGTCCAACTGTCCGCTGAAACTGTCCGCTGAAAGCCCACACACGAGCGGACTGTCCGCCCAAACACTGTTCAGCGGACAAAGTTGGACGAACAGTCCGCCCGTGTGTACGCGGCCTCAGTCTTTTTTTGTTTATAGCACAAAAAATAAAAACCGTAGAGGTAATTAAATACCACCAAAAGAAAGCTCTATTTGTGGAGAAAAAAAGAACATCAATTTTGTTTGGGTACAGCATCGCACAACTGCGCAATTGTCAGTTAAAGCATCACAATGCTGTATAGCAAAAAATGGCCTTGTCATTAAGGAAGTAAATCCTTCCGGGGGTTAAGCGGTTAAAGGAATTTTTCATGTTTATTGTTTCACATTAAGCATCATTAAATCACTGCTCATTAAAAAATTATCTTTTTTAAAAACTTTTTTTGCATTGATGCATGTTCCTCAGTGCAGTACGTCGACCCCCATACCCTTTGTATGCCAAATAACTTGCATATATATATATATATATATATATATATATGGGCATTTTAGATTTTTCCAGTTTGGGTCCCATAGACTTTAATGGGATTCATTGTTCGGCTCCAAACTTTTGTGATGTTTGAAAGTTCTGGTGCAAACCAAAGCTGGAGGTGTTCTTCCCATCTCTACTGAACAGCAACACAGTCCACAGGCTGACTCAGGGGCAATAGCCCCCTGAAGCTTGAAACTTTGCTTGCTGGGGAAAGGACCAACTTTCCAGGGCTCCGAGCTATTTATCAGCTTCCTATCCACCATCTGGGCACACCTGCCTGGGGATTGGCTAGGCCCTGATCGATATGCAGGTTGGTTATTTGAATTATCCCCCCCCTAAGCTCTAGAAGCTTCTTCAGGCAGGGGGGATCAATCAAACTCCCAGTCTGTGAAACCCTGAACAGACCAGACCAAACAATTCCTGCTCCCTTGATTAAAGAAGTACCAATAACTAAATTTACCTAGCATCATATGCAAGGAGGGTGCTACAAAATCATTACAGTTCTTTAGAAAGAATTAAATAAATAACAATGATGTTAATTATGGCAATTAAAGTATCACTTAAAAAAAAGATTTCCATAATAGGTATCAGTGGAGAGTGGAGCATATGAGGTAGCTGGTGTGGCACCAGGGAACCCCTCACAGAAGTTTGGGCTTAGCTTCAGGCTACCCTCAGGTCACTAAACAGGTATTCAGACATGGAAGAGGGAAGGTGCCTGATGATGAGGAATTACAATCCACTTGTTAGCTGGAAGCAGGAGGATGTGGATGTAGAGATAGCACAGCAGAAGTTCTGATTGTACATCCTACAAACACCATGGATGCTAGGAAGGTGTAGCAGAGACACAGACTATGGATTCAGTGGAGACAACAGGAGAAGAAAGGCTGAGGTTGTAGGTCCTGCAAAGGCAGAAAGAGTAGCTAAGGTATTACAGGAGCTGTGCAGGGTACAGGGGCTTTGGGAGTCTGGTTTAGGCAAAGGGCTTTGGTAGCTCATGGAGTAATATGGTCTCTATACTTGAGTGGTAACAGTGTGGTCCATTCTGGTGCATGAAGACAGGTAACTTACCTGTGACTGCACACAGCAGGTGTACATTCTTTTTTGAAAACTAGAGTACCTCCTTAAGCTGAGAAATCTGTAAGGTATAGTTAGAGACAGAGATCTGCATAGCCAATATAGGCATTATGTAAGGTGGCAAGATTATCACAGTGACCGACATCATGTTGCCAACTATTAGTGGCTCATTCTTGTGTAAAATAACAGGTTCCATATAGCTAATCTACCTTCCAATTCAATTTAGCTGGATCCTCATTGTTGCTGTCTGTGAGCAGCCTGTGCATTCCTGTTGGTAGCATATTGTACCGTGTACACACAATTTCTCTACTATGTATGTACAGCTAGAACTGAACTGCTACTAGATAAGGAAAATAGATCCCCCTAACCTACTAGTTGTTGGTTCTAGGGGCCCTGACACTGAGTGGAAAAACTGTCTCTTTCAGCCTCTCTTCCTCCAGACTTGTATGGCAATTAATTCTATTAGTGTGGGACTATGCCAAGTCAGTCCACTAGGGTGGGAGGGAGGCACAACAAACCATTTGGTCTAGGAGAGCAGGAAGAATGATCTATGTAGTACTCTAGGTGGTGAATCAAGGAAATTACACATTGTGCTAGTTACTGTATATTTGCAGCTCAGGACTTTGCTTTTTAATGCAAACGCACAAAACTTTTTTTTAGTTTACAATAGAGTTGGTAAGACTAAAGACTTATATCAAGTTTGATTTCTGTTTGTGACACCATTGTGGAGATTTTCCCTTACTTCCTGTCCTGCCTGCAGCCTTCCTTGGAGGCTGTGGCTCTGGAGGTGGACTTGTGGCAGGAGGAGGAGGAGGAGGAAGATGGGCGAGTGCACTTAAGTGCATGTTATCAGTCATTTGGCCCCTCAACCCCTTATGAAGGGCCTGAAAAATAACATTTTCACAGATGAGGCACTGGCCCATCTTAATTTGCTGCAATTTTGCAGCTACATAGCATCCATAGGCCTCTTCAGCGTCGGGGGGGGGGGGGGGGAGGGTGTTTTCAGAGCCGCATTAGCCTCCTTAATAATGCCCAGTGCTGCTTGCTCCACGTTACTCCCCTTCCTGGCCCTTTATGTTTTAAGGCCGAGGGGAGGCACCTGGGATTGTGTGAGGCTACTGGACCTGGCCACCTCCTTGCTGACACTTACCCTCACCTCCTGGCTGACACTTACCCCCACCTCCTGGCTGACACTTACCCCCACCTCCTCCTGTCTGCCACATTCCAGAGCCTCATCCTGGCTGAGGTCTTCCTGTGTATGAAAAAAGGACAGTTTTCGTTTTTAGTTCATCAATCACACACAATTTTCAGCTCATGACTGTTGCAAATTGAATGTTAATAAATAGAAAAGACTATCATTCTGAGCCTAGCATTTTTCGTTCTTGTTACAAACATTTTTGGCCCCTACTGTCTATTGAAATGTAAAACACTTTGCTAAATCATTCATTTGTTATCAATAATAACATATAGTTAACAACAATCATTTTTGGACAATAAATATGTTAAAAAATACTATACCTGGCTCCAGTTGGGCTCCTCAACTTCTTCCAGGATGGAAGGCCCAGGTTGGTTCTCGGAAGCCTCAGCTGGGGTTGAGGGAAGGGTTGAGGGAAGGGTGGATGGAAGTGTAGAAAATGATTCCCTGGCTTCAATCTGGTCTTCCAGAAACTGTATCCTGTTTAGTAGACATGTGCAGAGTAAAATATTTCGTTTCGGAATTTCGTTTTCGTCTGAAAACTTAATTTATTTAGTTACTCCCGAAATTCGTTTTTATTTATTTCATTTTTCGTTCAAAAATTGCATTCGTCTGAAAATCCACATGAATCACGGTCGAATCTGTCTTTGAAGGCTTATGGTGTCTGTCGAATGTATAAAGAAGATTCGACGGAGCTAGTATATAGCATACTTTAGAACCCTATTAAAGTCTATGGGACTCCAACGTTCAAAATCTAAAGTGCTCATTTTAAAGGCTAATTTGCAAGTTACTGTCCTAAAAAGTGTTTGGGGACCTGGGTCCTGTCCCAGGGGACATGGATCAATGCAAAAAAAAGTTTTAAAAACGGCCGTTTTTTCGGGAGCAGTGATTTTAATAATGATTAAAGTGAAACAATAAAAGTGTAATATTCCTTTAAATTTCGTAGGGGGGGGTTCTCTATAGTATGCCTGTGAAGGGGCGAATGTTTCCCATGCTTAGAATTGTCCCTGCACAAAGTGTCATTTATGCAGGAAAAAAAGTCCTTTAAAATCACTCGCAGCTATTATGAATTGTCGGCTCCCGTAACACTCATTGAAAGTCATTGATAAAAAAAAAAATAAATAAATTAAAAAAAAAGCGTGGGGGTCCCCCAAATTCAATTACCAGGCCCTTCAGGTCTGGTATGGATATTAAGGGGAACCCTGCCTCAAATTTAAGAAAAAATTTGACGTGGGGTTCCCCCTAAATATCCATAACCAGACCCTTCAGGTCTGGTATGGATATTAAGGGGAACCCCGCGTCAAATTTAAAAAAAAATTGACGTGGGGTTCCCCCTAAAAATCCATACCAGACCCTTTATCCGAGCACGCAACCTGGCAGGCCGCAGGAAAAGAGGGGGGGACGAGAGAGCGGCCCCCCCTCCCTCCTGAACCGTACCAGGCCACATGCCCTCAACATTGGGAGGATGCTTTGGGGGTCTGTGACCCCTCAAAGCACCTTGTCCCCATGTTGATGAGGACAAGGGCCTCATCCCCACAACCCTGGCCGGTGGTTGTGGAGGTCTGCGGGCGGGGGGCTTATCAGAATCTGGAAGCCCCCTTTAACAAGGGGACCCCCAGATCCCGCCCCCCCCCCTGTTTGAAATGGTAAGGGGGTACAAAAGTACCCCTACCATTTCACAAAGAAAGTGTAAAAAATGGTTAAATAAAACAAACACACTTTTGAAAAATTCCTTTATTAAAAATAAAAAAATAAAAAAAAGATTCCAGCGGCGGTAATCCACTCTTGCTATCCAGCGACGGACGGTCATCTCTCCAGCGATGTCTCATCTCATCCAGCGCAGCGATCCATCCTTCTGTCTCCGTGGAGGAGACACTGCAAGGATTCCGGCGGCTGACGTTTCTTATATACGGAGGGCGGGGCCACCCGTCACCTGACCCCGCCCCCCTCTGACGCAAGGGGAAACCCGGGGTTCCCCGTGACGTATAGGTGACCCCGCCCCCCTCTGATGTAACGGAAACCTGCCTGTGTTACATCAGAGGGGTGCGGGTCACCCCTACGTCACAGGGAACCCCGGGTTTCCCCTTGCGTCAGAGGGGGGCGGGGTCAGGTGACGGGTGGCCCCGCCCTCCGTATATAAGAAACGTCAGCCACCAGAATCCTTGCAGTGTCTCCTCCACGGAGACAGAAGAAGGACGGAGGATTCGCTGCGCTGGATGAGATGAGACATCGCTGGAGAGATGACCGTCCGTCGCTGGATAGCAAGAGTGGATTACCGCCGCTGGAATCTTTTTTTTATTTTTTTATTTTTAATAAAGGAATTTTTCAAAAGTGTGTTTGTTTTATTTAACCATTTTTTACACTTTCTTTGTGAAATGGTAGGGGTATTTTTGTACCCCCTTACCATTTCAAACGGGGGGGGGCCGGGATCTGGGGGTCCCCTTGTTAAAGGGGGCTTCCAGATTCTGATAAGCCCCCCGCCCGCAGACCTCCACAACCACCGGCCAGGGTTGTGGGGATGAGGCCCTTGTCTTCATCAACATGGGGACAAGGTGCTTTGAGGGGTCACAGACCCCCAAAGCATCCTCCCAATGTTGAGGGCATGTGGCCTGGTACGGTTCAGGAGGGAGGGGGGGCAGCTCTCTCGTCCCCCCCTCTTTTCCTACGGCCTGCCAGGTTGCGTGCTCGGATAAAGGGTCTGGTATGGATTTTTAGGGGGAACCCCACGTCAATTTTTTTTAAAATTTGACGCGGGGTTCCCCTTAATATCCATACCAGACCTGAAGGGTCTGGTTATGGATATTTAGGGGGAACCCCACGTCAAATTTTTTCTTAAATTTGAGGCAGGGTTCCCCTTAATATCCATACCAGACCTGAAGGGCCTGGTAATTGAATTTGGGGGACCCCCATGCTTTTTTATTTTATTTATTTATTTATTTTTTTATTAATGACTTTCAATGAGTGTTCTCTGTATTACGGGAGCCGACAATTCATTATAGCTGCGAGTGATTTTAAAGGACTTTTTTTCCTGCATAAATGACACTTTGTGCAGGGACAATTCTAAGCACGGGAAACATGCGCCCCTTCACAGGCATACTATAGACAACCCCCCTACGAAATTTAAAGGAATATTACACTTTTATTGTTTCACTTTAATCATTATTAAAATCACTGCTCCCGAAAAAACGGCCGTTTTTAAAACTTTTTTTGCATTGATCCATGTCCCCTGGGGCAGGACCCGGGTCCCCAAACACTTTTTAGGACAGTATCTTGCAGAATCTTTTCTCTCTCTCAAATCTTTTTTCTCTGTCGAATATTTTCTCTATATATAATCTTGGACTAATAGAGGTAAGGTTAGGCACATTCGAACACAGGTTCTATAGACACAGATTGTTGTCAGAGTCATGTCAAATCTCCTATTCTATATCGAACTGTTGTAACAATGAAAACGAAAAAAAAGCATTTATTTATGTCGGATCTTTCGTTTTTCGGATTTTGTGCTTTCGTTATCGTTTGTCAAAACGAAAACGAAAATAGCTGAAATTCGGACGAAAATGCATTCGGACGAAAACGAATGCACATGTCTACTGTTTAGTACCACAGACTGGGTACATACACATCCTTTGCTGCTGCTCCTGATTTCATGGAAGCCTTTTCTTATCTGCAAACTCGATGTCTGCGTCGGGGACCTGTGTCTTCACGAATTGCAGAAGTTTCTCCAGCGATGCCTTCCTAGCTGGTTTATTTCAATATAAGGGGTTTTTAACCTCCCACAACATTTTTCATATCCCTGTTTCTATCTATGAAATGGCCCATGAATTCAGAGTCTTTTAATTGTTCCATATTTGCTTCCTCCGCACACAGAATGTACGTACGACACACACATGTTAGCTTTATATACACTGCGCATCGCCCGCCCCTGACATTCTTTCTCGAATATTCCCCACCCCTTCTCTTTCATCGCAGTGGGGGAGGAACATGGCGGAGACACAGAAAGTGCATAATAGCAGTAACGAGGAGGAAGGCCCAGAGCAAGGAATGTCCTGATCCAGGAGGAGATTTAAGGCCTCAAATATTTCCTTCGGTGAGATGGTGGAGATGACAGACATCTTGAAGAGAGGGTTGACTATGATGGGAAGTATGGACCTTACCTAAACCTAAATGTGAGAAAGGCCAAGATCATGACTAAAGTTGTGAAGAGTCTACGCAGTAATTTTGGGGTACAACGATCCAAGGCGCAATTGAGGAAACGCTGGTCAGACCTGAAATTGAGGGAGCAGGATCAGTACAGACGATCAAGAAAGTGCTTCTAAAAAGTAAGTACTTGTTGTGTGCCCCTATTATTAATATTACTTGCATGCTGCTCCATGTGCTTTTCTTTACTGATGTACTGGTTACTGTTGTACATTTTTAAATGGCTACTTTCATGTTCGTGGGCACAGTAATCGGTGGTAGAAAACATTGTTCGTTTGCCAACTAAATACAGTGTTTTTGGCAGATACATAGTTAACTATATTTGGTCATGCTAATTTGTATTAAAAGAAGTTTAGGACATTGTTGTCTAGATGTGTTTGAAACTAGAACTTGATTCAGTGTAATGTAAGGAGAGGGCACTCAGCAGCTGTTTATACATCTGGACTCCCACACAGGTACTCCAGTGGATACTTGGGGTGTCTCCATGTGTGAAACTTGTCCAAAAAAGTAAGTATTCCAGCTTTGGTAAGGGAAGAAATCATGTCTTCAGCTTGGCACTCTGCCAATACAGACAATTGTACCCCACTTCCCAGCAATGTCTCATAGTCCTATTTCTGGCCTCAAATATCTATGTGCTAAGTATACCTTTTGTTTCATTCTCATAGAGGAGAAAAGACACGGGTCATCTGAGGACACCAGGGACCCCCACCTCCTAAAGAAAGGGAACAGAGGACACCACAACCTTGGGATGTGGAGGAAGGAGAGGTGGAATAAGTGGTTAAATTGTCACTACAACAGGTCAGTGTCTGACACCACAGATTCAGGTAATAGAGGTATGTCTGTGTATTTGTAATACATGGTGTGTATTTTTTCTTTTAGGTGATGTGCATGTTGTGGAAGAACAAGCTCCTCATTTCACCAGTGATAGTGCACAAAGACTAATCCAAGACATAATGTGGTGTAGTCGGGTTTTAGACATCATAAAGCAAAAAACAAATGAGGTTGAACAAAAACTGAAGAACGTTTAGGGAGAATCTAAATAACAACAAAATCCACCATTTTTTTTTGGACCAATTTTCTAAAATTTTTATCGTATTTTATAAGCTAAATTTTGAAGATGCACACAGCGTGTCAATATGTGCTATCTGCCATCAGGGGATATCAATGTATGCATTTTATGAGTGCAACCCCTTCCTTGCAACTCAAGTAGGAAGTGGCTGCACCCCCAAAACACGTCCATTGATCCCCCATGATGGGAGATAGCACATGTTGACATTAGGCATGGGATCAGGAGGGAAATCCCCAGTTTGACTCCCAATTTGTGTGCATCTTAAAAATTTGGCTTTTACAGGGATGACATCACCCCATCTTATGAAGGCAAGATCAACACATTTTTGACACTATAATGTCTGATATTGCCATCAGTTTTTCAATGTTGAACTTTGTAAGTTCCTGAGTTGTGTATGTTATGTTTTGAAAAAATACCTGTTCATGTACTAAAAAAAAACTAAATTCAAGAGAAAACTTTATAAAAACTAGATGTTGTTTTTTTGACAAAAAATGTTTTATAACGCACATGTGCATGTGCACGGAGTAAAAGGTTTTATACTCAACAATGTTTGGCTTCTTCTTTCAATGCTCAATACCAGTTTTTGGATTAAGTTGGTGTTTACAGTGACAGTGGGAGTTATTTAATAATGGAAAAACCACTTGGCACTACAAGTGCACTAGGAGAACCTAGGAGACAGCTAAAAGAAACACAAGCAGTAAATCAAAATCAAGATTTTATCAGATATCATTTTTTGTTCAAATAGAAAATATTTACCAATTTTCTGGAATAGCAATGGCCCCCCTGCCAGTAAAATAATGCTAGAACTATGTGGTTCAGTTTGTACTCCACCATATTAATTGCTATAAGAAATAGGTGGAATCGGCTGGCCATTATCCCAAAGGCATTCTCCATGACTCTTCAGGCTCTTAAAAACCCTCTTCTCTGGGGTGAGGGTCTTCTGGGTGAGGGTGAATGGCCTCATCAGGTGATCACACAGACCTTATGCTTCATCAGCGATAAAAACAAATGGGAGTCCTTCAACGTTCTCTTCCACAGGTAGCAATCCCAAGCCACCACTCTGCAGACATCGGTAGAACTCGGTCTGGGCAAAGACTCCACCATCCGACTCCACCAAGCCCCCTGCTCACAGACCCCCACAACCACCGGGCAAGGGTTGTGGGGATGGGGCCCTTCTCCTCATGAACATGGGGACAAGGTGGTTTGGGGTGGGTCGCAACCCCAAAGCACCTTCCCAATGTGGAGGGCATGTGGCCTGGTACGGTTCAGGAGGGGGGGGGGCGCTCTCTAATCCCCCCTCTTTTCCTGTGGCCTGCCGGGTTGCGTGCTCGGGTAAGGGTCTAGGATGGATTTTTGGGGGGGCCCCATGCCATTTTTTTTTATTTTGGTGTGGGGTTCCCCTAAAATCCATACCAGGCTTGAAGGGCCTGGTATGGAATTTAGAGGGACCCCCCACACATTTTTTTTTTTAATTTTGCTTCGGGCCTCCCCAGTGGGGAAATTCCATACCATTTTTATCAATGAGCTGTTATTTGTATTGTCGGACCCAAAAATTCATTATAGCTGCGAGACTTTTTTTCCTTTAGAAATGTCATTTTGCTGTCAGACTGTTCTAAACACGGGAAACATATGCTAAAATCACTGCTCCCGGAAAAACGTCCATTTAAAAAAAATGTTTTGCATTGATACATGTCCCCTGGGGCAGGACCCAGGTCCCCAAACACTTTTTATGACAATACCATGCATATACACCTTTAAAATTAGAATTTTTGATTTCTCCCATAGACTTAAAGGGTGTTCCGTGGTGTTTGCCGCGAACACCCAAAATTGTTCACTATTCAGCGAACTGGCGAACAGCGATTGTTCGAGTCGAACTCATGTTCGACTCGAACATAAAGCTCATCCCTATTAGTGAACGCAAATATGCATGAAGGACAAAAAAGGAGCATTAAAAGCATACAGCATACATGGGCACAAAGGGGACATTCACAGCATATTACAATCATGGCAATTAGGGAATGATGAAAGAAATACAAAACATTAGCATACATTAAATACATAGAATGTGAGGTTAAAGGAGAAAACTTACCCTAATATAGTTCTTCTGCAGGACCTGAATGAGGGCAGAACAGGTCTCTGGAATAATGATCCCCAGAGCCTGGGTGTCAGAGAAGGACTTTTTCCACCCATGCTCACCATGCTATTGCGCACATGCGTGGCGGCTTAGCGCACTGGCGCGCGGATGTACTTGGCCCGATGGTGCGGCACACAAGTGTGCGCAATGGCACACATGTGCTCGCAATGGCTCGCGAGCGTGTGTGATAGCACACGGATGTGCGCACTGGTGCACGGATGTGTGCACGGGTGTACGCCGTTGTGCACACGCTATGGCGTGGCTATTCAGATGGCTCTAGCGTCCAAACAGGTTGCTGGTTTGTTGTCAGCTTCCCATTTATGCCTGTTTCCTGCTGTTATACCTGATTGCCTGTTTTAACCCTGATTGCCTGTTTTGACTATGTTGCTTTTCTCCTCGATTCGACCCTTGGCTTGTTTAAACGGACCTCTCCTGATCTGCCTTTACGGATTTGACCCTTGGCCTGCCTTACGGACTCTCTTGCTTGATTACACGGATTTAACCCTTGGCCTGCCTTACGGTCTTTCTTGCCTGATTACACGGATCTGACCCCTGGCCTGCTTCACGGACTTGCTACCCATCTTGTGCCTGATCTCTTGCTACTTCCCGGATTGTTTACTAATTTGCAAAGGGACCCTCAGCCAGTTCCTGTACTTCAGTAACCCTCTGCTCAGCTCCTCAACACTCTTCAGGAACTTACACCTGCTGGTGGCCAGTGCTTCTGCGTGCCACCCGCTCCCTGTACCACCTCTGGGGGACGGGGTGCGGGTAGTTACAAGGGTTTACCACATCTCAGCCTCGTTAAGTACTTGTTGTGACACTGGGGGGAGATGCCTGTGGAGAACTTGAGGTCCTGTAGACTTCTCCCTGTCGCCAAGTACCACAACTTGGTGACCAGCCTCTGCTCGGTGGTAATGGCTTGCCGCATGCAGGTGTGCAGGTGTCCTGCTTCATAATAAAAGGGGACAGCAAAGCCGGTGAAAAACGGGGTCCATCATCTGGAGAAAATTCCTGAAATCATTAGGATTATTCTTCTGGATCACACGCAGCAAAGGCATATGAGAGAATTGGTCACGCTGGAGTAACCAATTCTTTGTCCATAAACTCCTCCCCACCCTGTTCATGGACTGGGCTTGGGTCAAAGCAAGAAGCCCAACACCAAGCCCCTACACAGCACGAACTCTACAATGGGTATGTAACCACAACATGGCTTCAAAGCAGTCAGCTGGTCAGAACCAACTAACAGAACACACTGAAGAACAGAAAGGCCTGTGAAGAGCGAGCTGAAAATCAGAAACGAGCAGACTAGAACGCACTGAAAAACAGATACAAACTGACTACATGCACTGAAAACCAGATACAAACCCACAAGCATAAACTGAAGAGCAGTAACAATCTGAAAAGCACGAGGCTGAAAAGCACGAATCATCTGTCACCAAACTTCTACAAACGCAAGATAAACACGAGATTAGCAGAAGGAGCCCAAACCGTGGAGCACTGGCTATTGAACTTCCTCTTAATAGTCCCATCATATGTGTTGTACATCACCGCGTTCTTGACGGTCGGAATTTGGTGTGACCGTTTGTATGCAAGACAAGCTTGATCGGAATTCTGTCAGAAAAGCTTTGGATGGTTCTGACGAAAAATTCCGATCGCGTGTACGTGGCATAACCCTTCCTCTCTACTTATAGCAAAATAAAAAGTTTTTCCTGCAGTTGGGCTTTCTAATGCAAGACCGGTGAAAGCAAACGGTATGGTGTCAAGTGTATTCAATTTTAGTATAGAGCATTTTTTCTTAAAATTTTTAACCTTTTTAAATATTCTGGTGACATATAATTAGCTCTTTGCAGATAGTGCTGGCTTTGTAAAAATGTACAATGTTCTTTTCATACTGTAAAAGTATTCAACTCTTTCTTTACATGCATTCCACTTTAATGACTACTGATCTTTACCCAAGCAGAAAGGAATGGGAAATATCTGTAAGTTAAATTATGCATTCTTCTTGAAAGATATGGTGGTAAAACCTCAACAGCATCAAGGAAACATTCAGTGTTGAAAGTTGTTCAGGGATGTTAGTTTTGAAAACTGAGGCTTGTGTGTGGGAGGACGGAGGCAGGAAGAGCGACTGAGTGAGTAATAATGACAGAATGTTTGAGGTCATGAATGAGGACAGGAATACACTGGGATATGTAAAGACAAGTATTATATCAAAACACAGTTGCAGTTTCTAGTTCTGCAGTACATTATCTGTTTACCCAGCAAAATAGAGGTATTTAGTACAAACCAGATGCATTACAATATTTCTAGACTGCTTCCCACTGGAAAAAAAATGTTCCTTAGGAAATGATCAGTTTATGACTCGAATGAGGCTGCCACCATGCTTTTCACCTTACACCACTGCCAAATTATGATTTGTTTCAAACATCTCTACAGGTCTCATTCAGGCAAATCTTTTTATTATTATTTTTTGTTCAATAATTGAATTGCAGGCCTAATTTGACATGTATATGTTGTCTCCACATGGATCCAATGGCATTTTTAAAGATTTTCTACTGATCTCTGTCTAACAGTGTCTAGTGGGAACCAACCGCAGCCAGCCAACTGTCATGTGTCCCAGTGTCACCAATGCTGCCAGGAACCCTGATTGCAGTGATGTCAAACCGCTATACACCAGAACCAGTGATTACTGCCACATCATCATACTGATCACCACCATACCAGTGGGTCCTGATCACTTCCATACCACTGGGTCCTGATCACTTCCATACCAGTGGGTCCTGATCACTTCCATACCAGTGGATCTTAATCAGCGCCCCACTAGTGTTACAATTATGTCAAAAAAAATCTACAACGGAGAGGAGGAGTTTGAAATTCTGAGTATGACAGATAAGAGCAGCAGGGAACTCTCACTGACAGACTCAGATTCATGGACAGTAGTGGTTCAGTATCTGATTCAGAAGAAGAAATCTTTCCAACAAAAAGAATGAGGCCCTCCGAGCAACTATCAGCAGCTCAATGCCTCCCTGTGACATGGCTAACACTAGCAGTGCAGTTCACCCAAGTGAAAGGTCAAGTACTACTACTGGGGTATCATGTCAGCCACCAAGGATTAGGACCCATACTGCTGTATTAGAGGAACTCTCAAATCCTGTTTGGCTACCTTTAAATTCAGGAACACCTACAACCCCCCCATTCATACATGCAGCCAGGTATTCAGGCAGAAACCCACAATTTTACTCCCATGGATTGTTTTAATTAATTTTTCATAGAAGCTTTTTTTTTACTTCAACTGTAGACCAGTGCAGCCTTTATGCCCAGTAGTATATCATCCAAAATCCCAGCTATGTTTATTCCCATTCATTTAAGTGGAAACCCCTGCCAAGTCAAGAATTTAAAGTGTTTCTTGGTCCCACACTAAACATGGAACTAACAAAAAAAAATGAACTGCTGGCTTATTGGTCCACAAATCCCATTCACCATATGCCAATTAAGGATGAGTGGTACCACCCCCCGGTTTGGTTCGCACCAGAACCTGCGAACAGACCTAAACTTCATGTGAACTTTAGAACCCTATTAAAGTCTATGGGACTCGAATGTTCAAAATCAAAAGTGCTAATTTTAAAGGCTAATATGCAAGTTATTGTCATAAAAAGTGTTTGGGGACCCGGGTCCTGCCCCAGGAGACATGTATCAATGCAAAAAAAGTTTTAAAAACGGCCACTTTTTCGGGAAAAGTGATTTCAATAATGCTAAAAGTGAAACAATAAAAGTGTAATGTTCCTTTAAATTTTGTACCTGGGGGGTGTGTATAGTATGCCTGTGAAGGGGCGCATGTTTCCCATGCTTAGAACTGTCCCTGCATAAAGTGTCATTTCTACAGGAAAAAAAGTCATTTAAAACCACTCGCGGCTATAATGAATTGTCGGCTCCCCGTAATACAGAGAACAGTCATTGAAAGTCATTGATAAAAAAAAAAGCGTGGGGTTCCCCCAAATTCATTTACCAGGCCCTTTAGGTCTGGTATGGATATTAAGGGGAACCCCACATCAAATAAAAAGAAAAATGAGACGGGGTTCCCCCCAAATATCCATACCAGACCCTTTAGGTCTGGTATGGATTTTAAGGGGAACTCCATGCCAAATGTTTAAAAAAAATGGCGTGGAGTTCCCCCTAAAAATCCATACCAGACCCTTTATCCAAGCACGCAACCTGGCAGGCCACAGGAAAAGAGGGGAACCGAGAGAGCGCCCCTCCTCCTGAACTGTACCAGGCCACATGCCCTCAACATTGGGAGGATGCTTTGGGGTCCCCCCCAAAGCATCTTGTCACCTGCACGTCAGGTCCCCAAACACTTTTTATGACAATAACTTGCATATAAGCCTTTAAAATGAGCACTTTAGATTTCTCCCATATACTTGTACAGGGTGTTCCACGACTTTTCGAATTTGCCGCAAACACCCACAAATTGTTCGCTGTTTGGTGAACAGGCGAACAGGCAATGTTCGAGTCAAACATGAGTTCAACTCTAACTCGAAGCTCATCCCTAATGCCAATCTATTCCTCCACTATCTCCAGAACTCGCTAAACAATAATTATGTGGGTTCTACACTTCCCTGTGCCCTCTTAGAAATCACCCCGAGTATGACAGACTTTATAAAATTAGGCCACTGCTCAATTATTTTCTACAAACATTTTCTGAAATATGAATATTGTCCTAACAAACATACAGTAACTCACAAAAGTAAGTACACCTCTCACATTTTTGCAATTATTTTATTATATCTTTTCATCTGACAACACTGAAGAAATTACACTTTGCTATAATGTAAAGTAGTGCGTGTACAGATTGTATAACAGTGTACATTTGCTGTCCCCTCAAAATAACTTAACGCACAGCCATTAATGTCTAAACCGCTGGCAATAAAAGTGAGTACACTCCTAACTGAAAATGTCCAAATTGGACCCAATTAGCCATTTTCCCTCCCCGGTGTCATGTGATTCGTTAGTGTTACAAGGTCTAAGGTATGAATGGGAAGCAGGTGTGTTAAATTTGGTGTTATCTCTCTCACGCTCTCATACTAGTCACTGGAAGTTCAACATGGCACCTCATGGCAAAGAACTCTCTGAGGATCTGAAAAAAAAAAGAATTGCTCTACATAAAGATGGCCTGGGTTACAAGAAGATTTACAAGATCCTGAAACTGAGCTGCAGCATGGTGGCCAAGACTATACAGTGGTTACACGGGACAGGTTCCACTCAGAACAGGCCTCGCCATGGTTGACCAAAGAAGTTGAGTGCATATGCTCAGCGTCATATCCAGAGGTTGTCTTTGGGAAATAGACGTATGAGTGCTGCCAGCATTTCTGCAGAGGTTGAAGGGGTGGGGGGGTCAGCCTGTCAGTGCTCAGATCATATGCAGCACACTGTATCAAATTGGTCTGCATGGCTGTTGTCCCAGAAGGAAGCCTCTTCTAAAGATGATGCAAAAAAAAGCCTGCAAAAAGTTTGCTGAACACAACAGACTAAGAACATGGATTACTGGAACCATGTCCTATAGTCTGAAGAGACCAAGATAAACTTATTTGGTTTAGATGCGCCGAGCATGTGTGGCGGCAACAAGGTGAGGAGTACAAAGACAACAAGTGTGTCTTGCCTACAGTCAAGCATTATGGTGGGAGTGTCATGGTCTAGGGCTGCATGAGTGCTGCTGGCACTGGGGAAGCTACAGTTTATTGAGGGAACCATGAATGCCAACATGTTCTGTGACATACTGAAGCAGAGCATGATCCCCTCCCTTTGAAGACTGGGCCGCAGTGCAGTATTACAATATAACGGCCCCAAACAGACCTCCAAGATGACCACTGCCTTGCTAAAGAAGCTGAGGGTAAAGGTGATGGACTTGCCAAGCAAGTCCCCAGACTTAAACTCTATTGAGTATCTGTGCGGCATCCTCAAATGGAAGGTGGAGGAGCGCAAGTTCTTTAACATCATCCAGTTCCGTGATGTCGTCATGGAGGAGTGGAAGAAGGCTCCAGTGGCAACCTGTGAAGCTCTGGTGAACTCCATGCACAAGAGGGCTAAGGCAGTGCTTGAAAATAATGGTGGCCACAAAAAAATATTGCCACTTTGGGCCAGATTTGGACATTTTCACTTAGGGGTGTACTTACTTTTGTTGCCAGTGATTTAGACATTAATGGCTTTGTGTTGAGTTGTTTTGAGGGGACAGCAAATTTACACTGCTTATACAAGCTGTACACTCACTACTTTACATTGTAGCAAAGTGTCATTTCTTCAGTGTTGTCACATGAAAAGATAGAATAAAATATTTAAAGAAATGTGAGGGGTCTACTCACTTTTGTGAGATACTGTATCTGTGTTGATGAGTCCCTTGTTTATTTTACTGGGTGGTTGAGCATAAAATAATACATCCCAAGCAAATGGTCCAGATACGGGGTTAACATATACAAACTCTGCAAAAGGGCTAAAGAGTATTTGTACATATTTTGGGTTTATGAAGGAAAGGGCAGCCAACTGGAGCCCCCTGATTACCCACCCTATATGGGGACCAGTGGAAAAATTGTCTGGGACCTTGTATTACCCTTCTTTAAGCAGGGGTAGAACTTTTACATAGGCAACTTTAATATAAGTCTGCACCTTTTCCGCCACCTTTACCTTTCCAAAAACTCTAGCCTACAGTACAATTCAACCCAGTTGGAAGGTCTTCCCACAACTACTGGTTGCCACCAGGCTGAATGTTGAGAGTGAGCCAATGTGAGGAATGAAGAGATCTTGGCCCTAAAGTGGCAAGACAAACAAGATGTGTATGTCCTTTCCCTCATCCACAACAACAGCTCATTGTGAACTCAAAGAAGGTAAAATCCCATCGGAAAACCCCAGTGCATACACATTTACAACCAGTTCATGGAGGGAGTAGATTTAAATGATCAAATGTTACAGCCCTACATAACCAAAAAAGTATATACCTTCTTCACTTTGCCTTGCGCAATTCCTACATCGTTTATCAGAAGTCCACACAAAGACCTGCCACCTTCTGCAGGAGGAGATTTTCCCATTCTTTATCTATCAGGATACCCCGGTACCTTCACAAATTTGTTCTTATGCAGTGAGCAGGCTGCACGAAAGACAATTCCCCAATAACCTCCCCCCTAGCAAAACAAACCGCAAACCCCACAGAAGATGCCGTATATGCTGCATAAACAGAATTCAAAGGGACACCCGATACTATTGTTCCCAATGTCCCAACCAGCCTTGCCTCTCTATAGGAGAGTGCTTCTATTATACTTCAATCTGATATTAGTGAAGGTATGGTGACCATATTTTCTTCATTACTGCTTGCCATTTGCCTGCCACATGTCTGCCTGCAGCCTGGACTCATTTGCCTGCCTCTGCCTTCTTTATGAACTGACCTTGGCCTGTTAATTGACCATGCCTCTGTCTGCCACCTGAAATTACCTTGGCCTGATAATTAATGTTTTTTTGCCTGCCGCCTGGACTGATCTTTTGCCTTGCCATTGTTGTAGTGGCAGTCAAGACAAGATGGGGGGTCTCACATATGTGAGGGGCTCCAGAGTAGTTTTTCTTAATGGATAAAACTAAGTTTTTGGTTTTCTTTGGGTTTTGTAATTGCAAGGTCAAGGACTGCAGACTGGAGGCTTCAAAGAGCTTCTACCTTTTTGTCTAGTCTAACCTGACCAAGGCCCTAAACCTAAAACTTCTGCTTGGAACAATCCTTTGGCCATGTCTCTGCCTGCCGTCTGTAACGACTCTGGCCTAATTATGGACAATGGTCCTGCCTTTTGCCTGGACCACAGCTTTGCCTGTTTGCTGACATCTCTGCCTTACACAAGTGGTTATTTTGTGAGTGTTTCCACTGTCCTGGAGGAGTAGCAGAATGTGTTTGAGGTTAATTTCAAGTATGCCTATGCTGTGTATTAGAAATATCCTATTTATTGTCAACTTTGCATTAAAAAAAAAAAAAGAAAAATCCAAATTCATAATAAAACTTGTGCCAAAAAATGAACTCTACAGAAGATTCCCCTTGCCTCTTAGAAGATACCATGGGGTGTTTGCTTTCTCAAATGTGGTCATATGTGGGAGTTTCTACCATCCTAGTGCTTCAGGGCCTCTAGAAATGTGACAAGTAATCAAGAAATTAGATGTATAATTAATGCCCCCAAAATGCCCAAAGGTGCTCATTGTATGTGGAGCCCCTCTATGTGGTTAGGCTGTGAAAAATTCTTACACATGTGGTATTATCATACTCAGGAGGAGTAGCATAATGTGTTTTTATGTATAGTTCTTAAGTTTACCTACTCTGTGTGTTAAGGCCCATATACACAATAAGAAAATCGGAAGTAAAATTTTCATCCAACAAACGATCTGCCAATTTTCAGATCAATAGTATGGTGCTTTCGACAGCCGATTCTGATTCGGTATTGTCGGAGTTTTTTCACCTTAGAATGCATTAAGGTGAAAAAGCACACACCTTTACAACCCCTTTAAGTAATCTTCAGGCCTAAAATTAGTATTTTAACGTTTTTCTTCTTATTATTATTATATAGGATTTATATAGCGCAGTTTGCGCAGTGCTTTACAATATCAGGGCAGACAGTACAGTTATAATACAATTCAAAACAGAAGGAATCAGAGGGCCCTGCTTGTTACATCAACAAACCTTTTTTTTTTCCTTTTTGGCTCAGGCAGTGAAATGGTTAAATGTTCATTTATAAGGTACATGCTTTAGACATATAGTAAAAAATATAAATCAAAATTTATAAAAAAAACAAAAAAAAACTGTTACTCATTCCAAGCCATTTTGCTTTTCGTGTATATTGCTACATTTAATCTTGTCCTATTATATTGTAAATTGATATAAATTTCCAAAGTGTAGAATAGAAATAAAAAGTACTATAGAAAATTAGATTTGACCTCTGTTTTAAATAAATTACAGGAAAATATAGAAGTTGAAATGTTAACATGGAACTCCATTGGCAGGGGTGCTGCAATGTGCAAGAGTGCACAGCATTATGGCACACACGCTTCTGGGTATACTTTTATCCAGCAATGCAAAGTCCAAGTTTCCCACCTCCACAGTATTAGCGTGACTGCTGGTGCCACATCATCTTGGCATCTTACAGATGACAACGTAGATATGATGGGACTGTACACTGTGCTGTGCATACAATGTAGTCAGAATGCAAATAATAACTTGCTAGCAGACAGGTAAACAGGTTTTTACTGTGACAGAGGCAGTAAGAGGCAAAGTTGCAAACTGGTGGTTAACAAGTTTAGTTCTGCTTTATTGTATGTTAATTAGTCTCAGAAAATTGATTATGGAAAGACACAGAGCCTTTTAAAAATGTTGGGGTCTAACCTTACCTTGAATACATGACAGCACATGCTGGCGCTGATGGTCTGTGTGTTAATAAGAACAAGTAAATGGCAATGGTGTGTAGAGCAGCAAAATCCTGACTAATGAGCTCAATTCTGTTTGGATGTGGTACACACTGTTGTTCTTTGAGTCTAGATTCACACAGAAAACTCAGAGATTGTTGTGTGTTTCCAGCACTCAGGGCCGTTTTTAAGGCAGGACAAAAGGGGTGGCTACCCTGGGCTCTGTCATTGTTGTGGGGCCCAAAGCAGCTGCCTCATACTTGCCAACTATCCTGGTTTAAATTCCCTTTAGGTTTTAGTCCTGTGCTGTGTCCCAATACCTCAGTGTGAAGTGATGCTACTAATGCTGCCCAGCTCTGCCCTATTTAACCCCACAGGTTAAAGGACTGCATAAAAAAAAAGCTTCAGACGGACACCGGTGGCAAGAAAGCACCCTGAGGCAAATCAGTTCGCATAGGTAGCGCTATACAAGTCATTCATTCATTCATTCATTGTTGTGTACAGATGACTCACCGGCAGACCCTGTTTTTACATGGAAATTACCAGCATTTATATGTAAATATCGGTGACATTTATATGTAAAGGTGGCCGCCAGAGGCATTGATATGTATATCATGCTCCCCCTGAGGTCATATCCACACTAATCTCTAGCAACCAGTCAACAAGCAGAAATAATGCGCTGTGACCTCTATCAACTAATCAACTAATCAGTGAGCTGTAATGTGTACTGTAACCTCTAACAACCAGTCAGTGAGCGATAATGATACATTGATGATACATATTGCCTCTCGTAACTAATTGTAAACTGATTTTGAGTCTAGCTGCTATTTATTGTATGTCTCAGAGCAGGTGGAGAGCGAAACTGCATGGGGGGGCCAAAAGAAAAGTTTTGCCCAGGGTCCAATTAATATTAAAGACGACCCAGCCAGCACTGCATTGCAAACACACTGTGTTTTCAAAGCACTGCAGGTGTCAATACAAAGTTAATGACACCCTAAACGCATTGTAAACAGGGTGCAGTTTGCCTGACCAGATTACATGGTACAAAATGACCATGCAATCCCATTGAGGTACAACTCCAAAAAGGTGAAATGTGGTGCAATTTTGAGCCCATTCAAAATTAATAAGCTCAAATCGCACTGCACTGAATCACATGTGAATTGCACAGGAATGCAGTGCAGTTCCTGTGTGATTCACATGTGGGTTACAGTGTAAACCAAGGCTGAATGATATTATTAAATTAAACTTAATTCAAGACTTTGACATTTGTGAGCATGTTAATTGGATCTTTCCCTAAGAAAAGTCCACTACAGACAGATGCAAACCATTCGTGAGTACAATGTGACCTTCTAAATATGACAATAGAGAATAATACAATTTGTATATATTTTAACTAAATGGAGTCCATAAACAGTATAACTTTGTTCATATGCTCTAAATTCGACCCCATTTATCAGATGACAGATGTCTTGTACTGATAGTATTTAAGAATGTAAAATGTCATCTCATCTGTGGAATACAGCTAAATGATCTGCGGCGCCTACAAATAGTTGGGGATGAAAAGAATAATAAAATCTTTATTACCCAATTACCAGACAGCAGGCCGAGAGACACTAAAAGATAAATGGATACTTCTAAGATCACACACAGTGTTCATGCCTGAGGAAAACTTGTGCATATTATGAATGCCACACATTTTATCAAGTGTCTGTTTTGGGCTCACTTAAATTGTGCAGTTTACTTTAATCCTAGTAATGTTATACATTATATGCAGTAGCTGTACATAAAACTGTCTGAGGAGCATTTCCAGACATTAAAAAGAATTGACACTTTCAGTAAACAGCAGAACGCCTCTCTAAGTGGAAAGGAATGTTCAGAAGCAGGGCCATCTAAGCCCACCAATCAGATTTCTGAATCTGCAGGAAATCAATGAACTGTCAATGCAGCAGGCTCTTGTCAGGGTTGGACTCAGTCCTTCCTTCTCAGAGCTCTGTGCTCAGCTGTCGGTTAATTGCCAAAGACTCTTCAGTCCACAGTGACTCAACTGATCTTAATTTCCTGCTCGTCAGCTACAGCTGCTGGCTATATAAACTCCCTGGGTGAGATTGTCTGTGACTTTGCCTTGGTCAACATATCCTGACTCTCTCTGCTGTGTTTTCCTGTTATAGACTTTTGCCTGGCTGACTTCCCTTCTGGTTCCTGATCCTGTTTGCTGCACCCGACTATGCTGATCTTTGGACCCCTGTTTCTCAGGCTTGTTCTGACTATCCATCCCGGTTACCAAACTCTGGCTATGTTTTGACTATGTTTGCTCTGTTTATACCATTTTTACCAATTTATTAAATAGTGTGATTTTTACTGCTCTTCTGTCTCAGTCTGATTCATGGTTCCTGACAGTAGGCAAAGGCCATGAATTCAGAAGTTGCAGGCAATCCCCTTGTTGGTAATATTTTTTCCAGATTGAATGAGCAGGATCACCGAATGGATCAGTTTGCCATAGTGTTACAGATGCTCCTGTATCATGCTGCTCACCTGGAATCTCCCACTGTGACTGCTCCGGTACAACTTGTGTTGGAAGCTGTCCCTGCTGCTGCTCCAGTGTCTGTGCAGGCACCCGGCCTGAGTATTACTTCTATAAGAGGTATGTCTGGTTCCGCTCCACTTCCCCAGCAATTCTGGGGCAATCCAGTTCAATGCAGAGGGTTTCTCAACCAGGTTGAGAGATACTTTCAGATGCTGCCCCAGGCATTTCCCATGGACAGAAGCAAAGTAAGCTTCCTGATATGCTTTCTGAGAGAGCCTTATCCTGGGAAATCCCTCTATGGGAGATGCAAAAACCTGTCGTCCTAAGTTACCCAGAGTTTGTGGCTTCCTTTAAAAGGGTATTTGATGTTCCCCCATGCTCCACTTATGTTGCCAAAAGCCTCATGTCCATCAAACAGGGTACGAGAACTGTTGCTGATTACGCCATTGACTTCTGTACTCTGGCAGCAGAGGTTGCTTGGAACAATGAGGCCCTCGCAGCTGCTTTTTCTCATGGTCTCTCGGATAACATCAAAGATAAGATAGTAGCCTGAGAGATACCGACTGAGCTGGAGAATTTGATCATGTTTGCCATTCTTATTAACTCCAAACTTATTGAGACCTCCCTTTAAAGAGCACTTGCTGAAGTCTCCTGTAAATTTGGCTCTGAGCTATGTAGTCCCACCCTTGCCTCCATCACCTCCCATACCTCCTGTAATTGAGTCTGCCAGTGAGGTAGGACCCATGCAACTGGGCTTTACAAGTCTGTCTGTGAATGAGAGAGCCATTAGGAGAAGGGAGAGATTGTGCCTTTATTGTGGCCAGGAAGGTCACATTTTAAAGTCTTGTACTAGGAAACGCTTGCACCTGAGGTCCTGTAGGACAGTGGTCATCGACCCTGTCCTCAGGACCAACTTACAGGCCAGGTTTACAAGATAACTGAAATACATCACAGGTGATATCATTTGCTGCTCAGTGATTGCAGTATTCTAGTCTGCATCTCCCCAAGGTAATACATAAAACCTGGCCTGTTAGTGGGCCCTGAGGACAGGGTTGATGACCACTGTTGTAGGGGACAGACCTTAGGTGGCGTTGCTACGTCCTCAGTTATCCAGAAGGATAAGCCCCTGGTTCCAGTTACTCTTTCTTGGTCTGAGTTTTCCATCGAAATACAATCTCTAATCCACTCTGGGGATGCAAGCCTGTTCATAGATGGTGCCTTTGTGTCTAAGCACTCTAATCCACTGCAGCTTCGTGCCACTCCACTTGCCATTGAGGCTAATGATGGGAGACCTCTACAGCCTGCCCATGTGACTCATGAAACTTTTCCATTGACCATGGCTGTAGGGGCTCTTCACCAGGAGATAATACAATTCCAAGTAATTTCCTCACTTCATTTCCCAGTGGTTATTGGTTACAGAGGTACAACCCCTCTTTTGATTGGCTTCATGCTGAGGTTCTTTCCTGGTCTCCACAATACAGGGAGACATGTTTTCTGAAAGTGGCTAAGGTCCTGTGCCCCCCTTCCCTCTCCGTCCTACTGGAGGAGTACCGTGAATTTTACGATGACTTTGACAAAGGTCAAGCCGGTAGTTTGTGCAATTGACCTTCAACCTGGTTCCATACCCCCTCATGGTCTGGTCTACCCTTTGTCTGTCTCAGAGGACAAAGCCATGGAGGAGGATTCATCTATAAATCCTCATCTCCTGCTGGTGCTGGTTTCTTCTTTGTGAAAAAGAAGAATGGTGAACTGAGACCTTGTATTGATTATAGGGTCTCAAACGCTTCATGATTAAAAACGCGTATCCGATTCCTTTGATCACAGAGTTTTTTGACCGTCTTAAGGGAGGAGCGTTTTTTTGCAAAGCTTGATTTGCGAGGGGCATACAATCTTGTGAGGATCAAGGAGGGCGATGAATGGAAAACTGCACTGCATTTAATACCGGAACAGGCCGTTATGAATATCTAGTAATGCCTCTTAGTCTTTGCAACGCTCCGGCAGTTTTCCAGGAATTTATCAACAATGTCCTCTGAGATTTGTTGCAGCTATGTGTGGTGGTTTATCTCGGCGATATTTTCATATTTTCCAAGTCCCTAGAGAACCATCACACAGATGTCTGGTGTGCTGCAGAGGTTGAGAGATAACAACCTGTATTGCAAATTGGAGAAGTTGGACCCATGGGTTTACGACCATTGCAGAGTTTTCTTGGCTTTGCCAATTATTATCGGAAGTTTATTTGTAACCTCTCATTCTGGTCAAACCCCTGACTGATATGACCAGAAAGGACGCTAACCCGCAGAATTGGTCTCCAGAGTCCATTAATGCCTTTGAGAGTCTCAAGGCTGCCTTTGCTTCTGCTCCTGTGTTGGTATATCCTGATCCTACCTTTCATCCTTGAGGTTGATGCATCTGAGACTGGAGTTGGTGCCCTGCTGTCTCAATGTCCTACCCCTGAGAGCACTATGCATCCTTGTGGCTACTTTTTCCAAGAAATTGCGGAGTGCAATTATGAGGTTGGGAACAGAGAGTTGTTAGCGATGATTTTAGTGCTCAAAGAATGGAGGCATCTTCTCGAAGGTACCACTGTGTCAGTTCTTATTCTGACTGACCATAAGAATCTCACATTCTTATCTGAGGCTAAAGGCCTCTCTCCCAGAAGGGCGCAATGGGCTCTTTTCTTGTCAAGTTTCAATTAGTCTAATTTTTACCCAGTACTAAGAATGTAGGGGCTGATGTATTTTCATGACAGTTTTCCTTCACTTCCAAGATGGAGTCCGTTCTTGTTCCTGTGATTCCTCTCGATCCTATTCTGGCTAAAGTTTGCACCAGTCTCACTTCTCCTTTGGGGGACAAAATTCTTGCCACTCAAATCCATTCTCCTCCTGAGAAACCTTGTGACCGCTGCCTTGTCCCTGAGAGTCTCCATACTGTCGTGCTCCAGACTTACCATTCTCCTAAGGCTGCTGGCCACCCAGGGAAGAATCAACTCTTTTGGGCCATTTCCCAACAATTCTGGTGGCCTAGTCTATGTGCTATATATAAAAAAAGTATGTAGCGCTACCTTTTAAACAAAAATGGAAATATTAAATAAACCACCTAATCAGTGATACAAATCAATATACTGTACATATATAGATATAAATAAATGTGCAAATCTAAAAACTGTGCATCAATAAATAAATAAACGTGCAAACACAATAGTGCAAAAATATCGCAATGACTAAAGTGCAAAAATTGCATATAATATAGGTGATTAGTCCAATATCATAAGATGTGCAAATATTGCAAAAAATATGTGACACAATCACAGTGCAAAATAGCGAAAAAGAAGAAAGTCCATGTGCAATTCAAGTGTTCAAAAATATTCCAGTGCTGTTCAATAACTTGATATCCAATAGTGACAGTTTGTAAATAATCATGCAGTGTTTTCACAGATGCAAGCAAGCTCCACAGATATATCACTCCACCTTCAGCGCTCAACAAGTGCACCCCCCTTTCCCCCAGCCTCTCACCTAAATTCAAGACCCCTCAGGGTCACAAACACTTGTAAGGGGAAATTGCTGGTTTATCTTTTTCAGATGACTCGTTCAGCCACACACTCAGACCATAATAAAACCGATGATGGGGGAAAGAAAGGGGACTCTCTTGTGTAGTATTGCAAACTTTAATAAAAATATGTAAAATCCACACTTACATTTAAAAAGCTGTATCGCGCTTGTAAACAAAGGAACTTCCGGTCTCGGCCGCGACCGGAAGTGACGAACGTGACACCTGGCTCCTCCCTGATGCGTTGCGTCACAGACAGATATATGTCAGATATATGTTACATAACTTGTATAATGTACTTTAACCACTTGAAGATTGACATGTTAATCCTCCTTCCTACCCAGGCCATTTTTCAGTTTTCAGTGCTGCCACATTTTGAATGACAATTACCCAGTCATGAAACACTGTACCCAAATGAATTTTATGTATTTTTTCCATACTTACCTAGGTAAGTATTATTTTACCCACTTACCTACAGGGTACTTTTATTCCCTTCCTGCCCAGGCCAATTTTCATATTTCAGCACTGTCACACTTTGAAAAAGCAGAGACTAGGAAGTGGGACTTTGAATAAAGCACATAGATACTAATACAAGATTTTAATTGATATGAAAAAATTGAATATGGTTGTAACAATGTATATATATCAGCTCTGCGCGTTTCATGGACTGCCCTCCCTAAAGGGGTTCCATGATCCCTAATGCCATACCTTCATTATATAGCTACCATTGTATGTATTTTTAAGAGTGAGGGTTTCTTTGGGTTTATCATTTTTTTTCCATTTTAATTTTCCTTATTATCATCCTTTTCCTTGACAGGCCAGACCAATTGTATTGGAGATTTTACATGTACTGTAATTACCATTATGTACCTTGTTACCACCATATTCAATTTTTTTATATAAATTTAAATCTTTTATAAGTATCTATGTGCTTCATTCAAAGTCCCACTTCCTTGTCCCTGCTTTTTCAATAAATAGGGATGGAGGCACTGGACCTTACCAGGTCACGCCTCAATTAAAGTCCCAAAATTTTTCTCTTTTATACCATCATATTTTGAATGACAATTTCTTCGGTCATGCAACACTGCACCCAAATTGATCTTTTCTTTTTTTTTCTACAAATAGAGCTTGCTTTTGGTGGTATTAAATCGGCGCTGTTTTTTTATTTTTTGCTAAAAAAAAATTAAAAGATCAAATTTTTTTTTTTTAAATACATTTTTCCTAGGTTCTGAAAAAGGGGGCATATGAGGAGGCACACATATGCAGCCCTGATGGGCACTGATAGGCAGCGCTGATATGCAGCACTGATGAGAACTGATAGTCAGCACTGATGGGCACTGACAGCTAACACTGATAAGCAGCACTTATGGGCAATGATAGGTGGCACTGATGAGCAGGCACTGATGGGCACTGAAAGACAGCACTGCCTTGTATAACTGATGGGCACAAATTGGTGTCACTGATGGGCACAGACTTTGGGGCACTGTTGGGGCTGCACTGATAATCAGGGCACTGATAATCAGTGCCTGATTATCTGTACAGGTCTCCCCTGTGAGGCAATGCTGCTGATCAGCTTCCCTCTCGTCACACTCTGTCACTGTGAGGCGAGGAGAGACGATTACCGTCACTTCAGTGTTCCGTCTTTGGCTCTTTACCGAGATTGGGGTTGCGCCATGTCCCAGGAACACAGCGCACATGTGATCACCGTGCTGCACGATCATGGTGAGACTAGGCACTGTCATATGATGTCGGTCCAGAACAAGAGGGGATCCTGCCTGCTGCCATTTGTCTATACGGCGTGTGGGAGGTGGTTAAAAAACAAGCAAACCCATACTTCTCTTTTAATTGAAGAGTCCAAGATTGACTGGTCTAGTCCCATTGTTTTCATTCCAAAATCAGACAGTAGTGATAAAGTTTGACACTTATCCCATGCACTGGGTGAATGTGCTCATAGACAGATAGGGGAAAGCCCAAGTTTGACAGTGTTGGACCTGGCAAAAGGATATAGGCATATCACCTTGACTGAAAGTGCCAGGGAAAACATTGCATTTGTAATCACTGAGGGTTCTATACAATATAAAAAGGTTGCCTTTTGGATTACAAAATGCCCCTGCCACATTCGAGAGAGCCAAGAACCCTACCCTGCCCAGGCAGTATGCTGCAATGTATCTGGATGATAAAGTAATACATAGCACTAATTGGAAATCTCATTATCCCCGTGTCCAGATTGTACATGATTCTCTCTTTAAAGGATAAGTTCACCTTTTTTTTCTTTCTAAATTCCAGCTCCCCTATGTACCAATATAGCATTTGTGTACTTTTTTTTTTGCAAAATTATCAAAGCTTTTCATTAAATCTACAGACACTTACTTCACTTGTCCTCATCCATGTTTCCAAACGTATCCATTTCTGCTGCCTTACTTCCTGATCAGACTATAGGTCATGGAATTGACCAGCTGACCACATTAGCACACACTCTGCATCATTTATCCTGCTACCTACCCTCCCATTCCCAGCTGCATGTTGTTTAAATGAAATGCAATCAATGCGTGAATGGTTTAAGGTTATCAGTGGTGTACCCCAAGGTTCAGTGCTGGGACCCTTACTTTTTAATATCTTTATAAATGATATTGGGTCATTTCTGTCTTTGCAGATGACACAAAGCTATGCATTGGACTAACGTCTTTACAGGATGTCTCCAATTTACAAGCCGACCTCAATGCACTGTCTAATTGGGCGACTGTGGCAGATGAGGTTTAATGTTGATAAATGTAAAGTTATGCTATGACTATGCATGCATCATACTTACTAGGGGGAGTACACCTGGAGGAATTAATGGTGAAGAAGGATCTGGGTGTTTTGGTAGATCATAAGCTCAATAATGGCATGCAATGCCAAGCTGTGGTTTCCAAAGCCAGCAAAGTCCTTTCTTGTATTAAGAGAGGAATGGACTCCAGAGAGAGAGATATCATTTTGCCCCTGTTAAAATCATTAGTAAGATCTCATCTGGAATATGCAGTTCAGTTTTTGGCACCAGTTCTCAAAAAAGAGGACTGGAGAAAGTGCAGAGAAGGGCAACCAGACTGATAAGAGGCATAGAGGAGCTCAGCTATGAGGAAAGATTAGAGGAACCAAATGTATTCACTCTTGAGATGAGGAGATTAAAGGGGGATATGATTACCATGTATAAATATATAAGGGGTCCATATAGTGAATTTGGTGTTGCGTTATTCAATTTACGGTCAACACTGAGGACAATGGGGCACTCTATACATCTAGAGGAAAAATATTTCATCTCCAAATACGGAAAGGTTTCTTCACAGTAAAATCTGTGAAAATGTGGAATAGACTCCCTCCAGAGGTGGTTCTGGCCAACTCAGTAGATTGCTTTAAGAAAGGCCTGAATTCTTTCCTAAATGTACATAATATAACTGGGTACTAAAATTTATAGGTAGAGAGATAAGTTGATCCAGGGAAAATCTGATTGCCTCTATGGGATCAGGAAGGATTTTTATTTCACCTTCCTCGATCAACTGTGAGTATAGAACTGGGTACATGGGATTGTATGATATTTTTTATTTTATTTATTTTTATTTTTTTATGGTTGGATTGGATGTCCTTGTGTCTTTTTCCAGCCTGACTAACTATGTAACTATTTAACTCTTCTCACTAAATACACAATATACAACCAGATTGCATAGTGTATGTCCATCTTTATACAAGTACATAGGAGGCAGTGGACAGAAACACTCAGCTGTCAAGCCCTGTTCACAACTCTGCATAGAATGGGATGCACTACACACAGCAATTGCCCCAAAGAAGCTTCAGAACTTTTTTAGAGCTGAGCTTGATGCATTTTTACTGCGATTTTTGGTGCAGTGCATTTCTGAAATGCAAGGAAACGCATAGATGTGAATGGAGCCTCATGGTTCTTGTGTTAACACACAAATTTTACTTTTAGGCCTCATTCACATCTAGCATACTGGGAGCGAACGTTTTGTGTCTCGTTTTTCCTGTGGCACGCATAGGGCAGCCCATTGATTTCAATGGGATGCACTACATGTGGCTCATGGGACATTTTGGCATTTTGTGGGTTGCATGTTTTTTACTTTGCGTTTTTTAGCATTTGCCACTCGTTTTTTCCCATGGCAAAATGTGTTTGCTTCTGTGTTTTCCCGTGCAGAAAGCCCAATGAACATAAAAAGAAATATATTGTGACTGAGAAAGAATTTTTAGGTATAGAGTAGGCATTGGATGCACTAACTACTATTATCTATTGGTGCACCATTTTGACCTGGTGACTGAGCATGTGCCCCTCAAGCGGGTGATCCAGAAGAAAGAGACAAATAGGAGGGTGAACCAGTGGTTTTTGGATCTCCAGCATTATTCTTTTGTGATAAAACATTGACAAGGTACTAGAATAGGAAATGTGGACATCCTGTCTGAGGAACAGGCCCAATTGACTCTACGGGTAGTGGGAACTTGGTTTCCTATTCACATTTGTTTGAGCAATTCTCATGCGGAAATTCATTTTGCACATAGGGCAGCCTATTTGCTTGAATGAGCTGCCCTAGGCTAAATTGTCACTCCAAAGAAACTCAAGGACCACATTTTGGACCTAACCCAGGAGCGATTTTACACACACATTACCACTTTTGTAATGTGTTTTATCATGCGACAATTGCAGCAAAGCCATGCCATTTTTGGGGTGCCATTCAAGATGATTGACATCCAAATGTGCATTGTTCATTTTGCCGTCATTTGGAATTGGCAGAATCAAAGAGATTCCAAATTGCCCATATGCGAACAGGGCCTTACTCTTGCTGGGCTACACTATAACAACCCTGGGAATGAAACAAGTGTTAAAGCGGTAGTAAACCGCTGGACGTTTTTTTTTTTTTTTGTACCCTGCAAGGTAATGTCATAATGTGCTAGTATGCATTGCATACACTTACCTTAAAACAAAGCCCTTCAAGCACGGAGATGTCAGAGCTGCAGGTGCTCCCATCTTCATTCATCTTCTTTCCAGGTTCGTCGACTCCAGTTGTGTAACTGATCAAAGCCGTGATGACATCACTCCTGCACATGCACATGGGAACTGCAGTTTACGGCACAGGGCTCTGAAGGAACGGCCTGGATGCCCATTCCTTCAGAGCGCATTCGCCACTGATTTCACTGGCTGCATGTAAAGTAAATATCTTTTAAACGGTGCTTAGAGCTTAGGGCTTACCTATAGGTAAAAGTCAGAAATGGGAGTTTACTCCCACTTTAATCTAGTCAACAAAAATATTTTCATCATAGTTTTTATCAGCTGCATGCTTTCATCGACAAAAACTAAACAAAAATAAAAATTTAATGACGTCAATTGACAAAACTATGACGAAAATCAATTCTAATTTTCATTTAGTTGACTAAAACCTACAGTACATTTTAGTTAACTAAAGTCTAATGGATTTAGTTAAATTGTAATGCATTATTTAAGCATTTTTGCCAGAATTTCCAAACGTATTATAAACTCCTGGAGTAAAAATCAAACATGTTATTATTTATGGTATTCAGGTTTGAACATGCACTACAGACACAGATTTGGTCGTGATTTAGAATGTCTTTATAAATAAAACCAAGTTTTATAAACAAAAAAGAATATTGCTTTTTGACAAACAGAATTGGAACTTAAAAAAAAAACTGTAAACTTTATTGGCTGTAAGTGGGGATGGGGAAGTAAATGGGAGTGAAGGCATGCACGGGACGGGGTGCATTGTGCTTTGGAGATGAGGAGGTGACCTGCAAGTGGAGATGAAGTAAATGGGAGTGAAGCAGTGCACAGGGCAGAGTGCATTATATTTTGAGCATGGTGAGGTAATCTGCAAGTGGAAATGGGGAAGTAAATGGGAGTGAGGGAGTGCATAGGGCAGAGCCTGTTATTTTACACAGTGCTAAGCACTGCTGTCTTGCTGGGAAGGGAAACACTCACCATGTCACATCTAGACAGACACAAATCTGATGGAGGAGTTCCTCTTCTGTGGTTTGATGGGCATTGTTCCAGAACTCCTAGGCAGCAGGCAGACAGAGGGAGCTTGTGTCTCTCAGCCAATACAGCTTGCCGATAGAGTAAGGGGGCTGGAGCTTTAACAGACAGGTGGAGCTCTGAGGAAACAGAACTTCAGGTGGGTACTGGAGATTTCAGTTGACTAAAATGTACTGGAGATTTGAGTCAACTAAAATACAACTGAAACAAAAATGGCATTGTAGTTAAAAGACTTTGACTAATACTAAATTTGAAATTTGACATCAAAGTTAACAGTGATTGAAACAAAGAGGGGGTATGCAGCAGAGTATTTCATAGGGAGCTTGGAAAAGTCTTATTTGTGATTTACACATCTCCCAGGTTCCTTTCTATTTCTTACATCTTTCACGACCTCTGATCCACCCTAGATCTCTGTTAGGCAATTTAGTCTCATCTGAGACACACAACAGTCAGTTCTCTGCAGTCCGGGAGCAGACAGGTCACACCTCTTGGGGCAAAAGGTTAGTGAAAACCATAAACCTGTGTATGTTGAGACTGACCTTAGAATTAGCCTTGGGTAGCCTGTTAGCTAGGTTTTCTGGTGTGTACTTAGGAGACCAAACCCTGCTAGGCTTTTGTTTCTTATTTAAAAGTTTCATTTATTTATTCTGAAGTACTGTACAGCACCTGTAAAAAAGATTTTAAACAGCACAAATGACTGCACCACTGTCTTGCCAAGACGTTACTGGAAGTTCATAGAATCCTAATGAAGAAAAACTGAATTCCATGTGCAGATCAGTACATTTTTCCTTAATTGCTTAGCTCAAGTTATTTGATTATTGCTTGTTTCAATCTCATAAGTTGTATGATTTCTAAGATGTCTTCTGTCTTTTCTTCTCAAACACAGCTCAGGATTTTCTGTCATGTTAATTACACTCTGTGGCCTGCATTCACTGAGAATTTTACTTTTCTAACCTCATACTGAGTCAAATCACCAACCAACACAGGAAGTAATGACGTGAGCAGTTCAATGTTTAACATAACACAAGGAATGTAAAACTGTCCCACCAGGCAAAAATGGAAACATCTAGGAAACAACAAGCTAAATAGTATGTTAAACGTTTTCTTTTATCAATCAGTTTTAGTGCTGCACTGTATTTTGTATGTGGAAATAGTATGTATGTGTATGTGGAAATAGTATAGAACTTTTTATTTTCTTATTGTAGTAAATGGGCATTCTTGACTTTATTTGAAGCTTGTTAAAACTTTATGTTGGCCTGTAATAAAATATGTAGTCGTTTTTTTATGTTGAATAGTGGAAATATAACAAATTGCAGAACTGAATGTACATTTTCCAATGAATTTCGGCATGCATTACAATATAGATAGTCAATAACTTAGTATATATATTTTTTTGCTGTGAAAGAAAGTAAAAATGCAGCATTATTTTTTGGGAATTTGTTAAGCGTGTACTAATGTCAGACATTATTTTGATCAATGATATTAAGTCTGGCCTTTTACTATACTACAGTTCATTATAATTAAATAAAGTAGACCTATGCCAATAAAAGTGAAGATTTGCTGTCTTTTAGGGAATATCTAGTAAAGTTAGTTATGGCTGGCCAATATTCTGAAAAATCGACATTTTGTCTTTTATTTCTCATACAAAGTTGTAGTGAACTTCCTGATGTGACATTGCCTAGGTATTTCTATCCTATTAGCCTCATACAGTAGCTGCACATTGCCATGTAAGATCATTCTAAAGCTGGCCATACACTAATAGAATTTAGTTAGAATTTTTTTGTTTTAGGAACATTTGTTCAATTTTCTAATCATAATTGAGGTCAAATAGACATTTGTTTTCAACTGTAGGGGCAAAAAATTTAAGCCTCATACACACGATCAGATTGTTGGCCAACAAAACCGTGGCTTTTGTCTGATGGGCGTTGGCCCAAACTTGCCTTGCACACACACACATGGCCACACAATTGTTGGTCAACAATTAGGAACATAGTGACATACTAGACATACTACATGGTTTTTAGCGCCACCCTTTGGGTTCCTTCTGCTAATTTCGTGTTAGTAGAAGTTTGGTGAGTGTTGATTCACACTTTTAATTTCACGGTTTTCATTTTACGCTTTTCAGTTAGTTTCTGAATGGCTGTTCGTCAACCAGACATGTTGCGGAATCAGAGGAAATAGTGTGTTATTTATTATTGGCCTTGGAGTTATTGCTTTGACATTATTTTTTTGTTTGAATAATGATTTGATTTGGTATATTTTCTACATTTTTGGATGCATAGAATGTACTTTTTGGTTAAGTTCTATTGGCAGATAGCATGTCTAATTTTATTTGTTTTCTTTTTTTAATGCACAATAAAAAGAATTGTGTAGAGTAATACTTGGCTATGTGTTTTACTTCAAATTACATTTTGGGAGTAGGCGGTTAAATTTTGAAAAATACAATGTAAAATTGACAAGGGACTCCAACATAGTTGTATATTTGATCTTAAAAGCTAGGGGATAATGGTGTCCCAAATAAAGAAACGCAATTTAATATCTGAAAAAAGCTCCATTCACTCCAGTACTGGAGCGGTACGCTGGCAGGGCGTCACAAAAAGTCCTGCCAGCAGCTTCTTTTGAGTGGTGAAGGAGAGCTCACCGGTCCTCTACCGCTCCTCCACCGCTCCTCCACCGCTGCTCCCCATTGAAATCAATGGGGCAGCGCTGCGATAGCACCGCCGGAGCGACATTTTGCTGGCCTTTTGAGGGTGTTTTGTGGGTGGATTAACCCCTTTTTGACCGCTAGCGGGGGAGTCAAAACCATCCCGAATAGCGGCTGAAACAACGGTAAAGTGGCGCTAAAAATAGTATGGCTGAAACGACGGTAAAACAGCGATAAAAATAGAGCGGCTTTACCGCTGACGAAAGTGGCAGCTCGGTGTGAAAGGGGTTTTAAAGAAGAAGAGAATTGTGTGCTGCATTTCACATGTACACACGCTCGACAACAGACATTTGTCCGAGGAAAATTTTAAAACCTGCTATCCAACATTTGTCCGTGGAAAATCCGACAACAATTGTCTGATGGAGCATACACAGTCGGATTTTCCGCCAACAGCCTGCCATCACACATTTCTTGTTGGAAAATCTACAAGGCTTTAGAAGAAGCAGGATGGAAAGATTTTCTCGAACAAATACATTTTGAGATTTTTATTTGAGAAATGACATTCAGTACAAAATGAAATGCTAAAAACAAACCAAAATAAAAAGTGCTTTTGATTGACATTGGTAAAGTCATCGAATGTACTGAGAATTTTTATATGAAAATCTACTAGTGTATATCGATACACATGTCTGCCCACTTTGCCTCTGATTATTATGTTTTGCCACTAATGTATTGCTCATAGTTACATAGTTGGCACAGTTGAATAAAGACACCGGTCCAACCAGTTCATCCTGAGCTTGTGTGTGTGTGTATGTTTATGTCACTACCATTTTCCATATTTCTACACATTGGGGGTTATTTATGAAAGGCAAATCCACTTTGCACTACAAGTGCAAGCAACAAGTGCAAAATGCACTTTAAATTGCACTGAAAGTGCACTTGGAAGTGCAGTCACTGTAAATCTGAGGGGTAGATCTGAAATGAGGGGAAGCTTTGCTGATTTTATCATCCAATCATGTACAAGCTAAAATTCTGTTTTTTTATTTTCCTTGCATTTCTCCCTCGAATCTACAGCGACTGCACTTCCAAGTGCACTTTCAGTGCAATTTCAAGTGCACTTTGCACTTGTAGTTTGCACTTGTAGTGAAAAGTGGATTTGCCTTTCGTAAATAACCCCCATTGTGTTCCCTAATGCCGCGTACACACGATCGGACAATCTGGCGGACCAGAGTCCGCCGGACAATTCGACCATGTGTGGGCTCTGGCAGACTTTTTCTTCCCAAAAGTCTCGGGTTTCCGGCTGATAATCTGCTTGTCTTTGTGCTAGTCCGCTGGACTTTTAATTTTGAATGTGACTCCAGGTAGAGTAGCGAAGGAAGTCAATGTTGCTGAATCCATCGGCGAGATTGACACCTTGCTAGCCCCGTCGCCTGGTATGGATTTAAAGGGGAACCCCTACGCCAAAAAAAACGGCGTGGGGGTCCCCCCAAAGTCCATACCAGAGACTTATCCGAGCTCACAGCCCGGCCAGTCAGGAAAGGGGGTGGGGACGAGTGAGCGCCCCCCCTGAACCGTACAAAGGCTGCATGCCCTCAACATGGGGGGGAGCTTTGGGGAAAGGGGGCCCTGCGGCACTCCCACGCAATGCACCTTGTCCCCATGTTGATGAGGACAAGGGCCTCTTCCCGACAACCCTGGCCGTTGGTTGTCGGAGTCTGCGGGTGGGGGGCTTATCGGAATCCGGAAGCCCCCTTTAATAAGGGGGCCACCAGATCCTGGCCCCCACCCTATGTGAATGAGTATGGGGTACATTGTACCCCTACCCATTCACCTGGGGGGAAAAAGTGTCAATAAAAAAAACACAACACAGTAGTTTATTAGACAGCTCCGGGGGTCTTCTTCTGACTTTGGGGGTCTTCTCGCTGGGCTCCTCCGCTATCTTCTGCTCTTTTACCGCTCTTTTACTAGCGGAGGAGCCCGGCTTTCTCCTTCATCACCGCCGTCCGGGGGTCTTCTTCTGACTTCTTCGGTTCTTCTCCTCTATCTTCTTCCAGCTCTTTTACTAGCGGTGGCCCAGTCTTCTCGTTCGTCGCAGCCACTATCGCAGTCGCTGTCGCAGTCACCATATTTTTCTTCTTCTTCTCTTCTTCCGATGTTGACACGATGCTCTCTCTCGCTGTAATGCCAGGGACACGTTACGCGGCAACTTATATAGACATAAGGGGTGGGGTCACCAGGTAATGTCACATGGTGACCCCGCCCCTTATGTCACAGACAGACTTTAGATTACATGTTTCAAATCTTTCTGAAGGACTCGAGTTTGGTTGAAAAATGCGTTCGTCTGTATGCCAGTCCGACGGACGAAAACCGATGCTAGGGCAGCTATTGGCTACTGGCTATGAACTTCCTTATTCTAGGTCGGTCGTACGTCATTACGCTCGAATCCGTTGGACTTGGTGTGATTGTGTGTGTCCAAGTCCGTTCGTTCGGAAAGCCCATTGGAAGTCCGCTGAAAGTCCGTCGGGAAGACCATCAGACCTAGAATGCCAGAAAGTCCGGTAGTGTGTACACGGCATCTACAATCCCCGCTGACACCACCAACTATGGAAGTGAGTTTCACACCTTACTGCTCTAACAGTAAAGATCCTTACACAGTTTAATATTAAACCATCCAAATGTATCATTTTACTAAATATTGTCTTTAGAGAATTTAGGTTAAATAATTCCTCCCAATGCTAGAGCTCCCATTTAAAGATTTTTATACTGCAATCATATTAAGCATTTCTGCAGGGAGGATAAGTTTATTTTTAAGTTGTTCCTAAGGTCCTTCAGCCCCCTTATTAGCTTTGTTGCCCTTCTTTGGACTTTGGAAATACTTACGATATGACCAAACCAGAGTTTTGTAGCAGTGGTAGAATTATTTTTTCACTTAAATCCATAATTGCTCTTTTGCCTACATTTTCTGTTGGTAACTGCAGGTTAAGATATAGCCTTCTAATATTCATGCTGGTGGATCTGCCAGCGATAAATCTCGTTTGGTCAGGATGTATCAATCTGGAGATGATTTTATTCAATCTGGCTGCTAGTACCTTGGCTAATATTTTGGCGTCCGAACACAGAAGGGAAATAGGTCGGTAAGACTTGGTTTCTAACGGGTCCTTCCCCTCTTTGTGCAAAACAATTATCGTTGTTTCGGTCATTGAGGTGGGCAATCTCCCTTCCTCCTTTGCCCAGTTTAATACTTTAAGAAGCTCTGGAAGCAATATTTTCCCATAGTGTTTATAGGTTTCCACTGGGAGACCATCTGGTCCTGGGAATTTCTGGTTAGCCATTTCTGTCACTGCGGATTGAATTTCCTCTAAGGTTAATGGTGCTTTCATTATCTCTCTCTCCTCCTCAGTAAGGGAAGGTATTTTGATATTTCTAAAAAATATATACATTTCCTCGTCTCCTGTCGCACCCTGCAATCTGTACAGTTTTGCATAATATGATCTGAAGGTATCTATAATTACTGAACCCTGTGTTCAAATTTCTCCCTTCTCTGTCCTGATCACGGGGACGGTGGATGGCGAGGAATTGGTCTTCACTAGATGTGCCTGTAGGCAGATCAGCCCTACATCACATTTTTCAAGGGCGTCAAACACCGCTGCTCTTTTAACAGGTGTACCCAATCCCCGGACATTCCATGAACCAATATTCAAAACTCTAGACTGCATGGCTTAAGAGAAAAAAAAAAAGGGAAAGAAAGAAAAAAGGAGAAAAAGAAAAAGAAAAAAAGAGGGAAAAGAGGAAGGGAAAAAAGCCATAAGGTTAGGGTTGATGTCCCTTGACACCGAGAGGAAGCAATCCTTGCACAACGACTAGCAGACCAAGACAGAGTGAAGGACGGAAGGAGAAAGAAGAAACCCCACAGAGTAAAAATCATAATAAATTTGTGCATCTCCTTATTCCTCGTAATATCATCCCATCCTGATCTTCCCATCTGCATGAAAAATATAAACTTTTCATCTATTCGTGCTCTTAACCCCTGTTTTATCCTTATTTTTAATTTTTATTGTTACTCATCTTTAGATGATTAATTTTGTATTAAAATGGATGTTGTAATGTGCAAAAATATTTATATCTATATATTTCTCTAGTGTGATCTGCTCCTGAAAAAACGCTATTTTAAACGAGGAACATGTCGAGCCATTAGGACAACTATAACTTGGACCCACACGCCTAACAACACTCCTGTGACAAGACCCAACATATTTAGAATCTACCCTTTATATTCATTGCTGGAACTCATGGCTTTGTATTGCATTGTATTTTTGTAGTTTATAGTCCGCTATGAGCTTCATTGGAGATTGTTAATGGTTAGGGAGTGTGGGCCATTTTGGAATTTTTTTTATAATGAACTTTTTCTGTGTTTTGTACATGCAATTGATAAATTGTTGCTTATTTGTCAATACTTAATAAAAAAAAACTTTATTACCTTTTAGATTTAGTACCTATGTGCCTTTCAAAGTCCACTTAATACTAGTACCCTTTCTCTCGTAATCAATATCGGGACGTTGGCACATTACTACCGGGTTGCTCGCAGTGTCACCCTGCAATATATACCCCTTAAACTGCACACTTTTTAATTTCGAATAAAGGGAGTGAACAATTCCCATGTCAAAGAGGTATCGCCACCGTTCCAAAATGTCAAAGAGCTATGGCCATGAGACAGAATAAAAAGCCTTCTGTAAGTCAATAGAGACCAGAAAGCCTTCTTGTGGGGCCCCTCCATCCCATCGTGAGTGTAATAGTGAAATTAAATCTATGGCTCTTCTATCTTGGTCTGGGCCCCGTCTCCCTGGAGTGAAACCCACCTGGTCTTTGTGTACATACTTAGCTATAAAGCTAGACATTCTGGTGGCCAGGATTTTAATCATACTTTTAATTTCATTGTTTATAAGGGGGATTGAGCGGTAGTTGCCCATCTCGCTGCCATCTTTCCCTGGTTTGGGGATAACTGATGTAAAGGCTGTATTTAAATCCTTATCCATGGGGGTCCCTCCCTGTAGAGAATTATAGAACCGTGCCATGTAGGGAGCTAGGGTAGGACCACATTTTTTGTAAATAACATCCTGGGAAACTGTCCAGGTCTGAGGCCAAGCCTTGTTAGTGATTTTATAACCTCTAAAACCTCTTCCGTTGAAAAGAGACTGTCTAGGATTTCCCTATGCCTGTCCTTTAATTTGGGAAGTGAAGGAGTCTATTTTGTTAGTGGAAGGAGGTCTATTGTCTGTTTAAAGTTTAGAGTAGAATTCTTGGAAAGACTGCATGATGTGGACAGAATTGTGGGTCAGGTTCCATAGAGGTTCGGATCTTAGGAAAATACAGTGGTTGCGTCTTGGGGCTCAGTTTCGCTGCCAGCTTAGTTCTTATTTTGTTAAATTGGTAATAGAATTTTTCACCAGTCCATCTGAGGTATTTCTCCGCTGCAGTGGTTAATGCTAGATTGAGCTGCACTCGAGCCGTCTTCAGTTTGAGTAAAGAGTCAGCTGTGGGGTTACGTTTATGCAATTTACTTATTTCTAAGAACTCTCTGGTAAGTTTCAAAACTTCTGCTTTGTGATTAAGTTTTATTTGAAAAGACAGTTGAATCAACTTACCTCTCAGGACCGTCTTGTGTGCTGCCCAAAGTATCCATGGGGCAGTTGCACCATCACCATTATCAAGGAAGAGGTCCTGTAAGGATTTCTCGATAATAGTACAATGGGGTGGATTGCTCAATAATGATTCATTAAGACACCATTTATAGGGTCTCTCTGCTCCTATGTGACATTTTATGGATAGGGATATAATAGGGTGGTCTGATAATGGTGTGTCCCTGATCTTAGAGGTAACAGCTAGTGAGATGGCTGAGGCTGGTAAAACAATGTGGTCTATCTTGGCAAAGGTCTAGTGTGGGGCTGAATAATGTGTGTAATGGCGTGAGGGTTCAGTTCCCTCCATATATCTACTAGGCTTAGGATTTTATCAATTGTGCTATTTTTAAGCTCTCTCTGTGTCAGCTTTTATCTGTTGGTGACCTCGCTCTGGACAGAGATTGACTGGAGTAATGGCATTGCTGGAACAGTCAAAGGGCAGAATTGTATAAACCAATTACAAGACAATTTTATGGTACAATTCATAGAGGCCCTGACTAGGACTGATGCTCTGTTGGCCATGGTAATCTAAAATCATGCAAAGCTTTTTACTAATATTTATAAAAAAGAACATCTGGGTAGCAATGACTATAACATGATTTCATACTGGAAATATAAAAACACTTAACTTTAAGAAAGCACATTTTCCAAGTGTGAGGGATGCTCTTCAAAACTTAGACTGGGAGGGAATTGTGGCATTGATAAACGCAGAACAGAAATGGGAATTCTTCAAAAAGGCTGTATGTGAACTCGCTGCAAATTATATTCCCATGGGCAATATGTTTAAATGGCTAAAAACAAAACCTACGGTATGTGGCTCACGGCCAAAGTAAAAAAAAAAACTATAAATAATAAGAAAAGAGCTTTCTAGTATTGTTTAAAGTGGTTTCCCCCACAACTTTGAAGAGAGGGCCAGAGCCATGTGGCTTAGGCCCCAGCCATGATCCAAAAGGGAAGGGGCTATATCTCTTTCTTGCTCAGTCTTTTATACTTTGATCATACACCATTCAAACCCAACCCCATTGCCATCCCATCTAGACTTTTGACGAATCACAGTATTTATGGGGCAGTCCTTCTCAACAGTACTGTCTGTCCTGCTGTACTTTGACATTGTCCATGTCAATGTTTAGGTGCCTGTTGATACTTTGATCTTTGTCACCCACCGTCATCAATTATCCTGTCACCCATGGGCCCTTTCAAGTTTATGTTATAGCAATAGACGGTCCAGAGCCAAGAGCTGAAACAACATTCCCCCAGGAAAGCAAATGCTTTGTTTTATCAAACAGAAAGAAACACTTTTAAAACCATGGAATTGCAAGGATTAGCCTGGGTGATCTTTGGGAATAGGAAACAGATATGTGACAAATTTATGACAGATCCAATTCAAACTCTGGATAATACCAAAACACTGTTACCTATAAACCCAGTCAGACAGAACATTGACAGAGAAACTCCAGAAATATGAATAGACTCCCTCAAGAGCTGGTTCTAGCCAGCTCAGTAGATTGCTTTAAAAAAGAACTGGGATCTTTCCTAAATGTACATAATATAACTGAATACTAACTTTTATGGGTAAAGTTGATCCAGGGAATATGCTGTTGTTTCTCAGGGATCAGGAAGGATTTTTTTTCCATGCTGGAGAAAATTGGATCATGCTTTGCTGGGGTTTTTTGCATTCCGCTGGATAAACTGTGAGTATAGGATTGTGTATATGGGATTGTATGATATTTTTTTGTCTTTTTCCCTTTTATAGGTTGAACTAGATGGACTCGTGTCTTTTTCTCAACCTGACTGACTATATTAAGAAACTTTTCCAGTTGTGTATGACCTGCTTTAAAATTCTTTTGTATATACCTACAGATCCGCCACTTCTTTCTCTCCCGGTATGGACTCCGTCCCCAAGCACAGCTCACTATCTTTGAAGACGTATGTTTTAATTTCCCACGCCAAAAAGGACTGATCTCTCTGATATATAGGGCCCTGGAGGGACATTCGGAGTGTCAGTCCCTGCGATATAGAGCGCGTTGGGAGGAGGAGTTGGCTCTGGAGACGGGAGTGGTGGATTGGGAGGAAGGTTGGAACAACATGCGCAAATGCACCAGATCCCTAACTGTTAGAGAGACGGCCATCAAAGTTCTCACCAGGTGGTACTACACCCGGCACGTTTGCACCAGATTTATCCCCTTACATCCCCCAACTGTTTTAGAGGATGCAATAATCCTGGCACCTTTGTTCACATTTTTTGGGACTGTGATTTAATTCGCCCTGTCTGGCAGGAGGTCTTGAGACTGATAGATGGGTTCGCTGGCCGAACACTGTCCCTCTCTTATCACCACTGTCTTCTCTTCCAGACCCCCCCTGACACTCCTAAACACTTTGTAAGGTTAGTGCACTCTATGTGTGTCGCTGTACTGTGGACTATTGCACTTCACTGGAAGTCCCCGTCGATACCATTAGCACAGGTTCTCTCACGTATTGACCAGGTAATGCTGTCTGAAAAGATCTTTCACACTCTGCATGACACTGAACACGTTTATGACCTTAAGTGGAACCCATGGTTCCTATTTCGTTTACTGAAGTGATCGCACCTTAGGTTTTTCATTTTGCTTCTCTTTTCTGTTTGCATTTTTTCCTCTTTTCCCTTTGTTTCTCTCTGTTCTCTTTTCCATCTCTCTCTGTCATGATCTTTATTTTGTATTTCGGTTATGATAGTCAGCTCATTTAACATGTCATTCTCTTTATTTTTATGACCTGTTGTTGGATGTAAGACCCATACAGTTAATCAGTTATCGGTGGTTTGTCCTGCGGGGTTCTGCTATTTGTTTATCACCATTTTGTAACCTTGTCATCCAACTTCTTATGCCAATGTTGAAATATGAATCCTTTTGCTGACTTTGTATTTCTGTTAATAGCTTTAATAAAACTTTTTTGAAAACAAAAAAATTCTTTTGTATAACTCAGCCATTGGACTCGATTTGACTTACGCAATGTCTATTACAAATGCATTTTCTACTTTATTGCTTGCACCTTGTTACAAAACCCTAATAAAAACTACAATTATTGATAAATAAATAAATAATAAAAATGACCTGGGCAGGAAGGGGGGAAACATTCCCATCTTGAAGTGATTAAAGAATGTTGTAATAATGTGGTGGCTGGTGGTTTTCTTTGGGGGGCGGCAAACAAGAACCCCCCCCTCCGGGTGGCTGGTGGCATGGCACTGACAGCACCCCCCCTCCAAGGGCGGCCTGCAGCGTGGCACTGACATTACCCCCTCCCACCTTCGGGGAGGCACTAGCATGGCACTGACAACCCCTCATCCTCTCCTCCTCTCCCGGGTGCAGGTAGCGGCTGCAGTGTCTGCTCCTCCTGCAAGTTCCTCCACCGCATGTCTCCGCTCTGTTCCTCCTAAGCGCTAGGCATCCAATAGGATCGCCTGACGCTTTGGCCAATCGTGAAACAGGTCTCACCACCTGCCTCCTGATTGGTGAGGAGGAATTTTAGTGTGAAAATTCATTTGCTATCGTCACATAACTGGGTGGGCTTCAGGAGCAGTGTTCTGCTCCCCGAGCCTACCCTTTTTTGAAGGCTATTAGAGCCTCAGGCTCTAATCAGGTGAGAAAAAAAAACACTCCCTCCTATTGAAATCTATAGTCCAGCACTCTGATATGTAGATCAGGGTGTCGGACACATGGATGGTGGGGCGGCGTCCATGCGTCCTCTATGGATGGCCCACCACTGTTGTAATACGTCATCGTACCATGTATCACCGAAAGAGAAGTTAATTGCATACATTAATAATCCAAATGTTAGCATTATCGTCATAACAATCTCCCATTCCTGACTATCTAAAGACCTAATAAGATCTTTCACATGCCGCATTTCAATGAGGTGGGCAAAAATATTAGTTAGATTTTGGTGATTCATTTCATTGTTGCTTTGGTATTCAAATGCTGTTATTGTGATATTGTTTATTAACCACTTGCCGACCGCCGCACGACGATATACGTCGGCAGAATGGCACGGGCAGGCATATGGGCGTATATATAAGTCCCTGCCTGCCCGCGGGTGGGGGGCCCGATCGGGCCCCCCCCCGGTGCCTGCGGCGGTCGGCATTTCTTCGAGAGCGATCCGGGATGAGGGGGCGGCCATTCATTCATGGCCACCCCCTCGCGATCGCTCTCGACGAATGGAAATCCCCCGTGACATCACTTCCTCTCCTGTAATGTAAACACAGGAGAGGAAGTGATGTATTCTCTCCTCCGTGTCGGTATTTTCCGTTCCGACACGGAGGAGAGTGGATCGGTGAGTTGCACCAACACTCTACACACACAGTAGAACATGCCAGGCACACTCACACCCCCCCTTTACCCCCCGATCACCCCCCCAATTACCCCTGCCCCCCAGTCACAGTGACACCAATGTCATTTTTTTTTTTTTTTTTTTTTTTTTGCATTGGTGTCATTTGTGACTGTAATAACTGTTAGGGCAGTTAGAGTTAGCCCCCTTTAGTTCTAATGTACCCTCCTAACCCCCCCAATAAAGGTTTAACCCCGTGATCACCCCCCGTCGCCAGTGTCACTAAGGCTGGGTTCACATTGCAGCGGTTTATGAGAACGAATGTGATTCGCACCGCACTGCAGTGCAAATCACATCCGATCTCTGTGCGATTCGAGTTCAGCCATTCGCCGCACCCGCCGCACCCGCCGCAAATTCGCACGGGACCCTTTTTTTGGCCCGCAGCAGAATCGGATCGCATGGGTGTTCACACCATGCGATCCGAGTTTGCAGATCGCACTGCGATATGCGAACTGATCTGGGGGTGTCAGTAACATTTCACTGACACTCCCAGCAGTTCGCATAGGGCAGTGTGAACTGCCGCCGGGAGGCATGCGATGCGGGAACCCGCCGCGGATTCGCGGCGTTTCCGCATCGCTCCAGTGTGAACCCAGCCTAATAAGCGATCATTTTTCTGATCGCCGTATTAGTGTCACAGGTGACGCTAGTTAGGCAGGTAGGTATTTAGGTTCGCCGCAGCTTTTTATAGCGCCAGGGACCCCCATATACTACCGCATAAAGCCCCCTGATTGCCCCCTAGTTAACCCTTTCACCAGTGATCACCATATAACTGTTACAGGTGACGCTGGTTGGTTAGTTATTTTTTTATAGTTTCAGGGCACCCGCCATTTATTACCTAATAAAGGTTTAACCCCCTGATCACCCGGCGGGTGTCATTTGTGACTAATAACTGTTAGGGCAGTTAGGGTTAGCCCCCTTTAGTTCTAAGGTACCCCCCTAACCCCCCCAATAAAGGTTTAACCCCGTGATCACCCCCCGTCGCCAGTGTCACTAAGGCTGGGTTCAGATTGCAGCGGTTTGAGAACGGATGTGATTCGCACCGCACTGCAGTGCAAATCACATCCGATCTCTGTGCGATTCGAGTTCAGCCATTCGCCGCACCCGCCGCACCCGCCGCACCCGCCGCAAATTCGCACAGGAACCCTTTTTTTGGCCCGCAGCAGAATCGGATCGCATGGGTGTTCACACCATGCGATCCGAGTTTGCAGATCGCACTGCGATATGCGAACTGATCTGGGGGTGTCAGTAACATTTCACTGACACTCCCAGCAGTTCGCATAGGGCAGTGTGAACTGCCGCCGGGAGGCATGCGATGCGGGAACCCGCCGCGCATTCGTGGCGTTCCCGCATCGCTCCAGTGTGAACCCAGCCTAATAAGCGATCGTTTTTCTGATCGCTGTATTAGTGTCACAGGTGACGCTAGTTAGGCAGGTAGGTATTTAGGTTCGCCGCAGCTTTTTATAGCGCCAGGGACCCCCATATACTACCGCATAAAGCCCCCTGATTGCCCCCTAGTTAACCCTTTCACCAGTGATCACCATATAACTGTTACAGGTGACGCTGGTTGGTTAGTTATTTTTTTATAGTTTCAGGGCACCCGCCATTTATTACCTAGTCTCACTAGTGTACCCCTAAATTTAGGGGTGTCTACTTTCCAAAATGGGGTCATTTGGGGGGGGTTTGTGCCATCTTGGCATTTTATGGCCTTCAAAACTGTAACGCCCTTAGAAAGCCTGAAGGCGGTGCTTGGTTTTCGGGGCCCCGTACGCGGCTAGGCTCCCAAAAAGTCCCACATATGTGGTATCCCCGTACTCAGGAGAAGCAGCAGAATTTATTTTGGGGTGTCATTTCACATATGCCCATGGCATGCGTGAGCAATATATCATTTAGTGACAACTTTGTGAAAAAAAAAAAAAAAAAAAAAAAGTTTGTAATTTTCCCGCAACTTGTGGCAAAATATAAAATATTCCATGGACTCAACATGCCTCTCAGCAAATAGCTTGGGGTGTCTACTTTCTAAAATGGGGTCATTTGTGGGGGTTTTGTGCCATCTTGGCATTTTATGGCCTTCAAAACTGTAATAGGTAGTGAGGAGTGAAGTCAAATATTTACGCCCTTAGAAAGCCTGAAGGCGGTGCTTGGTTTTCGGGGCCCCGTACGCGGCTAGGCTCCCAAAAAGTCCCACATATGTGGTATCCCCGTACTCAGGAGAAGCAGCAGAATTTATTTTGGGGTGTCATTTCACATATGCCCATGGCATGTGTGAGCAATATATCATTTAGTGACAACTTTGTGAAAAAAAAAAAAAAAAAAAAAAGTTTGTAATTTTCCCGCAACTTGTGGCAAAATATAAAATATTCCATGAACTCAACATGCCTCTCAGCAAATAGCTTGGGGTGTCTACTTTCTAAAATGGGGTCATTTGTGGGGGTTTTGTGCCATCTTGGCATTTTATGGCCTTCAAAACTGTAATAGGTAGTGAGAAGTGAACTCAAAAATTTACGCCCTTAGAAAGCCTGAAGGCGGTGCTTGGTTTTCGGGGCCCCGTACGCAGCTAGGCTCCCAAAAAGTCCCACATATGTGGTATCCCCGTACTCAGGAGAAGCAGCAGAATTTATTTTGGGGTGTCATTTCACATACGCCCATAGCATGTGTGAGCAATATATCATTTAGTGACAACTTTGTGTAAAAAAAAAAAAAAAATTTTTTTTTTGTCATTATTCAATCGCTTGAGGCAAAAAAATAAAATATTCAATGGGCTCAACATGCCTCTTATCAATTTCCTTAGGGGGTCTACTTTCCAAAATGGGGTCATTTGGGGGGGTTTTGTACTGCCCTGCCATTTTAGCACCTCAAGAAATGAGATAGGCAGTCGTAAACTAAAAGCTGCGTAAATTCCAGAAAACGTACCTTAGTTTGTAGATGTGACAACTTTTGCGCAAACCAATAAATATACAATTATTGACTTTTTTTTTACCAAAGACATGTGGCTGAATACATTTTGGCCTAAATGTATGACTAAAATTGAGTTTATTGGATTTTTCTAATAACAAAAAGTAGAAAATATCATTTTTTTTCAAAATTTGCGGTCTTTTTACGTTTATATCGCAAAAAATAAAAATCGCAGAGGCAATCAAATACCATCAAAAGAAAGCTCTATTTGTGGGAAGAAAAGGACGCAAATTTTGTTTGGGTACAACATTGCATGACCGCGCAATTACCAGTTAAAGCAGCGCAGTGCCAAAGTGTAAAAAGACCTCTGGTCATTTACCAGCAAAATGGTCCGGTCTGAAAGTGGTTAAATTACTAAGGGCGATTAGAATATACATAAAATAAACATTTTAGTTATACTGAAAGTAAATATTAACAGTGACAAAATATTTTTTGGGCTGTATACCTATGTTATCAATAACATTGCTGTTTTTAATGTTATACAATCCTTTCACAATGAATATCTTGAATTGTTGCCATGGGCAACACGTTATATAACAGATTAATAATCCCAATATCAGGGATAATTTGTGTCAAATCTAAATGCAAGGATAATTTATGTTTGAAAGATTCCGGGCAGTTATATAAAAAGCTTTGCTACTACTGTAACCATGGAGACAAGAATACACTGTTATTCTATGATTTTAGACACTCTGTAAGAGAGCATACAATCTGTTCTTGAACTAATTGAGATGACTGTTGCTGTAAATGCTTTCAGCTAGACCATACAATGAAAGAACAGATTGGTTGGTTGCTGCATTAATAACGCAGGTCACATAATCTCTCTTCATTGCAGCCTGTTAGCAGAATTAAATGATTAGGAAACCAGTACAAAAAATTTTAGATGCCTGAAAGAATTGAGACGACAACTGTACGTTTACTTAAACTGGGGGGCATAAGCAAAAGCACAAATGTAATTTCTGAGGCTCTAGTGAAAGATGGTGGGGATCTTAAACATTGTACAGATAGCACCTTGCTTTACAAGATAGTGGATTTGATTTCAAATTAACTGTTGCTACTATGAGGTCTATTATACTGAGCACATATCTTGGAAACAGCATTGTGCCTGTTCATATGAAATTACTTTTTTATTATTCACAATCCAAGGATCCTTTGTGAACACACTAGCCAAATACTTTGCCAGAACGTCAATTGGTCCAAAAGAGGGAGAAAACAGAGATTCTACATTCTTATTTCTGTGATTCCTTAGCTACATGTTGTTATTATAAATTGATTTGCAGTTAATCTACTGTTCCTATTTGTCTTGAATTATTCATCTTTATTGGATTATTACTTACACTAGGCCTTGTCTTCAATCTGCACCCTTGTTTTACCCTGTTCTGTAGATGCACCATAGGTCTTGTCCTGTAACAGTTATGTTATCTTTTCACTGGCAACACTTCCAAATAGCAAAGCAGACACCAGGATTTCAGTTTACAATTACTAATATACCACCAGTGGTTTTCTACCTCTCTCCTTTTCCTTTCTCATCAGCCCTTCTACTGCCCCAGTTACCACTTAAATTAAAAAGTGCCGGATGAGAAATTCTCACTTTTTCCAATTTTCTCTAATGTTTGCAGTGACAGGGGTCACTACATTTAAAGACCTGAGCATAGTAATTTTATAATCTAAAAACATGTCAGATGCACAATTACATTATGTATTTCAAGTTGGCCAGGAAATAATTTTCAGTAAGCTGTTCCTAGAGCCAGTCAGACATACCTTGCCAGAAAACAATTACTGATACAACCAGGCACTCTCAAAGGCTAGAGGTTTGAACTACACAGTTTGTTGGCCAGTAATTCTTTCCTCTTGCTTAATTTTTATAGTTTGGGCAGTAAACTAGGATTTCCTTCCAGTGTCATCAAAGAATTTGAATAAAGGCTACAATAAACCAAATATAAATTTACACAAGATGTCTACATTTTCCAAGAGAGAAGAAGCACAGGCTGTCCTTTGTTTGGTAATGTAACACTTATATAAACCATTGTTGCTCGGAATGATCAGAAAGATAAATGGGCAAAGTGGGATCAATTTAAAAACTCTTGGAGATATATGGTAGAGATAACCAAATGAACCAGAAGAAAAGGATAGGAAAGAGGAGAGGGATTAGGAGTAATAGGAAAGAAGCCCAGTGATGATAGGACCAGGGAAGGAAATACAGCCCCCATTAATAGAGGTTTTTGGTGTACGGGAGGACAGGAGGTAGGGAGGGAATGTACTAGACCTCTGATAGTATGCTATGGTATCTGGTACCAAGCCATTAGTAGCAGATCCTTTAAGTCATGTAAATGATGCTTCCATTGATTGAATCAGTTTTTCCAGAAAATCCCTTAGATATTACACCAGAATAAATAACAGAGAAACCCAACACTGCAAACTAAATAATCCAGTGGGATGGATGGAATCCTGCCAGAGATGATTTAACATGGTTTCCGAGATGTACATGTTGCAATATGTAAATTGTTTACCCTAGTCTTGTGTGCTGATTAATACCCTCAAGTATGGAGCCAAGGCCTCACAGAATCCTCATATAAGAGTGGAGACCAGTATGATCCGGTCAACTACAGAGGAATATGTGTCAGCAACTCACTGGCTGAACTATTCAATGGTATCCTGAACAAAAGAATCCTCTATAAATATAGGATATCCTTTAAACGGAGAACAATTTCTCAAAATAAAGGTGTGTAACTTACAACACAGCCCAATGGTGGCGTCCAACCTATGTCCAAGGGAAGACGGGGACAGGTATGATCATCTCCCCCAGGGCTGAGGTGAGCAGTCCCATCCATACCAGAGACAGCAGCCAGGTGAAGACCAGGCAACCATGTCACAACCATGTGAATCTGGTGTATGCGTACCAGTCCACACTGCTCTGCAAGGGTATGAAGATGAAACCATCTTAATTAAATGTATTAATTAATTCACAGGGTGACCCTATGCCTGTGATTGCTGTAGTAATATGAAGGGTGTTAGCTAAAAACCTACAGACAGGGAAATTGTGTATACATGTACCTGCAACAGATGGAACCAAAAGCAAAACCACCACTTATTACTACATATTTACTACAGCAATCATCACCATTCATCACTTCACTCACTCACAGGCATATGTTTACCCCATTAATTAATACATCTATTTCACATGGTTTCATCTTCATACCCTTGCAGAGCAGTGTGGACTGTTAAGCATACACCAGATTCACATGGTCGTGACATGGTCGCCTGGTCTAAGGTAGCCATTCAGTGACATGGCTCACACAAAGTCCCATTCCTTTCTCTTTTCCGCTGTTTAAATCCTATACGTGGACTTATCCCCTATCCCCTTTATATTATTCCTTAGCCCCAAAGATTGCCCTAAAGCTATCCCCCATTCCCATACAAACCCATACAAACTCAACTGCTTTGGCAATGATAAAATATAGTTGGCCCTGCCAGTAAAGCTTATTTGAATTTGAGAGAGATAAGAGGTTGTGTAGTCCAAATTGGTCCAACACATTCTTTACTTGTAATGCCAAGTGCAAAAGCAAGCTGTAAAGCTGAATGTGACAGAAACAGCTGCAATCCATCAAGATAATCCCCCCTCCCATTCCCTGCAATCCACAAACAACTAGAAATGTATCCCGGCATCTAGTATATACAAAACAGATCCTCTCCTTTAAACCAATTAACCCTTTTTACACACGATTCCATACATTGTTCTTCTAAATGAGTTGTTCTTCCCACTGACAGCATCACAACACTAAATACAAGGGAGTACAATAGATAACAGATCTCATGATTATCTAAGGCCATAAATTTTTTGAATCTAAGCCGGTTCAGCGGAAACTGGCCGAGATTCAAACCATTATTGGTCTGGTTGAATGTACCAAGTTGATCGATCGATCAACTTGGGTACAACCAGCCTGCCAAATTCTCTTGCAATTATTGCAAGTGGCTGCTATAGCCAATAGCGATACTCACTATCTTCTCCTGGTGGAGATGGCTTCTTCCACCCACCCCCCGCCAGAAGAGTACAATTGCACAGCAGGAGGAATTCCCCTGTCAACACTGTCTTGGAAATTGGCAGCTACTTTGAGCATTTTTTTCTGCCCCTAGAAGCAAAAACTGTTATCCTGTGTGTCCATGCACACTATTATAAGCTAGAGCCTTTTTTTTCTTGCATTTTTGGGAGCGATTTGCCAGCAGAAAAAAAGCTGACAGCTTCTAGAAGTCAGTCCACTATCTTTTACAGGTATCCACAGCTGTTTGGGGATATCCTGCCTGAGAGAGGGGATCCTTGATACATATCCAGGTGCCCCTGCATCGATGACGTGAAGCCTTCCAGTGTGAGGTGACAAGTCGGGTTACCAGAAGAGCCTGCCTGCTCCAGGACATTAGTTTGGGCCTTGATCGCAAGATTGGTGAGAGGGCACTTGCCTATTTGCAGGAAACAAAGACTGCATACAGACAATTACTTCACTTTTGCCCACACTTACCAGATCCTGGGTCTCATTGGCACCCTATTAAGCAGTCACAGTATCTGCCTTGCTATCCGAATACTGCCAGCATATGATAGTTACACTTTACCAAGCAGGAGTTCTAAGTGCACCAACTAAAGTGGCTAGCCAAAGATCCAAGGCCTCATCCTTCTTCCAAGCGACTGATGTTACTGGTGTCATGCTGGCATGCACACACATACTCTGGGCTCTGTATATGTAGTGTATCTGTGGGATAATCATCTTGTGAGTTAATCCACTGAACATTGAGTTGGGTACAGTACAGTTTTTATAGTTGGGCCTGTTGTGTTGTGGGACAGAAGAGATCTGACATAAGAAAAGGTCATTATTTTGCTCTCCTCTTGGCTGGATTCCTAGAGCCAATTTAAGTGGAGGTAACTAATCTGGTATAAAGTCACCATATTGTTATTGAACTGTTGCTTCTGCTCTTATTATTCGCAGTTGTGGAATTCCCTGAAAAGAGCCTAACTATAATATTGAGTTAAATTTCTCAGGATTCTCAGTTATTGCTTATCAGTTAATTCACTAGAAAATATACTGTTACTGTCTGTTACTTTTCCACAAAAACTTTATAACAAAGACAATTTCTGTGTTTTTTTTCAAAATGTGTGTTTCTCATTGGTCCTTGCACCTACACTATTGCCAGGTGTGCCAAAGGGGCCAAGACTGTATTTTAGGTTTAAAGGCAGAATACAGAACCAAACATCCTCATGCTGCTCCTTCGGGGGTTGTCAGAGCTCCTGGGTGGAGCTCTAACATCATGACACTGTAACATCCTGACTGCGGCCATCTTTGTGTTTGGAAACATCTGCTATCCATGATGAATTGCAACTTTTGATATGCCTGTTTTTATTTCCCAAAATGTGAGTACCTTGGCTTTTTAGAAGAAATAAATCTACCTTGGTTTTAAATACTACACCATGATGACTTGCTTTCTTGTATCCTATGCATGTACCTATGAATTACCATTAAGCGGGATTACAAGATCCAGTCTTCTATGATCCAATTGAAGTGGTTTTGTGGTGCTGTAGATATATCTTGCTTGTTTGACCACCTGTAATTCAGTGGTCCATTTTCTTAGGTAAGAAGCCTGGTGTGTTGATTTTCGGTGGAGGATAATCTCATGTTCACCTTATTATATTTCTGTCTGCACCGTGGGTGGTTCCAGTACTGCCCCTGAACAAACACCATGGACTCTTATTTTATATATTTAACATATATATATATATATATATATATATATATATATATATATATATATATAGTTACTGTATTCTTATTATGTATGTCAAATTAGGTATAACACTTCTACTTATTATTTCCTACTACTTTATTACCCCCTACTTCCTGGGCTGAGATGGTGACCCAATAATATAAATGCTGGCTTTTGTGATGCTTTTGGCATTGTACACAATTGTCTCACAAAGATCAGCTCCTGCTGCAGCCTCATGTTGTAAACTGTAGTGCACCTATAGGTGTTGACTTTGACAAGTATGGGGAAACCATTCCTACCTGAATCCATTGACCTCCCTTGAAATCATGTGACACAGTGAGATAGACAATTATAAATAATATGTAACTTTATTCGGCAGCATAGAACAAGTGTCCATACATTAATGACATCATTTGAATCAAATGAACTTCTCTAAAACTGAGCCAATTAGGGTGAAATGCATTGGGGGAAGAGTGTATGTGTGTGGTGGGGGGGGGGGGGGGATCTTCAGGTGGGAAATATTTTAATGTTTTGTCTTGTGGAATAAACTTGATTTGATTAACGTGACTTCATCAGTGTGTGGCAACTTGTTTTTTATTTTTGTGCACGGAACGTGGACTGGATCTTTTCCAGCCACCAAGGACACTACACAGAGGGAAAAAAACAAGAGCTGTCCCATAAACATGTTCCACTCTAAGGAAAGTTTCTTCCCAGTAATTTTACTTTATCCTGAGCAGACACTACTGTAAATCAATGCTCAGTATTTATCATCTGGTCTCTAGCTAACGTGTGTCTCAATTTTCAGTAGCTGTACCACAGAAGTGAATTGCAGTGGGCATTTTGGGATAGTCTAAAGTTATTTGAACGTCTTTGCTGTCAAACTGATTAGGAGCAGAGTAGAAGCTAGTGGCAGGGAGACAGTCTGCATGCAATGATAAACAACTCTATCACAGAAACAGCTGTTCTGTACACAACAGATAGCAGAGGAGACTGAGGTAATACTTCTCCCTGCCTTAAGCAGACTTATGACATCAGGTCAGTTTAGGAAAGTTCATCGGACTAGGGCTTAGGAACTGCTTTTTGTCATAAATCTACAGCGTCTTGAAAAAGTATTCTGTTGTTTTTCAGTATTCTGTTGCTATATACTGAGACATTATAGAAATGTATCCATGCATATTTATCATGTTGCTGAACAAGACTACCTTAGTAACACAGTGATTTTTGCCTATTTTAGTTGTCAATATTGACTTGCAGGAACAGACATATATATATATTGTGGCAGTGGGACCCTGTGCTACCTGGAAGATTGATGGTTTACATCAGATTTTGGAGAGAAAGACACGCTGATTGCACAGCTGTGTGCTAGGCTATTTAGTTGTGACCTGGCTATGGTTCAGGGCCCCCCAACAGACAGGAATTCTGTGCATGGGAGTCAGTTGGACTTCCATTCCTCTGCAGGAGTCAGAGGCTGCATGGGACAGCCAGAGCATGCATGTCTGCAGGAGGCAAATGTACTTTGTGACAGAGCAGCGAGGCACTGATCAGCTTACCTCCAGGAGACTGTTTTTGTATTGTAGAGCTATTTATCCATTTTGTCAGTCTATCTTGGTACCCTGAGGAAGCCAATTCATTAGCGAAACATGTAGGGAAGACCCGACTTGACTAGTTTATTGAAGGCCAATTACCACCCTGTTGGCCTTCATCCCTTGGATTCTGCTCCCTAATATTATTTGGCTTTTATTACTGTTTGTCTTTTGTAATTAATTTATGATGTAATAAAATTAACAAATATTTTATAAATCATGGTGTTCATATGTTTTTTGGCACCGCAAAAATAATCCCTCCTTTTCTTCCCAATTTTTGGATTTTTCCTATTGGGATGAGGTGCCTTATTTAAATATGGACCCTATTGCCACTCTCTTTCCATTGTTCCATTTAAAATTATGTTTCTGGTACAAAGCATAGCAATTAGCAAAATGAAAAAATAGCCCCTTTTTCCTTTTGAATTTTGCTCAATTTCTTGTTTTGCAACACTAAAAAGTAACAAGCGAAACAAAGGAACCAAAATATTAATGTTGAAAATAGAAATAAAAACCGAAAAATCAGTCAGCATCAATTTTGTAAAAAAATGAACGTAGTGGAAGAGGAGGCCCTTGCAGCACAAACAATTTTATGCTTGGTCTCCTCATATAAACTGTCATTAAATGTGGAATTATTTTTTTTCAGGCTCCAAATTGACTTAATCCTCACAATCCCCAAAAAATACAAAACCTGCTAACATTCATTGTTTTTTGTGGTTGGTGGTCAAAACATGTTGTTGCAAAAAGTACATATAAGTACAAACTCAACCCTAACAGCTATATGATTTAAATCCAGACTATTGACCCCAACAATATTTTTTTTTAAAACATATGGTAGTCCTATTTATAAAGAGAGAAGTTTAATTTTATCAGAAAAATATACTTACCATCTGTAAACCATTTGGTTGTTTACAGTGTCTTTAAATACTTGCTAATACATCTTTTCAAGTTAATGAAACCTGGAAATGTGTTCTTTATATCTGATCTGTTAGTATCATACATTATTTGAAATGATGTTTTAAAGTATGATGTAGATATGGTATAAGGTAATCCCTGTGCAGCCACAAAACAGGGGACAATATGAAAACGATATTTACATTTTATTTTTATTTTTTTATTTCACAAATTTGTCATTTCTATCTATATGTACAGTGGTGTGAAAAAGTGTTTGCCCCCTTCCTCATTTCCTGTTCCTTTGCATGTTTGTCACACTTAAGTGTTTCGGGACATCAAACCAATTTAAACAATAGTCAAGGACAACACAAGTAAACACAAAATGCAATTTGTAAATGAAGGTGTTTATTATTAAAGGTGAAAAAAAATCCAAACCATCATGGCCCTGTGTGAAAAAGTGATTGCCCCCCTTGTTAAAACATACTATAACTGTGGTTGTCCACACCTGAGTTCAATTTCTCTAGCCACACCCAGGCCTGATTATTGCCACACCTGTTCACAATCAAGGCATCACTTAAATAGGAGCTGCTTGACACAGTAAGGTCCACCAGAAGATCCTTAAAAGCTACACATCATGCCGAGACCCAAAGAAATTCAGGAACAATTGAGAAAGAAAGTAATTGAGATCTATCAGTCTGGAAAGGGTTATAAAGCCATTTCCAAAGATTTGGGAATCCAGCGAACCACAGTGAGAGCCATTATCCACAAATGGCGAAGACATGGAACAGTGGTGAACCTTCCCAGGAGTGGCCGGCCGCCCAAAATTACCCCAAGAGCGCAGCGACGACTCATCCAAGAGGTCACAAAAGACCCCACAACAACGTCCAAGGAACTGCAGGCCTCACTTGCCTCAGTTAAGGTCAGCGTTCATGCCTCCACCATCAGGAAAAGACTGGGCAAAAATGGCCTGCATGGCAGAGTTCCAAGGAGAAAACCACTGCTGAGCAAAAAGAACATCAAAGCTCGTCTCAATTTCTCCACAACACATCTTGATGATCCCCAAGACTTTTGGGACAACATTCTGTGGACCGATGAGACAAAAGTGGAACACTTTGGAAGGTGTGTGTCCAAGTATATCTGGCGTAGAAGGAACACTGCATTTCATAAAAAGAACATTATACCAACAGTAAAATATGGTGGTGGTAGTGTGATGGTCTGGGGCTGTTTTGCTGCTTCAGGACCTGGAAGACTTGCCGTGATAAAAGGAACTATGAATTCTGCTGTCTACCAAGAGATCCTGAAGGAGAATGTCCGACCATCTGTTCGTGTACTCAAGCTGAAACGAACTTGGGTTCTGCAGCAGGACAATGATCCTAAACACACCAGCAAGTCCACCACCGAATGGCTAAAGAAAAACAAAATGAAGACTTTGGAGTGGCCTAGCCAAAGTCCTGACCTGAATCCTATTGAGATGTTGTGGTATGACCTTAAAAAGGCCGTTCATGCTCGAAAACCCTCTAATGTAATTGAATTAGGACAATTCTGCAAAGATGAGTGGGCCAAAATTCCTCCAGGACGCTGTAAAAGCCTCATTGCACGTTATCGCAAACGCTTGGTTGCAGTTGTTGCTGCTAAGGGTGGCCCAACCAATTATTAGGTTTAGGGGGCAATCACTTTTTCACACAGGGCCATGATGGTTTGGATTTTTTTTCACCTTTAATAATAAACACCTTCATTTACAAATTGCATTTTGTGTTTACTTGTGTTGTCCTTGACTATTGTTTAAATTGGTTTGATGTTCCGAAACACTTAAGTGTGACAAACATGCAAAGGAACAGGAAATGAGGAAGGGGGCAAACACTTTTTCACACCACTGTACATATAGATAGAAATGACAAATTTGTGAAATGAAAAAATAAAAATAAAATGTAAATATCGTTTTCATATTGTCCCCTGTTTTGTGGCTGCACAGGGATTACCTTATACCATATCTACATCATACTTTAAAACATCATTTCAAATAATGTATGATACTAACAGATCAGATATAAAGAACACATTTCCAGGTTTCATTAACTTGAAAAGATGTATTAGCAAGTATTTAAAGACACTTGTCCTTGACTATTGTTTAAATTGGTTTGATGTTCCGAAACACTTAAGTGTGACAAACATGCAAAGGAACAGGAAATGAGGACTTTTTCACACCACTGTATATGTAAATCTATCAGCAGGATAGTCCTCTACCCCAAGAAGCCACACGTATACAAGTAGTGAGCCAAATGAAATACCTGGGTATTTGTGTCACTAAAGACCCTAAACAGTATATAGTAAATAATTTAGTTCCATTGCTAACTAAATTTAAGGATAAAATTTAAATATGGAAGAAACTCCCCCTATCGGCAGCAGGCCGATGCAACTTAATTAAAATGATATTCTTGCCGCAACTCCTGTATATCTTGCACAACTCTCCAATATGGATTTATAGGAAATGGTTCTACAAGATCGATTCTATATTTAGAGAACTGGTCTGGAAGGGGGGACAATCACGCATCAGCTTGAGGACTTTGCAATCTCCAAACAACGAAGGGGGAGTAGCACTCCGGCACCCATTTAGCTATTTTTTAGCAGCACAGTTGCAACACCTGGGTGGAGGAGATATCGAAGGCAATGGACGAGAAAAGAAAACACTCGTTGAGCAACTTTTAGGTAGACCAGTGGTAGAGGCTTTGGAGGCAGGGATCGCTATGCAAGATATTCCTACCCTAGGCCTGATGATAAAGGTGTGGGAATCAGCTAAAGGAATTTTGGGATATACGGGGTTTACTGAATACTCTCCTCTATGGGCTAATAGCAAGCTGGGAGAGATACAAAAAATAGGGCAAATTAAGGAATGGGAAAGTAGAGGTATTAAGCTCATCCATCAGATTTGCCAGAATGGTACCTTGAAATCATTCCAGGAAGAGAGCAGTATGCAATCCCGAATAAATCTTTTTTTAGATACCTGCAGATCAGACACGCCCTGGAGAAACAGTTTGGGGAGAGGGCAATAGAGTGGTGTGAGATACCAGTAATCCAGGAAGTTTTGCGAGCAAAACTAGGGAAAGGTTTAATATCTAAAATCTATGCAAGTCTAAATAAGAGGACTAGAGTAAGAACAAAAGGACAATCATATAGAAAGAAATGGGAAATAGATGTGGGAAGCATATCGGAAGCCCAATGGGAGAGGATACTCGTGCTGGCACCTTGGGTGTCCCTCTCTCCACCTCAAAAACTGGCCCATCTATTCTTACTGTATAGGGTATACTACACCCCAAAGAAACTCTTCATGTTTGGCCAAAGGCAAGATGCTTCCTGCCCTAGATGTTGGAGGATGGAGGGGAATATGATACACATGTTCTGGAGATGTCCCAAACTACATCGCTACTGGAGGGAGGTGGTGGAAATAATAGCTGAGGTATTTGAGATGACAGTGGAGATGGAACCCCTGGGATGTGTATTGGGATGGACAGATGGAGGTAGTGAACCCAAAGATACCAAAGTAGCAAAATTAAGATGCCTTTTTCAAGCCAGGAAGCTTATAGCTCAGAAATGGCAGTCCTCTGAACCCCCTACCAGTGGGGAGTGGGTGCAGACTATGAATGGGGTAATCCTTAAGGAAAGGGCAGCATACATAAGACAGGGAGGCATTAAGAAATTTGATAAGATTTGGAAGCTGTGGTGTGAGAAAATGAACAAAGGTATTTATACCTAAAAGAGGAAGGGTTACTAGGTAGGTAAATAGCAGGATGAGGAAGATGATTGAGAGTGTGAGAGGGAAAGGGGGGGAATGTCGGGGTCAGAAAGGCGTAGAAGGGCTTTATGTTTTTTTTCTTTTACTTTACTTATGTTCTTTCCCCTTTTCTACTTTCCTTTTTTTAATTGTAAGGAAATGATGTATGTTTTGTTTAAATTGAAAAGAAATTAATAAAGAGATAAAGTTAAAAAATCTATCAGCAGACCCAGTTTGGGACGGGATACAGGGAGCTAAATAAAGTGATACACAGATGAGTCATAAGACGTGTACATGTTCAGGTAAAATGCCAGCATATTCTCTTTCTGGGCACTGCTGGATATGAAATATAATTAGATCCAATAACACAAATGTAATATTATGGAGCTTACCAATCCTTAGATGTGGTGGCTGCAGAAATTTACCTGAATAGAAAACAGCCAAAATGCTTCTAAAACCTCAGGTTACTTTGAAATGAAATGTTATTTTGATTCTATGTGTCTGTGTTGTACCTCTGCATATAGTTATAAAATTCTAGGTTAGCTGTCTACCTTTGATCATCAGTTTTCTAATCCTGTACAAATGTGGCCCAGCAGCACAGACAGTGGCACTTGTGTTTTGGCAGCCACACAGCTATGACGGGACCACCCACGAGGCTGCTTTCCCACTGTCCCCGGCCACAGGTGCTCACAGCGGTCATGCCTGGAGAGGAGAGTATTCTGACTCAGATTGTTGTGAAGCGATTTATCCCTTGTGGGTCCTCTATGCCTGGCCTGTATAAGATCTCGTCACTGAGGACAATCCTCATCAGATAGTTTGAACTCACTAAATACTGATTCCATCCACAGAGGTGCTTTCATTCTGAACATCGGGTTACAGCAGATGACAGGATACAAACAGATGAATAGGTTGTAGTATTAATGCGGTCAAACAATGATATTGTCTGCAGCTTACAATGCAGAATACATGTGCCCTGCTACATGTGGCTTGTAGTTGCATCCATGACACAGGAAGTACAATAACAGGAAGAAGGGTGGAGCATTACATACAAAGGAAGTGTGTCATAACACCAGGAGAAAGAATATAAGAAAACAAGTGTATTACCACAAAAGGTCACTAGATGGCAGCATGTGAACTAAATATAAACGTCCATAGAAAATGGTTAAGAAAACAATCTATATCAATTCTATACCCCGTTGGGGCAGCACAAAGAGAGACAGATCATGGCAGAAGAAGACCAGTGCTGAGAGCAGGCTCTATGTGCCTTTTTTTCAGAGAGAAGAAGAAGACTAGAGACTGAGAAAAGTTGCAGCTGGAGCTGCTGGAGAAGCTCCACCCGCTGGGAGCTGCAGGGACTGGTGAGAGTTGCAGTTCCCTAGAAGCAGCCCAGAAGTCAAAAGATACTGTGTGGTACTACACGTCTCAGTAAGAAAAGCTGCACCAGTAATAGAGAGAGCCAGAAGCCTCAACTAGAGACACGCATGAGTTTCACATGTAGAAAGTGGGGGAGGCTACTGTAGAGGTGGGCTTCCTGTGTCACTAAATTGGAACTGAACTTTTGCACCTGTCAAAGACCACTGCACTGGAGGAACCACTGAGTGTACACAGAGGACCATGACCTGAAATGGAGGGACCCATTGAGTTGCAAGATCTGGGCCTGGGGCATCTGTAGCTTTGCTTAAAATCACTGCTACAGTGTTCAGAGCTGCCACAATTACCCACGGAGACTGCAGGAAACAATATGATCATATGTCCAGTGTTCCAGACACCCACTAGAGGCAGGAGACTCCAGGATGAACTTTAGAGTAGTGGCTATATTCCCACTTAATGTGACAACACCACCCACATTTCAGACCCATAGGGATTTGTTTTAAGTATTACTTCCGTTTCCATTGGAATGATGAAAACTATGTTTATAAGAGCTCCAATACAGTCTTGGACCTCAGTGCTGGCCATTGACAGGTATACTGCTAGCCAGTAGTAGAGGATAAAAAAAGGACTGTTAGATAATGAATTTATGTGAGATGTAAATAATATAGTATTTGAAATTATATTTTAGTTATATGGGAAAAAGTTGTAAAAAGCAGTCTAAAGCCTATAATACAAGAAGAGATTATTGGATAAATGATGGCCGGGTTTTTTTTTTGGATGCTAATTTCCATATCAAAATTCTTGTTTGACAGAATTAAAATTTAGAAGTGTTGTAATGTATTTGTACTGTATTTTCATATAAAAATAGCTGTGTACTAACGATCAGATTATCGTACGATTGCTTAGAAAGCGGTATTTTTGTACTATATTGTAATCATGTGTACAGGGCTTTAGGCTGGCAATACACGGAGCAAATTTCTTTCTGGCAACCACGGGTTGCTTGAAAAAAATGTGTTTGAGTCCCCCATCAACACAGACAGAATGTTAATGTGGAAATTCCTCCTGTTGGGCCATTGTCTTCTCCCGGCTGGGGTCAGGGGAGGGCAGGGAAAGCCACCCCTACTAGGAGAAGACAGTGATTATTGCTAGCGGCTATAGAGGTCGCTAGCGATAATCACAGGTAAAACCCAGCATGCTGAATGCTGAACCGGCCGAGATTTGAATTGTGTATAGCCTGCCTTATTTGAATCCTGTAATCAAGCTCCTCTTAATATACGTACATTTTCTAAGTCACCAATTATGGTGCATTCTATTAGTGCTGCACAGAAAGGAATGGGGAATGTAATGAATTGTTGCCAAGCTGTGCTTTTCTTTGTCCTTGGACACACTTTTATGCAGTATGAATAGACAATGTAGTACTGCAGATTGTATTGTAATTACAGTTTAGTGTGTAATTTTTATATATTATGTAACTTTATCAATAAATGCATATTGTAGTTTGAACTATCTCTTTTTGTCCAAGAATCCTCAGATCTAGATGTGTATATGTAAATACTGCTTTAGTGATTGGGGTATATTTACATATACACTTAACCTAGTTAACAGACTGTGACTGAAGCTGGCCATAGATGGACCAAATTTCTCTTTATTGCAACCAGGGATTGACAGGGTAATCCCTCCTGAAGAGCCACCCCCCCCCCACTCCAAAGCACAGCCCTTTCCTAACCTGGCGGGCTGCATGCTCAGATAAGAGTCCGGTATGGATTGTCAATTTTGCTGCAGGGCGTTCTTTCAACGGTACAGATGTGCCACTTTACAGGCAGACTAAGGGGACACCCCAGGCATATTTAAAGGATTTTTTTATTGTTATTGTTTCACTTTAAGCATCATAAAAATCACTGCTCCTTTAAAAACAATCTTTTTTAAAAGTTTTTTTTTGCATTAGTACATGTCCCCCAGGGCAGTACCTGGGCCCCCATACTTTTTTTTTATGGCCAATAAATTGCATATAAGCTTTCAAAAAGGGGGCTTTTCATTTTTCAAGTTTGGGTCCCATAGACTTCAATGGGGTTTGGAATTCAGGTCCGAACTTTTGCTATGTGCTTGGCCCATCTCTATTCTTTAACATGGCATCATGAAAGACAAAAAAAATTGAGATGGAACAACAGGAACCCAATTATTTCATTGATATTTAGATGCACCACATCACTAATTCTTCATACTATTACTTATATAGAAATTATTTGTTAAAGCAGAGTTCCATTGGTTTTTGAGTTTATTAAAAGTCAGCAGCTTAAAAAAGTATAGCTGCTGACTTTTAATAAACAGATACTCACCTGTCCCACAGTCCAGCGATGCTGCCATTCGAAGCCTCCCTTCTCTCTCCCTCCTCTTTGCTGCACCAACATTGTGAGTGTGGGCACCCAGCTGTGACAGTTTACAGCTTCACAGCGGGTGCGCACTGCGCATGCTCTCTGTCAATGGCCAGGCAATGTTCTGGGACCTGTCAAGTGTCCTAGAACATTGCCGGGAGGGAGGGGCTGAATAGGAATCACGGTCAGAAGTAGGAAGGAGGAAGTGGGACAGGAAGTCCCACTTCAACACTTCAAACCAATTGTGGCATGTCAGGGGGCTAGGAGTACTTAAAGTGGAAGTTCCACTTTTGCGTGGAACTCCGCTTTAATTTATCGTCTTTCTCATTTAGCCTATGCCATTAAAATTTTATGGTGGTCTTTGGATTTAAAACATTATTCATTTAAAGGTCCAATACTATCCACTGTGCAGAAAATTGATTTAACAATAAAATGCTACTATATGTAGAATATGTATATGTACTGTGGGAACTAACCCCTAAGCCCACGTACAAACGGTCGGAGATTTTGGCAACCAAATCCGTCGGATTTTGCCCGTCGGATTTAGTCCGACGGATTGTGTCCAAAACTATTGCATACACACGGTCGGGCCAAGTTGGTGAAAAATCCGATCTTTCAGAACGTGATGACGTAATTTCTTTACGATGGGACTACATTCAGGCTAGTAGCCAATAGCTTTGATGTAGGAATTTGATCTGAGCATGCGTGGCACTTGGTCCGATCAAAATGCTCTACACATGATCAGATTAGGTCCGTCCGGCCCAGTTGGTCGGGAAATATTTCCAACATGTTGGAAAATTGGGTCGGACGGAGATTTGGACGGAATCAGTCCGATGCATACCACACACAGTCGGATTATCTGATGACACGGTCCGATAAGACTCATTCTGACAGATTCTCCGACCGTGTGTACAAGGGCTAATAAAGGCTTATTGGATGAGGAATCAGTAGACAATGGTTTCATTTCATTCATGATAAAAGTCTAGAAGGTGTAAATTTTCTCTTGAAGAGGAAACAGAAGAAAATGAGAATTATTGATCAACAAGTTGAAGAAATCAAAAGCAAACTAGACCCATATAAAGAAACAACTGAATGTAATCGCCTTGCTTCCCAATTAAACAAAGATTTAATGGCCAAGGATTTGGAAGTACAGCAAAGAAAAATGAAAAATTTTCAACGGGATATGGCAGATTATAAAACAGATCAAGCATTCAAGTGGAAAACCAAGATTGAAAATCCATTACCAGCCTCTACTTCATCACCTGAGAGATAAGTAAGGATACAACAACCAGAAATGAACCCTTTACCATTGAACCAACTTAACTGGGATATTAGAAGAACTCAGGATGCAACTCCAACGACACAATATGGATACCGTGACAATGGTAATCAGGGATATTGAACACCGAAGAAAAAAAACTATTTTAAAAAACCTTTTAAGAAGAATTTTAAAAACCCGAACTGGCACAATACAGAAAGGAATGGTAGAGACAATAGAGGTGGACCACAACACCGGGATTATTATAGGGACAACAGAGAAGGACCATATCAACATAAACAATATAGAGATTATAGAACAGGACCATAGCAACATGAACAATATACTGTAGATATAGAGAAAGAAGCCCCTACCAGTACAAAAAAGATTTGAACTGATTAGAAATTATAAGGACTCTTATCCACAGTATCAACAGAGTTACTATCAACAACCTCCACAGAATCATTTTTTAGACAGGGAAAGGAGGGATCAAACACCAAGGAGATATCCCCAGGAAGAACGATGGTCACCAAGGAAACAACCGCAGGAATCATGCAAATCGCAGAGAAGAAGCCCTCAGGAACAAAGAATAAGAAGAAACGGCGAAAGAAGCGAGGATGCAGAGCGGCAACACTAATCCAAAAGAAAACGTGAATAGTTGGTGAAGGTGTCTTTAATTTGAGTGGCAAAGATTTAACCCCTGAAGAAATGGCGGTCCTGGATAAAGGCTTGAAACATGCCCCTGTAAAAAGTTTGAATAAATTCGATACATTATTATATTGGAATACAAAAATATATACGAAAAATGAATATCAAAAAATATATGTTATGTAATCCATTTACATTGAGTATAAAACCATCCAGAACAATAAATTAAGTGCAACATAGCACTTTACGCAGTAATTCGGTATATAATCCACAGGTTAGTGACAACCAACATATTGATGTTTTTAAAAAATTTGTTCTACAAGATCTGGATACACTGAAACTAAAAAAGGCCTCGGATCCAATACATATCAAGAAAGGAATTAAAACATTGACCAAAAGAAAAGATATAGTAATATGGTCTGCAGACAAAGGTGGTGGAGTGGTAATTCAATCAAAAAAACAATATCAAAAAGAAATTGATCGACAATTGCAGGATGAATCAACATATGTCAAGTTGCTGGGCAACCCAACAACCCAGTATAAAAAAGAATAGAACAAATAGGCCATTTGGGAACAAAAAAGGAAATCTTGAGTAAAATAGAATCCAAATTCCTAATTCCGGAATCGTGCAGAATCCCTGTGATATACACAGTCCCTAAACTACATAAGGATAAAATAAATCCACCAGAAAGGCCCATTGTGAATGGGATTGAGTCTCTTACTTCAAGAATGGGACAATATCTGGACAACTTTCTTCAACCAGCCGTACAGCAAACTAATGCCGTGTACACATAATCGAATTGTCCGGCATACTTAGTCCGGCAAACAATCCGGCGGATAGTCCGGCGGACTTTCTACCGAACGGACTTGGCCACACACAGACACACGGAAAGTTCGGCGATTGCTAGGGCGATGACGTACAGCACGTACGACGGGACTAGAAAAAGGAAGTTCAATAGCCAGTAGCCAATAACTTCCTCTTTGTACTTGCTTCTGAGCATGCGTCATTCTTAGTCTGCCGGACTAGCATACTCATGAACGTATTTAACGCAGAAAAAGTCAGTTGAAGCCCACAAACGATCGGATTGTCTGGTCAAATGCGGTCCGGTGGACTAAGTCGCCGGACAATTTGATCGTGTGTACGCGGCATTAGGCATACCTTTTACAACTTTTAAAAGAAGTCCCCGTACTTGAATTTAGATTGTTAATAGCCACAGCCGATGGTAAGTCATTATATACTATTATACAACATCATCAGGCCTGTAATGCCACAAAATGGTTATTAAGAGAATATACCACCCTCATATGCAAATAAAGGAAATTTTTAGTGAAGTGCATTGAATTTTGCTTAAAATACAACTATTTCTGGCATAACCAAGCGTTCTATATACAAATCACAGGCATAGCAATGGGAGCGAAATTTGCTCAGAGCATAGCAAATGCATTTATGGCACAGTGGGAGGAGCGATTGATTTATGACAATCCCCCAATGAAATTAACCATCTACAAGAAATTCATAGATGATTTAATAATCATATGAAACGGATTAGAGAAACATTGGAAAGGTTCTTATGCCAACTTAATGATAATGACAAAAATATCAAACTGGTTTGGAATATTAGTGACAAGAATGTAAATTTCCTGGACTTGGATATCACCCTGGAAGGAAATCAAATAATTACAAAAATGCACTTTAAAAATATAGATGCTAATAGTTATCCATTGATGAATATTTGTCATTTTAAACCTTGGCTATGGAACATTTTCGAAAGGCCAGTTGGTCAGGATTATAAGAAACTGTAGGAATGAAGAAGATTACAACTCTCAAGCAGCCTTCCTAGAAAATAGATTTTTAAGTAAAGCATATCCAGAAGATTTTATTAATAAACAAATTAAAATTGTAAAATCAATGGATAGAATAAAGATGCTACAAGGTAAAAATCCAAATCAATGCAAATTAGATGCCCCGCCTATAGTTTTAGATTTTAATATCCAGCACAAAGAAGTGGAAAAATGAATAAAGAAACACTGGCACATACTGAAAAGCGACAGACACTTGAAGCTGATTTTACCAGATAAACCCAGTGTGGTATATAAAAGAGCCCCGACATTATAGTGAAAAATGTTGTGGAGCCTCCACCAGCAAGCGGTTATACATTTTTTACAGCAAAGGAATTTTATCATTGTAAACAATGCTTTGAATGCCAACATTCAAATAATAATAATAATAATAATAATAATAATAATAATAATAATTCAAAAGAATAAAGGCTTTCCAAAACATAATGTAAGTAGACATTTTACAGAGGTACATAATAAGGATCCCTCACAATTAATATTCTGGGGCATAGACAAATATAAGAAACAATGGAGAGCGTCCCATAAAATCAGATCAATTAGTCAAAAGGAATCCTGATGGATACATTCTTTACATACTTTAGTGCCAGATGGACTTAATGTGGAATTTGACCATAATTGTTTTTTAAACTATTTTTAAACTATTTTTATATTTACCACCTCTATACATGATTTTCGGTTTTTAAACTATATATTTTTTATATAATTTTTTACTCATTATTATCTACACAATGAATTTAAACAAAATTTAGGATTGTTATATATGTACATATATTTATTTTAATTCTGGGGATAAGGTATCTTTATTAGATATACCCCACGCATACATCTTTTTAATTATATATTTTTATCTTCGACTGTACCACTAAAACATCGATATGTCCTATGTTATTTGTATAACCACCAACAATATGGCTGCCGATACTAACACCATATCATATCATTTCTGTTTTTTCACCAACCAAAAATGGGCACCTCCATGTTGGAGACAGGTATCCAACAAAATGGTTGACGGAGCACTTCCTGTTTTGTCATAAAAGTGACTGTGTTGTAGACCAATCCGGATCCCCTGATGAAGTCACGTGATGTGGCGTAATGCATAGGGAAGTAGATGGACTATGAGAAAACCAGAAGTGACATAAAGGGGCACCTGTAATGCCGTGTAAACTACAGATCTGCTGTTTTAACTCATATCATTGTAATTACCCATTTGGCTGTTTAATAAGGGGGAACATATAGAAAGCATACCAAATAGGTACCCAAATGGCTGACTTTTAAGGCATAGAAACAATGAGGAAATAGAGAAAAAAAAATATTTATTGAAAACAGTACATAGTATTGTAACAGTGTTCAGACAATTAAAAATCATATAAAATTATACAATTTGTACATTGAGCCCTTGTACGTCGCGTCTACGCGTTTCACTGTGAAGGCTTCCTCAGGAAAAGGTTCAAAGACGTAACAAAGAAACAGGGTAAATCTCACTGTCTTCAGATAAGCTACGCCTCAAGTACAAATGTCCATTGGCCGAAGATTAGTCCATATAGGTGAAAAGAATCTACCAGAATGTAGTGGGGTAAACCGTACATAAAAAGTTTGCTGAGTGTGGTTACAAATAGGTATACCCTCTCTCCCAGGGGTATACCTATATGTCTCTTGATACAAATTATTTCTCTTCAGCTACTCTGGTTGGAATATACTACTGAACACCAGCGCCTGTGAAGCTTAACTAATAGTATATGCATGGGATCCCTGACTGTGTAGGATTCTTCTACTAAATCCATATCCAAGTTTATATCCTGATATGAGACTTCATCTGCCTCTGTTATTAGCCACTTTGTAACCACACTCTGAACTTTTATGTACGGGTTACCCTACTACAGTGAACTTTTTATATACGGGTTTCTCCACTACATTCTGGTAGATTTTTCTCACCTATATGGATAAATCTTCGGCCATTGGACATTTGTACTTGCAGCGTAGCTTATCTGAAGACGAATTATCTTGTTTCTTTGTTACGTCTTTGAACCTTTTCCATGTCCTGAGGAAGCATTCATGGCGAAACGTGTAGACGCGATGCCAATGGGCTCAATGTACAACTTATATCATTTTATATGATTTTTAATTGTCTGAACATTGTTACGATACTATGTACTTTTTCAATATATATATATATATATATATATATTCTCTATTTCCTCATTGTTTCTATGCCTTAAAGTGGAAGTAAACTCCCCTATCGTTTTCATCTACGGAAGCTGCCATCTTTGCCTCTGTTTAATCTTCAGCTGCCACGGTGCTGCACATGTGATCTGTTATGACACCAGGCATTGGGTGGTTTGACAATATGGTTGAGAGCACAGCCAATGTGCAGTTAGCATTCCCGGCATGCCATTTTTTGAAACTGTTTAAATAGATGGGTTTACTGTATTTGCTGGCGTATAAGACTACCTTTTACACTTAAAAAAAATGCCCAAAAATCGGGGGTCGTCTTATACGCCGGGTATACAGGTATACAATGCTGCCCGATGGATGTCAGCCCCCAAATGTCTGCTAATACTGTATGTGGCTTCAACTACAAACAGTATTGGCCGTTGAGCCAATCCCGGCGAGCAATGTATTCTATTAATGAATACAGAGCCTGCTTGGATTGAAGTAGCAACCTCTGCCAATCCAAGCAGGCTACATAGAGTAGCCTGCTCGGATTGGCTTTGAGAGAGAGAGAGAGAGAGAGAGAGAGGCAAGGGCTGGTGATGCTACAGCCTCTGCCAATCCAAGCAGGCGTTGTATTCATTAAAATAATACACCGCTCACCATACTTCCCTGGGTAAATCCATTCACTGATCTCCTACTACTATACATCCTGCTGTTTTCCTTTGAAGTCCCAGGCACCCAAGAGGGACAGGTAAATCTGGGACATATGACAGGGGGGTTATTAAATGCATTTTGGTGGACAATTGCCATAGAAAGTAACCCAAAAGTGGTATAGGTTTGGTTAGTGAAAAATTCTACTTTCCAGAGTTGTGGCATTCAATAGATCTCTGTTTGTGTTATTATTGTTTGATTTACTTTATGACATAACACAGCATGGCGGATGAGTAGTTGGCATTCTTGCTTTGTATTTTTTAATCGTTCTAATGTTTTTTTTAAATGGTGTTGCCTCAGAAGGGGGGTAGTCTTATACCGTGAGTATTGCCCAAAACCTATGTTTTCACTTGAAAAATAGGGGGTCGTCTTATACGCCCAGTCGCCTTATACGCCGGCAAATACGGGTACTTCCATTTTAAAAGGCCGTCATTTGGGTATCCTTTCTCTATGTTACCCTTGATATATATGGATGTGGCATTGTGAGTGTTTGACCGCCTAACGGGGATGTACGTCCTTTTTTTGAAGAGGGATATCTCGGTAACGGCAGCAGCTGCTGCCACAACCGAGATATCCATCTCTTCAGGCGGCGGTCAGCTGTACGATAACGGTGGTCTCCGCGGCGGATTCGCAGCGAGATCACCGCTATCGGCAGCGGGAGAGGTGCCACCCCCCCTCCCGCCGCCCTCCCGCACCTTCCGCCGCTTACCGGAGCCGTCGGTAGTGGCGGAGGCGATCGGGTCCTCTTCCTAGCTGGGCATAGAGACAAGTGAGGCTAAGATGGCCCCTACTCGTCTCTATACCATAGGAGGGCGGAAGCGACGTCAAAACGTCACTTCCGCCCATACCTCTTAAAGGTATATTTTTTTTTAAATGTCAGATTTTTTTTTTTTGCATTTTAGCCCAAATATGAGATCTGAGGACTTTTTGACCCCAGATCTCATATTTAAGAGGACCTGTCATGCTTTTTTCTATTACAAGGGATGTTTACATTCCTTGTAATAGGAATAAAAGTGATCCATTTTTTTTAAAAAAAACAGTGTAAAAATAAATAAAATCAATTAAAATAAATAAGGAAAAAAAATAAAAATTTTTAAAAACACCCCGTCACGACGAGCTTGCGCACAGAAGCGGGCGCATATGTGAGTAGCGCCCGCATATGAAAATGGTGGTCAAACCACACATGTAAGGTATCGCCGCGATCGGTAGAGTGAGAGCAATAATTCTAGCCCTAGACCTCCTCTGTAACGCAAAAAATGCAACCTGTAGAATTTTTTAAATATCGCTTATGGAGATTTTTGAGGCTAAAAGTTTGACGCCATTCCACGAGCGGGCGCAATTTTGAAGCGTGACATGTTGGGTATCAATTTACTTGGCATACCATTATCTTTCACAATATAAAAAAAAATTGGGCTAATTTTACTGTTCTCTTATTTTTTTATTCAAAAAAGTGAATTTTTTCAAAAAAAAGTGCGCTTGTAAGACCGCTGCGCAAATACGGTGTAAAAAAAAGTATTTCAATGACCGCCATTTTATTCTCTAGGGTGTTAGAAAAAAAACAATATAAAATGTTTGGGAGTTCTAAGTAATTTTCTAGCAAAAGAAACAGTTTTAAACATGAAAACACCAAGTCTGAAAAAGAGGCCTGGTCCTTAAGTGGTTAGTGAGTTTTTATATACTGCACTATGGGAGATTCATTTTTATCCCCTGTTTATACTCGCTGTGAATGAACGGCCGTATGGACCAATTGGAAACTATCATTCGTAATACACCACTTTGAGAGATATCATCCTTTGTTGCTGGATCCAGGGGCGGCCCCAAACAACAGTGATCTCTGTGGCGTTTTTTACCCATATTGAGGTAAGAATATAGAGAGCACTAAGTGGAGCACAGGAAGATCGCACATCGGAAACCACCTATTGAAGACTTTATTTTGATACATTGTTGCACATAAGCACGTTTTGCACTTTTGCACCTTTAGTATTATTTTTCAGAGCTAAAGGACTATTATATCACTATTATCATTTGATTATATGGAATTGATTATTTCATTACTCATCTATTGAGAATAGCCCATCATTTACCATACATATATAAAAGGGTATATATATAGGGGTACATTGTACCCCATACTCATGCACATAGGGTGGTGGGCCGGTATCTGGGGGCCCCCTTATTAAAGGGGGCTCTCAGATTCTGATAAGCCCCCCGACGGCAGACCCCGACAACCAACGGCCAGGGTTGTTGGGAAGAGGCCCTTGTCCTCATCAACATAGGGACAAGGTGCTTTGGGTTGGGGGCGCACGGCCCCCCCTTCCCCAAAGCACACCCCCATTTTGAGGGCACGTGACCTGGTACGGCTCAGGAGGAGGGGCGCTCACTCGTTCCCACCCCCTTTCCTGCCCGGCTGGCCTGCGTGCTCGGATAAGGGTCTTATATGGACCTTGGGGGGACCCCCATGCTGTTTTTTCGGCGTAGGGCTTCCCCTTTAAGTCCATACCAGTTGACGGGGCAAGCGACGTGTCAATCTCGCCGCCGAAGGCGGCGACATTGACCTTTCTTCGCTAGTCTCGGCTACCTGGAGCCGCGTTCAAAATGAACGGACTTTCCTCCATGTGTGGGCAAGTCTGTTCATTTTCAAAAGTACGGCGGACTCCCTCCAAAAGTCCGGTTGTGTGTGGGCAGGTTCGCTCATTCGAAAAGCGGGCTAAGTCCGCCGGACAATCTGATCGTGTGTATGCGGCATTACACTTTTATTTCAGAGTTAATGGACTATTATACCACTATTATCTGGAATTGATTATTTCCTTACCCATATACCAAGAATAGCAACCTTATATATAGGATTTGTTATGGAACTGCGTTTATGCATATTTATCCATTTAGGATTACTAGTATATCATTGATTACTGAAGCTGCACATAGTTAATTGATCTAATACTGAGAATAGCCCATTATTTACCTTATATACATGATTTGCTATTGCACTGCGTTTACGTATATTTATATATACTTTTTTGATACTTTGTTGCACATAAGCACTTTTTTCACTCTAGCGCCTTTATTTCAGAGCTAATGAACTATTATACTGCTATTATCATCTGATTATATGGAATTGATTCTTTCATTACTCATATACTGAGAATAGCAATCATTAACCTTATATATAGGATTTGTTATTGTACTGCGTTTTACGCATATTTACCCATACAGGATTACTAGTATATCATTGTTTATTGAAGCTGCACATAGTTATTTGGTTTCACAGTAATATTCACAGAGCAATATTTACACATTCATTTTAAGATATACACAGCTGTTAATAAGTTGCGCTGATCACTCTTTATATTATATGTAGAATAGGTTTTGCTGTCTGTAAACCCATTTACAGTACAACATTGCAGATATTCTTTAAAGAGAAACTTGTTTATGAAAAAGCTTTACAGCAGCCTGTTATTTTAAATGTGCATAAATTAGTCGGATTAATTTATCAAAACACAGCAGTGAAAGGAGTTGAGCATTTTTTTGATGTCTGCAAAGTTCCTTTTGTTTTTAATAGAAGTCGAAATTGAGCCTTTTATTTGTGCATGTGTGTTTTTCTTTAGAGAACAATTCATTTCATTTTGACAGTTTCAAATATTGTAGTGACAAGTACTATTAAGGGATCTAAAAGTAATGTAAACCATGTGAGTGAAATGTAGAAAATTGAGCTTTTCTACTATAAACAGTTCAGTAATGGTTTGTGAAGTGTTAAACCAGTGTTATTACATCTCTATTATTATGACTACTGGTACAAAGGTGCAAGCAGGTTTCCTCTGTCTTTTTTGCACCACATTTACCGAGTGTTCCCATGTCACAGTGAGATCTATTAGCCATGGCTGTCAGAAGATTGGTTTAACCTGCTGCTGGTGGCCCTGTGGTCCAGCAGCCACCAGCATGTGGTTTTGGTGACTACTATTAGATGTCTCCTTGCAACCTATGTACTTTTGCCATTAAGCATTACTTTTGTCTGACTGTTGGAAAAGTGATAACATACAACTTCTCAGTACTCATACAGAATTCATATTTTAGAGATTCCTTTTACCCATTACTTTTGTGTATTCCATCATGCTTGGCAATTGGCTTCAGAGTTATACATTTTGCCTGCCTGCCTACCTGCTATCTGGTTTTGTACAGCACTCAGTTTTACTTGTCTCTGGACCAGTCTCTTTCAAACTTGTGGTGGGAACGTGTGAGTTAATGCTGGGCCTATAGCGGAGGTATCCTCTTTGGTATTTGTAAAATGAAATCCTTTCTTAGGGATAAAGGCTTGGTGCATAATAGAATATTACGCTAAACTCATAATTACAATCTAGGTATAATATATTACAGTGTGTGGAATTAACCCTTCTGTACCCAAAAATGACCCTTTTGTACTAGGTTTTTAATTACTTTTTATGGTCTTACCTTGTGTTATTACCTTCAATTTTATTATATTACCTGCACTTTGTCTACAAGTTGCTTTCTTGCCTGCTGTTTGACTATTTTCTGTGTTCATTCTTATTTATTCCATTTTCACAATAAAACACTATATACGGTATCCTTTACACAATATCAGCATTCAGCTGTAACTTAATGAGTTAATGATTCTTATTGAGTGCTCATATGCAATTTTTAATATGCTGACTCTTGTGAAAACATGTATTGCAGACCTCAACTTTATGTTTGCTGTGTACTTTTCTTTGCAAGTTTGTCATTGCCTTCTATTTAATCTCTTTACAAACTGTGGCACAAGTGTATAAATGATAAATTAACCTTTCTCTCTCTACTATTACATGTCATTTTTTTTTTGGGGTAAAACCAATTACTTTAGGGGGGGGGGGGCGAGAGAGCCAAGCCATCGCTTATGTTTGATTCCTCGGTTCTCAGTGTAGATGCGCCAGGGGACATATGTAGCATCAGACCAATGCTGCATCCACCTAGGTAAGTATGATAGGGGGGGGAAAAAACCAAACCCACCCTTTTCATTTTGAAAATAGAATGTTAGTAAAGTAAACCTGTAATAATTTTAAATACCCAATCACATACAAGGGAATAATACAAAAAAAAAAAAAAAAAAAGGTTTTTGCTAATGCATGTTTACATATTCAAGACAAAATAAGCTTCACATTAATTTCAAAAAATTTGTTTTACAAAGTTCGATTTAAATTGCTTAGAAATCAGCCTCTACACCTTTTGTAAATCAATTCTACTTTGTTTAAAGCTGTCATTTTCTTCTATCACATTGATTCCATGTATTTTTTATTTTCATTCTAGGAAAAATAATTATTTTATCACACAAGAAGAGACACCCTTGGGACTAAAATAAATTAAAAGCAGACGTCATCAAATCTTTGTGTTCAGGTTTCAAGAAAGATTGGAATGCTTTTTTAAGGTCTTAGGTCATGAAGAGAGACTAGCAATACCCAGGTTTCCAGGCAAAACGGAAACACAATATCAACTTTATTTGACAGAATATACAGAAACAACTGAAGCCACTTAGAAGAAATGCACCCTGAAAATGTTCTGTTAGAAAATGCTGATAATATTAGACCTTGCAAACAGGATGGCTTAAATTCAATGTTTCTCTACAAAGCTGATTACGGATCTCTATATATGCATATACCCATAATTTAAAGAGACCCTGTAACTAGATAATTTATTTCAACAAAAATCTTCCCAACATGGGGACAAGGTGCTTTGGGGGGCTACCCCAATGCACCCTCCCCATGTTGAGGGCATGGGGCCCATAACCTGAAGGGTCTGGTATGGATTTTGAGAGGGACCCCTACGCCATTTTTAAAAAAAAAATTGGTGCAGGGTTCCTCTTTATATCCATACCAAACCTGAAGAACCTGGTATGGAATTTGGGGGACCCCCACGCAATTTTTTTACAATTTTTGTTTGGGGTTCCCCTTAATATACATACCAGACCCAAAGGGCCTGGTAATGGACTGGGGGGATCCCATGCCATTTTCAATTACTTTTATCTGTATTGCCGGGACCGACAATTCATTATAGCCACAACTACTTTTAAATTACTTTTTTTCCTTTTAGAAATTTCATTTTGTGCAGGGACTGTTCTAAACACGGGAAAAATGCTCCACTTTACAGGCATAATGTAGACACTCCCCAGGTACGAAATGTAAAGAATATTTAACTTTTATTGTTTCACTTTAATCATTATTAAAATCACTGCTCCTGAAAAAACAGCCATTTTTAAAACTTTTTTTTTGCATTGATACATCTCCTGGGGCAGGACCTTGGTCCCCAAACACTTTTTATGACAATAACTTGCATATAAGCCTTTAAAATGAACACTTTTGATTTTTCATGTTAGTGTACCATACACTTTAACGGTATTCCGGCAGCTTTTGAATTTGCCCTGAACACTGCATATTGTTCGGTGTCCTGCAGAACATCCGAACGACCAAAGTGCGGCCCGAACTTATGCTCAGGCCAAACTGTTCGCCCATTCCTACTCAACCCGCGCTGTAGGCCACACCATAGTCATTTGCACTCTCTTCATAAGGCATATCATGCTTGCCAATATCATCAGTCATTTGGGCATCATGAGACTGAAAAGACACATAACTTGTCACCACAGAACTCATTGGTAGCAGTATCTGAATGGTAGCCAAAGCCCCTCTCCCTGCTGAATGTTAATGTTTAGAAATAAAAAGGTTTGCATTGCTACAGGCCAGTCCCCCAGGCCACTGCCCGTGCACTTTCTTTGCCCATTAATCTAGAAAATTTCTGACACTGATTTCTAAGATTTGGCTCCCATTGATTTAATTGGAGTTTGGATTTGGGATCTGAACTTAGGTAACAAGTGCTGAACCTGCATTGAATTAAATCCCATAATCAGCTCATCCAGAGCTAGCACTACAGAACACATTTCCTTCTCCTCATATTATATGAGGAAGTGCTAGAGAGTTTGCAGAGAGGATTATCAACAATTTTTGATATTTCAGAACTAAAGTAAGTTAGAAGTTTACTGGATTGCTGGAAGGATCAGTAGGTATTTGCTCGCACTTATCAACAGGTATTTATTCAGCATGTGTACATGTACCCAGTGAGGTAACTAGCCTTAGGTGATACACAGAGATTAAACAAATCCTCCAACATAAGTTGTACCTGTTTATTTGCAGCCTTCTCTTTTCTACAGCCATTTAAAGTGTGTAGAATTTATACACCTTTCAGAATGTAGAGGGCAGGAGGGGCTTAAGGGGATTGTAAGCCCTTGTGTTTTTTCACCTTAATGCATCCTATGCTGTACCTCTCTGCCCGGGGGTTCTCAGCTCTTGATTGGATAGATTGATAGCAGCACAGCCATTGGCTCCCGCTGCTATCAATTAAATCCAATTATGTGGGTGCCAGGGGCGGGGCAGAGTCCAGCATTCTGTGTCTATAGATACAAATGCAGAACTCAGGAGTGTGCCACAAGGTAACCCCCAGGGAGAGCGCTTCTCCCAGGGGGTTTACCAATGCGAGGAGGAGCCGTGGACCCCAGAAGATGATGATAGGGGCAACACTGTGCAACACAAACTGCAAAGTGGAGATAAATATGACATGTTTACAAACCCTTTAAATTACATTCTGCAGAGTTTAATGAGAGCTGATTGGAGAGAAGGGACCCCCCCCCCCCCCTTTCACAAAAACACACAGGAATGGAGTTGGGGCTGTTAACTTTTTTTTCTTGGTGTCGGGAAAACTTATCAGAATTTACTTATGCACATAGCAGAAGAATGAGGCAGTAGACAGAAATAACACTTAGTGCTTTGGATTGAGACAAATACAAACTATGGGGGATATGCTTTGCTCATATTTCATATCAGAGGTTTACAAACAATTTAACAAACAGAAAAGGGAGGTTTGTTAGGGCTTGCATACACTTTAATGATCACTACTTTGATGATGGTCAGGTGTTCACAAACTTTTGTCTATATAGTGTATTTATGTCCTACAAAATGAAAATGTGTACACATGTTTGTGGGTTTATTTGCATTCATATACTGTATCTTGTATTCTAATTTCAAACTGGGTAACTTGGGTGACCTTAAAGTGGTGTTCCACCCATTTAAAAATCATCTCTGGACCTGTCCCATGGTCCAGCAATGTGGCCGCCTGAAGCCTTGCTCCTCTCCCTCTCCTCTCTGCGGTGCCGGCATTGTAAGTGTAGGCACCCTGCTGTGGCTTCACAGTCTGGCACACATTGCACATGCACAAGCTGCGCTGCACGTTATGAATTGCCAGGAAATCTTCTGGGACCTGTGACATGTCCCAGAAGATTGCAGGGAGGGAGGGGGGAGAGGTAAACTTCTGCTCAGCATAGCGGTGCCAGGAGAGAAAGTGGGAGCTGGGTACCTGTGAAAAATAGGTACCCGGTCCCCAGCCAAAAAAGGGGGTCATTAGTATTTAAATTGGAAGTTCCATTTTTGGATGGAACTCCGCTTTAAGTTATGATAGGTCTAAAGGCATTTTTTCAGTGGTAGCATACATATCTTTTCTACAGATGACAAAAGCTGGTGAGACAGCTGAAAAGTTCATCAAATTCATTAGTACATTGCATACTAAAGCATGACATATTAGATTGGAGGTGAGGGTGTTTTCATTGTGATGCTGGATTGCAGCAATTACGTAGCTACTACATTGGGATGTAAAGTTTGAATAAATGAATCCCTTTCTAGTGGTTCTGCACTTCTATTTATTTGTACTAACGCATAATCCTCCCTGCAAACAGGCACTTGTATTAAACTAAACTGTCAAAAGATGGCTGATACTAATGAGTACAACAGCATATACAATAAGAGATAATATTTAAAATAAGAGCTAATATTTATTTTCACATCTTGCAATTGTCGCTGTTAATTTACTGTATATCTTGAAGAGTATTACTTTACAACTAAATCAATTTCAACGCTTAATTGGAATGAGGATTTCTTTTGTAATAATAGAATGGTGATAAAAGCACATCTGGATAAACTCTTTTGTATAAGCTTGGTGAATCACTGTGCGTAATAAAATCCCCAAAGGTAGGCGTGATAAATTCCTGCAAACGAATGCGTTACAGGAATTGCTTCCTAACGCTGAAAAAGTCCGTTATTTTGCCAGTCTACAGAAAAAAACAACAATATAATGGAGCCTTTTTTTGTTTAAAATAAAAAAGTAGAGAAAAAGATGGACTAACAGAATCTGTTCTTGGCCCACCCAGAAATGATCCGGTGAGGGAAACCTAATTTAAAGAGCTAATTGATTGAATGCTGAAGCGGGATCTATGCTATGTAGCAGTATTCAATTGTGTACAAAAATCTCTGTAGAGTACAGAATGTAAACCAGAACATACAGCTGTATGGATTATTGTTTACATGTAAGGGAAGAAGGACAAAATGGTTCTGCATGGTGATACCTTTTGCGCTGTATATCACTGATGCATACAAGTGTAGTGAATTTCGTTTTTGGCTTTGCTGTACTCAGTGGAGTGTCGATCTGTTTCCAGGTCTGGTAAGGTTTCCCTAAGCTTAGTGGTTGTTTACTACTATCTGCCTCTGGAGTAATTTTTCAGAGGATAGAGCAGGAGGGCCCCAACCATCGAAGTTATGCATATTTATTTTCTCTTAGGCAATCCCTGAGAGTGGCACCCAGAAGGTAGCTGGGGAGAAAATAAATGTTTGAGAGGCCTGCTTAGAGTGTGCTTGTCCTTTTGGCTGCTTCCCCTTTGATGCAGCCTGTTTGCTGTAGTTGCTGTTTGGGCCTCAGTATGTGCTTGACTGTAGGCCTGAAGGAGATTTGATTGCGAGGCATTTGCTGGAGGGTATAACCTGTGGAGGCAGGTCTATAAAAGGACTTTTTTTTCCTCACTGGAAGGTGTCATATGTAAGCTGGGTGGCTGACAGCTATCCTTGGACTTTGTGAGCAAGCCTGGGAGTGGGTAAGGACAATCCCTCTTAGCCCCAGAGGCTAATACATGAGAATTCTGTTTAAAGTTTGTCCTCCTGCTAATTTCTTCAAACAGTTTGGAGTATGCACCCTTATCCCTCTCCAGTTCAAGCTTTCTGCAATAAATTCACAAAAAGACATCCTCTAGACTGAGCCTGCATTTGTCACTGTGCTTGGAATTGTCTCTAGGACTGGCAGCCTCTGCAAAAGGAGACCTGGTTGTTTTTAGAGGCCCCTTCAGGGGAGAGTACTACACAAGTTTGGCTTCATTCTAAATAAATGTAAAAAAAATATTGCCAAGAAAGCTTAAAAATACACACTATAAATACTTAAATTAGAAATCAATTACCTTTCAAAGAATGTGTAATTATTTGCAGCTATCGTGATCCAGCAGAAAATGGGTCAAAACACAGTGACCGTGCACTTATTGATAAAAAAAAAAGTTTTCACAGCACAATGAAGTCATCCTATATGTGCTCTCTCTGCAGTACATAGGGCAGCATGTTCTCTGACAGCACAAGTGCATGCTGCATAGCCTAATTAGCTCCTAGTGGTACTTCCCTCTCTCCCAGTTTGAGTGCCAGGGATTAGAGTGGACTATCATCAAAATGTAGCCCAGACAGCAATGCCTATGTTCTTACAGCAACATGGCCCCAGGCAATAACAGGGCCACCCACACAGCTGCTGATGTAATTTCTCTACCCAACTGTAGTAGGACTGAGCGGGTGATCTGAGGAGAGAGGGAGGAAGACTGATACATGCTGTGGCAGAATTGTAGTCAAGTCATTGTCTATTTCCTGGAAGGAATAAGGTGGGCCATCATTGAATGCAACATTAACCTGAAGAAGAGCAGGCTGCCCCTCGCCAAGAGGGTATGAGAGTGCAAGACAGGGGATTTGGCCCCCATGAAGGCAGCCCTGACAGAAATAGAGACTTTGTGAAAGTGCAATTCCCAGGAGGAGGAGCTACTGAGCAGGAAGAGAGAAGGAGGACTAGAAGGCCCATGTTGTTGTAAGTTTCATGTAGATGGCCAGGGAGAGAGGATTGGTGTTGCTGAGAGCTTCTGGAGATGCAGAGAGGTACTCTGGTGTTACATCTGTGCAGTGACAAATGCCCCTGGAGGGACTTGCTGTGTGTGCACTGAGGATCATGCCCTGCAGCAGAAGAACCCACAAAGCTGTCAATGAAGGATGGAGTCTATCAAAGAATTCCTATTATTTAGCTAGCTCAGAAATATGTGCATGTGCAAATGTTTACATGTGACTCTACTTATAGAGTAATTGCTAGACATGCACCTGTGCACAGAAGTGTGCGCTTTTGTTCACATTCTTCACTGGGTGTCCTTGGACATGTGTGCATGTTCACAGTCAGTAGTCGCACCCGATGGATTATTTATGGGATACTCTAACTCAGTGTCAGTGCTGACTGTATTCAGCTTGTTCTTGTGTTGTGACCTGTATCCTTTATATGATTCATTTTACAGACCCAGCTATCACCTGACTTAATTCCGGATCCTGCTCTGCACTGCTACCTATCAGTTTCTGACCTCGGCTTCCTCTATGACCTGGTTTCGACAGGCAATTTTGTACTGTGCTGAATACTTTTTGCCTACCCTAATTTGATCTGTAACTTTGCTACTGTCTCTGACTTTGTTACCCGCTATTACCTAATGCCTGCCCTGGACTACCCTAAGAATCCACTGCTGTCATGTATACGTACTCCTGCCAACCTACTTTATCTGGTAGAATCAGCGGTAAACTCTGCCATCCTGAACTTATGACACAACCAGAGTTTCCCTTACCTTCTACTGGTTTCCCTCATGGTTTTGCTGAACACTCAACTGACACTTTCAGCCAAATGCGTTTCTTTACATTAATTTATTTTACAGATTTCTATACAGAGAGGAGATGTTTTATATTAAATTAGATCTTTTTGTGACATGTAAGGTTCACGTTGTAGATAAGGGCCTGCTCCACCTGTAAACATTGTTGCATTTTAGTGGAAAAATCTACCTCTAAGGAAAAAAGATAATATGCTTACCTTACCTCCATTTTCCAACCTCAGTGCTTAAGCAAGGGTGATGTTTAAATTATTTTAGTGAAATTTTGGGAACAACAAAGATCAAACAATTTTGCAGAAGACTTTCTTGCACTGGACTGGAGTGTCTTCTCAAAAGATTTGGGGTACTTATCATTCCTGAGGAATCCTGCTGGAAGGATATTGATGTCATGCCCAGTGATGCACAAGACAGGTGTAACGTAAATGTAAATTCTAACTTTTTTCCTTACAGGTACATTTTTCCCACTATTATTATGCAGTACATTTTTGAAGGGGTCCTGATCTAATAAACCGACCTTACATTTTACTGTAAAATCTTTGTTCTAGAGTTGCCTTCTTGCCTACATTACTTTGCTGTGAATTAGCGCACTTCCATATTTCTGCATTGTAAAATGTTCCTGTAGAAAATGATTGGCAAATCATTAAGCAGAATACATGATAATTTTTTGTAGACATAACACTAATGAACTAATTGATTTAATTCCCACAAGGTAAGGTTTCTGTTATGGAAATCACAACAGACAATTTTGTTTTCTGATGTTCACATAAGCAGCAGAGTCCTGGAAGATTAAAACCAGAACATTTCAAAGAACTTTTTCTTATTTATTTGGGCTAAATTGTTCTTCATTTTAGAACATAAAATAATGGAAAATATCAAGAGAGCATTGTTGAAAAACTAATGACTCTATAGTCAGTAAACATTATTAACAGCTGTGTAATTCAGATAGTAATACATTTAGAAAAATAAGCTATTACATGCTATGTCGTGCAGTACACAAATTAAGCCATCAAAATGAAGTGGAATTTTGCCAGGCTGGTAGGCTTTCAGGCTTTTTTTAACATTAATGTGTATGTCCAGCTAAAACTTTTTAAGCTTGAATTCCTGACTACTTTGTATTGCTATTCATCAAACCATACTGTACAGACATACATAAGTAACCCTTGTGAAGGGTGAATGTATGACAGTGGTACTGTACAGAATCCAGCGAGGTCTCTTTCCTCTTGAAAAAGAGGCCCACTGTGCTTTTGAAACATTGATGTAACTGTTTTGCTGATATAGGACCAGGGCTCAAGTCCTGCGGGAACGCATGGGAACGGAGTTCCTGTACTTTTTCCACAACAGGAACTCAGTTCCCGTTAGCAGCCGCATCCTGCAAGACTTTGAAGTATGCGAGCTGTGTGGCAGGTGCTACACCAGCAGCTGCTGACACAGCTCGCAATAGTAAGTGCCGCACACCTGACCATTCAGGCATTGCCAGTAGGGGCCCCATGACAGCTTCCGCTGTTCGATCTACCTGTCAATCACAGCTAGCTGATGGGTAGATCAGGTCTAGGTCTAGCTGATGGGTAGATCAGCTATTCTGCTCACAGGACACGCAGGGAGAGAGGTGTGCTGAGAGAGGAACATCAGTTTGGGGTGGTAATCTGAGCACAATACCTGGCAAAGTTTAATGCCAGGAGGGAAGTTTATGTGGAAATATGTGAAGGGTTGGAATAGCAGTGAGTGTGTGTTGGAGCCCTGCAGGGTTTGCAGCCCCCCCAAGCTAATATACATCTCCTAAGCAGGAACACATCACTATCTCCCTAAGCATTCTGTCCAGATAATGTGCAGTTAATTTATGACCTTTCCGTTTAACCCTGTATTATCCAAACTCTGTTCAATGAAGTGTAAACTCACCACATAAACACTCTATATACAAAATAAAATTCCCCAATAAAGATCAGAACATGAAGTTCACATTTGCATGGAAGCACAAATGAATGAATTATGATTATTCAGAGAATTACCGTATTTATGTTTATTGAGGATTGTTTTTTTTAATGTACTAATAGTTAAGCTTCATACACACAATACGAAAATTGGATGAAAGATACCACTTTTAAAGTGTTCGTGCATATGAGCGTATCATTTTTTTTTTTTTGTGGTGGGGGAGTGGATCTTGGGTGGGAGTTCCCACACTTTTTTCCCCAGGACTTGACCCCTGTATAGGACTTCATGACTATGGCATTACCTATGGCTTGTAACCTGCTATTCCAATAACCCCACCCCTCACTCTAATGACCACACAACACTGGAGTAAATTGGCCATAGAAGCCATTTTATTAACCAAATATAAATATAAAATAGTTACCATAATAATTAACATAATAACCTTTTTAATATAACATCCAGTTTTATCACAAAAAATGGAAGCACAAGGTTCCAATAGGCATAACCCAGAACTGTACCTGCTAGTCACTTCTCACAACATTATGACCCTACCTCGCTATTAGAAGAATCTTTGTCAGCCTGGCATTTGACCTTCTTCATTTGATCATAGAGCTACCTATCGGGTCTGCAGGGGTAATGTATAGGTCTGATAGGCAACCAAAGACCAACTGAAGGAGCTCAGATGGAGATGACAATGATGTAGTGGCTTAGCATTGTCAGCCAGCAACAAGAAATTATGTTACTTGCAGGATCTTCAGGTAAGAAAAAGATTCACAAAAAAGTATTTGCTTAAGAAAACTGGACACCCAGAGACATTATGTCAAACATACTGAAACATAGCTTTTCCAGCCTCTTATCCTTTTATCTTTTATCTTGTACTTTATCCTATGTTTGAGTCATAATGCTTGGACAGGAGGCTGATAGAACTCCTTTATCAGGGAATGAGTCTCACATAATACATTATCTCACAAAAGTGAGTACACCCCCTCTCCCCCCTCATTTTTGTAAATATTTTATTATATGTTTTCATGTGACAACACTAGAGAAATTACACGTTGCTACAATGCAATGTAGTGAGTGCATAGCTTGTATAACAGTGTAAACTTGCTGTCCCCTCAAAAAAACTCAACACACAGCCATTAGGGCCAGTTCATACTTGTGCGATTCAAGAACTCTGCGAATCCACTGCGGGTTCCCGCATCGCACCGGACACGCATGGCAGTTCACACTGCCATATGCCAACTGCTGGGGAGTGTCATTATATGTTAACGACACCCTCATTTAAGCTCACGTATCACACTGACAGTTCAGACATGAATTGGATCGCATGTGTGTGAACACACATGCGATCCGATTCTGTTCTGAACAGAAAAAAGGGCCCTGCACGTGTTTGGACCAAATGCAGTGCAATATCAGCCATACTATCTGTATGGCTGATATCGCACTGCATAGGCATCGCATGTAAAGTGAACAGCAAGTGTGAACCGGCCCTCAATGTCTAAACCGTTGGCAACAAAAGTGAGTACACCCCTAAGTGAAAATGTCTAAATTGGGCCAACAGTGTCAATATTTTGTGTGGCTACCATTATTTTCCAGCACTGCCTTAACCCTCTTGAGAATGGAGTTCATCAGAGGTTCATAGGTTGCCACTGGTGTCCTCTTTCACTCCTCCATGATGACATCACAGAGCTGGTGGATGTTAGAAAGCTTGCGCTCCTCCACTTTCCGTCTGAGGATGCCCCACGGTTGCTCAATAGGGTTTAGGTCTGGAAACATACTTGGCCAGTCCATCATCTTAGAGGTGTATTTGGGGTTGTTATCATGTTGGAATACTACCCTGTGGCCCAGTCTTCGAAGGAAGGGGATATTGCTCTGCTTTAGTATGTCACAGCACATGTTTGCTGTCATGGTTCCCTTAATAAAATGTAGCTCCCCAGTGCTGGCAGTACTCATGCAACCCCCTGATGGTCTTCCATGACAGGATTAATAATATTCATCTTATTATCTTATTATATGTAGATATTGGTCAGCACACCAAGGATCATAAATTTCATCCAAATGCTGGCAAATATCTACATATCGTTCAGGTTCCAGTATCCAGCTGGAGGTTGCTATAGCACCCACTAGTTTAAGAGCTCATTCCAGGAATGTGCCCAATGGGAATATGGACTGTGGCATCTTATTATCCTTTTTTAGTTTTTTTAAAGCTTGGTGTGAAAGCCCCTTTTCAAAAACAATGATATCCACTGACAATACTTTGCTTGCAAATGGATGTTACAGTGATCTATACTCATACATACCAAGGCCTATTTGCTCTGGCAAACGGGCCTACAGGTTTTCTGAGACTTTTTCTTTGCTTGGCACCCATACTTGTCACATGGTCTGTCATGCACTTTATTTGTCCTATTCTGCTTTATTTTAAGGTGCCATCTTAACACAGACTCCTTACAGCACCATATTGACATATAAAACACATAACATGGTTATTTGGATGTTTAATGCACACTGAAAACTAAGACTACAGGGTGTATATTGAACATAACTGTATATTTAAGAACAGCAGTATAGGGATCATTCCAAAGAGAACCTGCATTCCTAGTGTACTCATAGCAGTTTATCCTTGCTCTCATAATTTTCTTTTAGACTCGGTTCACAAATATGGGAATGGGATGCACTTTGGACCGCATCTGATTCATATAACGTGTGAACCGGACCGGATTTCAATGGAGCCGGTTCACATATGTCCAGGGCGGCTACAGTTTATTTTTGAAAAAAAGTCCTGTATGATTTTAGGTATGATTCAGGTGTGAATTCAAGTAAAAATGTGCACCTGTATTGTTCCTGAACCAGTGAACAAAATCACTCCAGACTGTAAACCGCAGCTGGACATGTGTGAATCTTGCCTTAAAACTGAACTCCAGGAAGTAGCAAAGAGTTCTGACCCTTCTCTACTCTATACAAAACTAAGAAAATTAGTTGTACCTATACACTTTAATCCAGGGTTTCATGCTTTTCTCTATGCTGGTTCTAGTTGTGATGACCTGTCCCACTGAGCTGTCCATTATGCTGGTCTCTGACCAGTCTCGTCACTGCCACCTTGTCAATGTTGTTACATACAATGCAGGACCAGTGGCCATTGTCTCATCCCCTAAACAAAGTAAGCATTAGATCCTGTATCATCTGGGGAGAGAGGGGTAGAGGTGCCATACTTATTCATTATTTGTTAAATGTGTTACTTCTCAGAGTTCAACGTTAAGTATATCAAGCCCATTTCTCTATTTGGTGGAGTGAAATATAATTTCATAGGTTGAATTATTACAGCCATGAGCTGTCATATTTCACAGTCCTGCCAGATTTTTTAAATATATTCTTATGGGAAATCAAGTAAAGGTTGGATTACACAAAATTTATGGAGTTCTTTTTTATAAATAAAATGTCATATGAATGTTTGTGACTAGGCAAATTGTCCACCATATTTCTATAATAAAACATTGTTATCATGCAGAATGTAGTTTTCAGCTCTGTATCTACACTGGACAAGCATTTATTTGCACAAACCCTTAACTAAGCCAACATATAGTAACATTTATGTCAAACTTTCATAACATTTATGAAAACCATTTAAGCACACAGACGAGGGTTTCATATAAAATGAATTAATTATACACAGATAAGAATGTAACATACAAGAGATGTCATCTTTTTTTGTAATTTAAACCATTTAAATTAAGTTTTGTACATATGCCAGATTCATATGACATCATTACGCACATCTGTTCTAACAATGTCAATATATAAAAAATAATAAATTTCTTACAGTCTTGTAATAAACACTTAATATGTGTGGGCCCTATTTTAACAAGACTTCCATTTAATATGAATGTCTATATCACCAAAGCAAACAATTCAAATTTAGGTCAGACTAAATTTTCTTCCTGCTCACACACCAGATGATATATACAAAACACAATGTTGAAACGTCAGTCTACTTTCCTATATACATACACTGCAGTACAAAGGGTCAGCCAACAATTAAGGTATCCGCACTTAGCATGGGTGGAGAAAGATAATATTTCAGTTTGAAGCACTGAAACACAAAGATAATATTTCAAATCTTACGGTCACTGATGGGCTTTATGAAAATAAGCCTATAAAAATGATGTAAACCTTGGCTGAACTATGACTTGGCTTCAATTATTTGTTGGCTGTAGTGTAACAGTAAGGTTGACAGAAAACAATACATTTCATTTGTAAATTTTAAAGTGTACACAATGTAAAAAACACAGTGTAGAAATTCATAACTACCACATAGTAGTTACAGTAGGATGTATTTAGCTTCAGGGTACCATCTGAGAACGTCATATGTAAGAAAAATATAAAAGAATTTAAAGAGGCACTAAACGTTGGAAGTTATGCCCAAAATAAAGAGAGGTAGAGGGCAAATGACTAGTCACCAGTATTACCAGTGATCCACTTGAAGCTTATATTTTCCCCAGTACTGTGTTACCATGACTTGTACTGTGTCTCTGTATAGAAGTGGCCATTTTGGTTAGAGGCAGAGCTTTGTTTCCTCGTGTCAGAGCCTCCAAGCCAGGAGAACAAGGAGTAGCACAGTAGTGATATCATCTGATTTGAAGACAAATCTTATAAGAGTAGCAAATCAGAGGCAAGAGTTTAAGCAAAGGAGTGCCTAGTCACTTCCTGCCCATAGAATGTCATATGATGTCCTAGACTTGAAGTGGAGATATCTGGATAATGCACACAGCTACAGGCATCATCCAGATATCTTTCTTTTCAGATGAAGATTCCCTCTCATGTAAAAGCCATCCTAGGGGTTCATTAGCTGCTTGATGGCTTTTTCAGGCAGCGAGAGGGGGTGTATTTCCAACCCACCCACGCCTCTGTGGGCTCTTCCATGTGATCAGAATTACCGGTAACCGATCCAGCAGCGGCGCCAGGTTACCACAGAGCCAGCCATGGACTGGATGGTTCCCAGCCATCTCTATGATCCTGTGAGATGTAAACACTGCAATTTTTTCCCTGGAAAGCAGAGATCTTATAGACCACAGATGTCTTCATAAAGAGGAGCTGTCATGCCTTATTTCTATCACGAGGAATGCTTACATTTCTTGTGATAGGAATAAAAGTTATCAAAAAAAGAAATAAAGGGACAGTGTAAAAAATAAAAAAATAAATAATATTTTTTTCTTAAAGTACCTCTGTCCCCTTATGTAGGTCGCGATGTATTTGTAAATGGTGTTTGCACTACACATGTGAGGTATGGCCACAAATGGTATAGTGAGAGCAGTAATTCTAGTGCTAGACCTTAGTGCCTAACCTGCAAGAATTTTAAAGCGTCTGGATTTTTACATCATGCGATCGTCTCTGAGACAATTGTTAACCCCTGTGTTAAAAACAGATAGGATAGGTAAGGTTAGTTGGATCTCTCTATGCTACTGTGGAGATGTGGATATACGTCCAGTTAGATTGGTGAACAGATATCTAGCAGTTAGGCCATTTGGGGAAGGAGTCTTTCTGATGGGTCCCCTCTCATCAGGAATCAGTTCAATGTGTTGCTATACATCCAATTTGTCTCTGGATCCTAGAAAATTTCAGATATACTGGAAAGGAATTAGAAGTCTTCAATGGTCTAATTTGTGTTTCTATCTCTCCAGGTTGCTTGAGTTATGGCCGGCCCCTGATGTAATAATCGTTCACCTAGGGGGAAGTTATGTTGGGAAAATATGAACACTGGATCTTATGTTTATGTTGAAACGTGACCTCCATAAATAAAATTTAGCATCCCTGAATACCAGAATAATCTTTTTAGAGATCGTTTCCTGAGCTCATATGGCTGCATTTAAAACATTTTGAGAAAATTAGGAAACATTCAACCGCTTGCCGACCGCCTAACGCTGATATACGTCGGTAGAAGGGCTGGTAAAGGCAGAATCACGTATCTGTATGTTGGCCTTTAAGAGGCGGCCAGCGGGAGCACAGCAAGCTCCGTGAGTCGGGTTGCGGGTCCCGAGGACTCGATCACTGCAGCGGTACCCGCAATTGCCTCACGGAGAGGAAGAATGGGGAGATGCTAATGTAAACAAGCATCTCCCCATTCTGCCTAGTGACAGTGTCACTGATCTCTGCTCCCTCTGCCCCCCACAGTTAGAAACATGCCCCAGGACACACTTAACCCCTACACTGCCCCCTTGTGGTTAACCCCTACACTGCCAGTGTCATTTACACAGGAATCAGTGCATTTATATAGCACTGGTTGCTGTATAATTGACAATGGTCCCAAAAATGTGTCAAAAATGTCTGATGTGTCTGCCATAATGTCGCAGTTATGATAAAAATCACTGATCGCTGCCATTACTAGTAAAAAAAAAGAATTTATAAAATGAATAAAAATGCCATAAAACTATCCCCTATTTTGTAAACACTATAACGTTTGCACAAACCAATCAATAAACATTTATTGCATTTTTTTTTTACCAAAAATATGTAGAAGAATAGGTATTGGCCTAAACTGAGGGAAAAAAAAATGTTTTTTTTTATATATTTCTGTAGGATATATTTTACAGCAAAATGTAAAAAAAATGCGTTTTTTTCAAAATTGTCACTCTTTTTTTGTTTATAGTGCAAAAAATAAAAACCGCAAGAGTTATCAAAAACCACCAAAAGAAAGCTCTATTTATGGGGAAAAAAGGACGTCAATTTTGTTTGGGAGCCACATCGCACAACTGCATAATTGTCAGTTAAAATGATGCAATGCCGAATCGCAAAAAGTGATCTGGTCAGGAAAGGGGTCAATTCTTCCGGGGCTGAAGTGGTTAAACAAGTATATGGAGAAATTCGTGCCACACATTGCAGGTTTTTCCTATAGACATAGCGATTTAGAGGGTGACTTTGCTGGATTATATAGATCAGATGTAGTTCATCTGTCAGGAATAGAAGTAGACATCTTTAATGTAGGGTTGCAAAACTGCATTCAGTTTGCCCTGGTTGTGGGGTAGTCCGGGCTTGAGATTTCAAACCCGGCATGTGGGGACTTTGATTATAAATATTCTGTATGCTCGAGTCCTTTAAGACTGAGCTGTTTTAAGTTTATTGTTTGAAATTTAGGAATTTTATGAATTAATAAAATTATCAAGATGTTGTTATTATTATTTATTGATTTGAATACACCAATAAACGTGCCGCGGCCAATTTTGTAAGCATATAATAAGGCTTACCTGTTCATACAGTGAAGATCTTCTAAATGTACACTGTTTAGTAGATATTTACACGTGTAGCAGCGGGCAACGTCAACGACACATTTTCACTACACCCTTAATGTATGGTGTTCATTGTCCATTGAGGGAGTTGTGCCGCGACCGCGACTCCCACGCTCAAGCACAGAAGTGACATCATTGCGGTTCAGCCATTCAAATGGCTGTAGCCTGAAAAACCCATAAGAATGACTGGGGGACGATAGAAGCCCTGTCAGCAGAGGCAGGAAGCCTCTGGAGGGCTTTGTTTTAAAGGGTAAGTCTTTCTTAATGTGCTAGTATGTGACGCATATGACATTAACTTGCAGAGAATGGAATTTGTCAAGACATTACTATCGCTTTAATGTGACATTGGGGTTGATTTAATAAATAAAACAGAGTGTACTTTGCAAGCGCAGTTGCACTCATTGTTCCCAGAGATTAGTAAATATGGTGAGGCTTCACTTCCTAACGAATACCCAATTAGGTGCAGGAAAAAAAAACAGCATTTTTGCTTGAACGTGATTGGATGATAGGAATCAGCAGCGTTTCACTACATTTAATAAAGAGGTTGCAAAGGCTGAATTTGATTTTAACCTTATGCATTCTTTGCATTTTATGTGCAGCCCCTCCTAAATACTTACCCGAGTCTAATCTCGGTCCAGACCTGTGCCTGAGAGCAGTGGGGCCACTCTCTCCCTCCTCCCTGGACTCAGCAAAAGCAATGGGAGCCACTGACTCCTGCTGCTGTCATTTAAATCCAGTGACAAGGGGACTGGGCCGAGGCGGAGCCACACCATGTGTGTCAATTGATGCACACAGTGTGGCTTGGGATTGAGCCCACATGAGTGTGTGCCTACTATGAGGACACTCGGTAGGGGGGAGGAGCCAGAAGTTCCGGCAGGGGACCCAAGAAAAGGAGAATCAGGGCTGCTCTGTGGAAAACCATTGCACAGAGCTCATAAGTATAACATGTTTTTTATTTTATTTTTAAATATCCTTCACAATCACCTTAAACTCTGGGGAAAATGAGTGCAACTTGCAAAGTGCACATTTTGTTTGCCTTTGGTAAATCAACCCCATTGAGTGTGAGCTGATGCGCCTAAAAATATTTTTGTTTTGCTAACTTGATATATGTTGCTATGAGCTTAGCTAACTGAAAATTATAAATGACAAATCTGGCCTGATTAAAATAAAACAGCTGAATTTAATTCTTCCTTAATGACGTGTATTACAGTTATGGAGCAATTAAATTTCACACATATAATTACATATGTTATTATTACCTTCTTCACCAAGGAATTGACATAGAAAGGATATCAGCTTTTGGCTGAATACACTGCCATGTCCAGAGGTATTGTTTGATATTATTGTGCTATGCATCTCCAGGAACGAATCATAATGAGGTGTTTTAGCTAAGCCAACTGCTCTGCTGGACTTATGCCATATATCCTGACAGCAAGCATAGCAAGCCCTTTTCTTAGAAAGTGCCTGTTAGCTTGTCTGTCAAGTTTGTGAACTCTTATAAGCTCCCTGGAGTGAAAGCCAAAAAAATGTCCTACTGAAACTGGCAGCTCCTGGCCGATGCCCACACAATAGCGTGTAAGAAGTCGGAGCTCATGATTTTGTGTGTGAAATTGAAACAAACATATAACTTCAAGAGCATCTTATTCCTTAATAAACAATTGTCTTAATGTATTACAATTACCCATCAACCACATACCAAGACAATTTTTTTTTTAAATCACATATTTTATTTTCCTCTGTCTTTTGCAGCTTTGCAGCTTACACTTTTCTACAGATAGGGCAAAACTATTTTGTCAGGCACTGTAAAAAATGTATTGTCCAGTTAATAACCAATAGTTGCATATGTAAACAGCACCATCTAAAAATTGTGGGTTGAATTATCTAAGTAATTTTCTTAACTAGTCAATAAATCTGCTTTCATTATAGCTATTATAGCATTATAGGGGAGGGGGGAAAATAAGGCACAGGAGATTTTTAAACTTCATCCTAATTCTTTTGCCCATATGCATCTATCCAAGTGGACCACACCTTATCAAATTTTTTAGGACAATTTCTACTTTCATAGGTAATTTTATACAACGGGAGTACTGAATTAATGGTCTTCTTCCATTTGGCAATTGTGAGAGGCTCAGAAGACCTCCATCGCAAAATAATTTTCCGTCTCGCATAAAAAAGGGTGTATATGAGGAAAAGTTTAGTATATCTATCTACCTCGACATCCTCCATATGGCCTAATAGAAGAAAGAGGGGATCGTAGACAGCGGCGCGCAGGCGTACTGAGCGTGGCATTTCCAACAACGGAGCTGCCGCGCGTGTCGGCTCCCGTGCGCATGCGTGGGAGTGACGTCATCGCGGCTCCGCCGAATGACAGCGGCGGAGCTGCGAGACCCCACCGAAAATATGGATGCGCCGGACTACAGGGGACAGCGGTGACATCGCTGGCTCCTGTGTCAGGTAAGTGACACATAATGGACTACTATGCGATGCTTTGCCTTTGCAGGGAATGAAAGAGGAAGTAAACCCATCAGGGTTCACACCGATATACATTTGAAGAATGGGGAGGCTGGGCAAAGTAACGTAGCTGTACGGCACTTTGAATTTCACGCCGTGTGCGTGCGTGCGCCTCCCCACAAGCCCCGTGACTGTGCCCACGGGACCCACATTCTCAACGCTGTGCCGAATCGGAAAAAGTGGCTTGGTGATTTGGCAGGCAAATGGTCCGGGGCTGAAATGGTTAAAGCACTTTTAACAAGTTTGCACATTGTTTCCATATAACTTCAAATTTCTATCATGCAAATCTACATAATAACCACCATTCTGTTAATATATTACAAACTAAATTGATGATATAACATGAGTGGCATTTGACTTAAAATTCATAAGACAATTACATCATGACAAATTAGTGTTAGTACAAAATTATTAAAATATATAATCATGGCTAAATGAAAATAAAAATTGATATTTATACCTGGGAGGTAACCATAAAATATATACCCATAAGATAGTGAACTAAACAGATTTCACTGCAGCATTTAAATAACTATAAACTATCCATAGGATTTAAGCTAATGCGACATATGAATGTTGCGACTGCCATGAATTCCATAACAAAAAAATCACATGACTCCTATTTTAAATAACCAAATAACCATAGTGAACTATTTAAATTAAGATAGTCCGAACCTGTTGAATCATTAAATCTATGCTAATGCTACATATAGGTATTGCAGCTAACATAAGTTGCATACAAAAACACATAACTATCTTTTGCATAACTAATTAAATTCACTGCAGCATAAAGACAATTCAAAACTGTTGGATCATTTAGATCTATACTAATATGATATCTAAATGTTACAACTACAAAGGGTCGCATACAGAAAATCTAACTTTTAAATAACAGCATTATAATAGTGTATAACTATTAGATCACCATAAAATCTGCTTTCATTATAGCTATTATAGCATTATGATAGCTAACCCCGGGCTTAAAATAATATTAAAGTCTCTTTTTTATGTTTAAAAATAACAAACATGTTATACTTACCTGCTCTGTGCAGTGGTTTTGCACAGAGCTGGCCAGATCCTCCTCTTCTCAGGTCTCTCGATGATGTTACTGGCCCTACTCTCCTGTCGAGTGCTCCCACAGCAAGCAGCTTGCTATGGGGGCACCTGAGCCGCGCCGCTGCTCTGTGTGTCCATTCAGACACGGAGCTGCAGCTCGGCCTGCTTCCTCTCTCTCCTCATTGGTTCACTGACTTTGATTGACAGCAGCAGGAGTCAATGGTGCCCACTGCTGTGTCTCTGCCAATCAGGAGGGAGAGGCAGGCAAGGACAAGGGAAGGAAGGGGAGAGAAGGATAACCACAGGAAGGCAAGGGGAGGGGGGAAAATAAGGCACAGGAGATTTTTAAACTTCATCCTAATTCTTTTGCCCATATGCATCTATCCAAGTGGACCACACCTTATCAAATTTTTTAGGACAATTTCTACTTTCATAGGTAATTTTATACAACGGGAGTACTGAATTAATGGTCTTCTTCCATTTGGCAATTGTGAGAGGCTCAGAAGACCTCCATCGCAAAAGAATTTTCCGTCTCGCATAAAAAAGGGTGTATATGAGGAAAAGTTTAGTATATCTATCTACCTCGACATCCTCTATATGGCCTAATAGAAGAAAGAGGGGATCGTAGACAGCGGCGCGCAGGCGTACTGAGCGTGGCATTTCCAACAACGGAGCTGCCGCGCGTGTCGGCTCCCGTGCGCATGCGCGGGAGTGACGTCATCGCGGCTCCGCCGAATGACAGCGGCGGAGCTGCGAGACCCCACCGAAAAGATGGATGCGCCGGACTACAGGGGACAGCGGTGACATCGCTGGCTCCTGTGTCAGGTAAGTGACACATAATGGACTACTATGTGATGCTTTGCCTTTGCAGGGAATGAAAGAGGAAGTAAACCCATCAGGGTTCACACCGATATACATTTGAAGAATGGGGAGGCTGGGCAAAGTAACGTAGCTGTACGGCACTTTGAATTTCACGCCGTGTGCGTGCGTGCGCCTCCCCACAAGCCCCGTGACTGTGCCCACGGGACCCACATTCTCAATGCCCACCGGGTGTCCACAATCGTGTCACGTAGCTGAAGTACAGGGAGATGGCAGTATTAAACATGTCGCAGTCACAATAAAATTCACTGATTACTAGTAAAAAAAATAATAATAAAAATGCCATAAAACGATGCCCTATTTTGTAGACGCTATAATGTTTGCGCAAACCAATCAATAAATGCTTATTGCGATTTTTTTACCAAAAATTTGTAGAATACGTTTTGGCCAAAACTGAGGGAAAAAAATTTATATATTTTTTGGGGATATTTATTATAGGTAAAAGTAAAAAATATTGCTTTTTTTTCAAAATCTATTTTTGTTTATAGCGCAAAAATAAAAAAAGCGGAGGCAATCAAATAGCACCAAAAGAAAGCTCTATTTGTGGGAAAAAAAGGATGTCAATTTTGTTTGGGAGCCACGTCTCATGACAGCGCAATTGTCACTTAAAGCGACGCTGTGCCGAATCGCAAAAAGTGGCTTGGTGATTTGGCAGGCAAATGGTCCGGGGCTGAAATGGTTAAAGCACTTTTAACAAGTTTGCACATTGTTTCCATATAACTTCAAATTTCTATCATGCAAATCTACATAATAACCACCATTCTGTTAATATATTACAAACTAAATTGATGATATAACATGAGTGGCATTTGACTTAAAATTCATAAGACAATTACATCATGACAAATTAGTGTTAGTACAAAATTATTAAAATATATAATCATGGCTAAATGAAAATAAAAATTGATATTTATACCTGGGAGGTAACCATAAAATATATACCCATAAGATAGTGATCTAAACAGATTTCACTGCAGCATTTAAATAACTATAAACTATCCATAGGATTTAAGCTAATGTGACATATGAATGTTGCGACTGCCATGAATTCCATAACAAAAAAATCACATGACTCCTATTTTAAATAACCAAATAACCATAGTGAACTATTTAAATTAAGATAGTCCGAACCTGTTGAATCATTAAATCTATGCTAATGCTACATATAGGTATTGCAGCTAACATAAGTTGCATACAAAAACACATAACTATCTTTTGCATAACTAATTACTAATATGATATCTAAATGTTACAACTACAAAGGGTCACATACAGAAAATCTAACTTTTAAATAACAGCATTATAATAGTGTATAACTATTAGATCACCATAAAATAAGCTGTTATACTATTAGATACTACTACCATTAATTGCACCCATAAAGTCGCATAAATGCTATGACCATATTCAATTATATTAAAAATTAATAAAAATGTATTAAAAGGAAAAAGGGAATATCGATAATACAAAAAAATTGCATAAATAATATTTAGGCATCACTAATAAAGCAGTTAATATCTAACTATGTTGAGGCCTTTTGGTAAGAGTGTATCTGTGAGAAAAATCCACAGAGTTTCACGTTTGGATAAATTTCTCACAATGTTGGATCCTCTCCATGATGGCTTAAGACACTCTATACCCCAAAATTTAAGGCTAGAGGGGTCCTGATTATGTTTCAGTTTAAAATGTAATGAAACATTGTGATCTTTAACCACTTGCCTACCAGGCACTTACACCCCCTTCCTGACCAAGCCATTCTTCAGTTTTCAGCGCTGTGGCATTTTGAATGACAATTATGCGGTCATGCTACACTGTACCCAAACAAATTTTTTATCATTTTCTTCACACACATAGAGCTTTCTTTTGATGGTATTTAATCACTGCTGTTTTTTTTATTTTTTACAAAAAAAAAGACAAAAAATTTGGGGAAAAAATGTTTTTTACTTATTTTCTGTCAGTAAATTTTGTAACTAAGTAATTTTTCACCTTCACTGATGTGTGCTGATGAGGCGGCACCGATGGGCACTGAAAGGCTGAACTAGTGGAAATTGATGAGGTGGCACTGATGGGCACTGTTAGGTGGCACTGATGGGCACTAATAGGCGGCACTGGTGGGCACTGATAGGCGGCAGTGGCAGGCACTGATAGGCAGCACTGCTGGGCATGGATAGGCACATATGGGCACTGAATGGCATTGATGGGTGACACTGATGGATGACACTGATGGGCATTGATGGACAGCAGTGATGGGCATTGATGGGCAGCACTGATTGGTGGCACTGATTGCCAGCACTGACTGGCATGGCTAATGGGCAATGATTAGTGGCACTTGTGGGCAGTGGTGGGCACTGATTGCTGTCACTGGTGGGCACTGTATGCTGGCATTGGTGGGCAATGGTGGGCACTGTATTGTGCCACTTTATTGCTTTATTGTAATCAGGGTACTGATGATCAGTGCCCTGGTTACATACATACATGTCGCCCTATGAGGAGATGCTCTGTCAGTGTGAGGTGAGGAGAGACGATTTCCAGCATCTCCATGTTTACATGTGACCTGGTGTGATTGGACACAGTCGATCACATGGTGAAAGAGCCACTGCCCATATGACTGTGTCCCAGAACAAGAGCTGCACCGCTCCGCCATCATGTGACGGTGGGCGGACAGCAAGCAGCTAAAACCAATCTTTATGTTATGAATATGTTTGGCTATTCTCACCTTCAAAGCTCTTTTAGTGTGGCCTATATATAAGAACCACGTGGGCATTCTAAGGCATACACCACATGTGTAGTGTTAGCCCCTGTACACACGGTCAGAGATTTCCACAACCAAATCCGTCGGATTTTGCCCGTCGGATCTTGTCCGAAACTGTTGCATACACACGGTTGGACAAAGTTGGCGAAAAATCCGATCTTTCAGAACGTGATGACGTAATTTCGTTACGATGGGACTACATTCAGGCTAGTAGCCAATAGCTTTGATGTAGGAATTTGATCTGAGCATGCGTGGCACTTGGTCCGATCAAAATTCTCTACACATGATCGGAGTATGTCCGATCGGCCCAGTTGGTCGGGAAATATTTCCAACATGTTGGAAAATTGTGTCCGACGGATATTCTGTCGGAATCAGTCCGATGCATACCACACACAGTCGGATAATCCGATGACACGGTCCGATAGGACACATTCCGACGGATTCTCCGACCGTGTGTACAAGGGCTTACAGATGATGAATTGCCTAATATCAAAACTTTTATTGTATCTAGGCCTCTAATCGGTCTATTCACCTCCCTGCAAGCCTTACATCGCCTACATGAGTAGAAACCATCCTTATCCCAGAAGGATGGGGGTATACTGGGAGGATCAAGTACTTTTTTGACTACACGATCACCATAACTGGAAGCTTTTCAATATATGAACTTGGAAGCTTGTGGAAGTACATTTTGAAATTGTTTATCCAAGAGCTGTATGTGCGAATGTACTTTAAAGATAGACTCCACCTCTCTGAATTGTGAATGGAAGCCAGAGATAAATCCTCAATCATAATTAAAAATTTGTGTCTAGAATTTTTTCTTTTAGACAATTTTCCCTGGGGATCACTCTGACCTCTTCCACTATATTATCTAGAAATTGTGGATTATAGTTCTTCACTTTGAACCTCTCAGTAAGCACTTTTGATTGTGAATCAAAATCGTCCAGGAAGCAGCTAAGTGCGGTGGTCCTTTTTGAAGCTGATGTCTCCCTGTAACTGGCTATAGGTGGCAACGCTGCGGTTTGCATTTTATGCTTTATGAATTGTTTTATCTTGTACGTATGACCTGTAAGGGGGGGGGGGGGGGGGGTTCTGGCTTCAATAAAGCAAATTAAATAGGATTACGCTATGTGACCTTTTATCTTCTCACATGATCGTGGTGTATTGGAGCTGCCCACACCTAATAGGAATACTAGCAGTCAGTGGATACTCCCGAGAAGTGGCAACATAAAGATATATATTTGGAGGCTTGATTTTACCAGATTTCTGCTTAGTTTAACCTCAAAGGGGTGAGTTTCTTCACACGTGGTGACAAGCCTTGGTGTTTGGTGCATGGATTTATGAACTCTTATCACCTATAAGAATATTTGCTCACTTGAAAACACTTCAAGGGACTTTTTCTTGTATGAGGAATTGTACATAAGAGTGTCATAGGCATATATATTGATATGAGTGCTGCTATGGCAATTTAAAGTTGCATGATATTCAACTACTTTTTACTGCTATTTGTTTTATATATGTAATGCTGACATATACACACACACTATCTGCAATACAACCTATATACCCTATCTGTAATGCAACCTATATACCCTGATTTGTGAGACTGAGCTGTATACTCTGTCCTGTGATGCTGAGCTGTATACTCTGTCCTGTGATGCTGAGCTGTATACTCTGTCCTGTGGTGCTGGGGCTTTATACTCTGTCCTGTGATGCTGAGCTCTATACTCCTGACACTATGGGTGGAAGCAAGTGAAATACAGGGGATAGAGTGGGTGGATTGTATTAGAGGTGTGGCTTATTGTAAGTGGGATGGTCAAAAAGGAAGGGCAGGGGCTGCCCCCAATCCTAAAGTTTTACCAGCCACCACTGGAGCCCACAGAAATATCCTGTACATTAGGATCCACCCCGCCCCCTTTTGATGTATGCTGGGTTGGTGATGTCACAAGGGGACGGGGCCACCAGGTGATGTAGCCATGTGGCCCCACCCTTTATCTATATAAGATATGTCAGATGGTGGATAGGGAGTCGAATACCCACCCCCGCTTCGGTTCACAGCAGAACATATCTATGGGACACGAACATGAAAAATCAAAAGTGCAAAATTACGTTTCTAAAGGAAAAAAGTCATTTAAAAAGTACACACAGCTATAATGAATTGTCGGTTCCGGCAATACACATAAAAGTCATTGGAAAAAACGGCATGGGATTCCCCCACAGTCAATTACCAGACTCTTCTGGTATGAATATTAAGGGGAACTCTGAACCAAAATGTAAAAAAAGAAATTAAGTGAGGGTCCCCCCAAATTCCATACCAGGCCCTTCAAGTCTGGTATGAATATTAAGGGGAACGACGCTCCAAAAAAAATGGCATGGGGGGAAACATGTGCCACTTTATAGGCATACTATAGACACCCCCCAAGTATGAAATTTAAAGGAATATTTCACTTTTATTATTTCACTTTAAGCATTATTAAAATCACTGCTCCCGAAAAAACTTCAGTTTTTAAAACTTTTTTGCATTGATACATGTCCCCCGGGACAGGACCCAAGTCCCCAAACACTTTTTATGACAATACATGCATATAAGCCTTTAAACTTAGCACTTTTGATTTCTCCCATAGACTTTTATAGGGTATTCCGCGGCTTTCGAATTTGCCATGAACACCCCAAATTGCTCGCTATTCCGAGAACAGGCAAGCACTCAAACACCCGATGTTCAAGTCGAATTTATGTTCGACACAAACATCGGACTCATTCCTAATGGTGGAGCTTGCAGTAGTCAGCAAGTCTTCACCAACGGCAGAAGTGTCTTTTTTTTATTCCGGCATGATTGATGGTGGATTTACATCAATGGACACTATTTTTTTAATAAAAGATTTGTCAAATACTGTGTGCGTGTTTTAATGTTTTTTTTGGTAAATGGGTAGGTAAATGATGTACCCGATACTGATGATGTACCCAAAGCACCCACCCTATGTTGAGGGTATGTGGCCTGGTATGGTTCAGGGGGGAGGCGCTCGCTCCCCCCCTTTCCTGATCTGCCAGGCTGAATGCTCGGATAAAGGTCTGGTATGGATTTAGGGGGGACCCCACACCATTTTTTTAAAAAAATTGGCGTGGGGTTCCCTCAAAATTAATATCAGACCTGAAGGGCCTGGCATTGATCCCACATACTTTTTCATTGTTGGCTTTTTTTTTTTTACAATCAGCTGTCAGCCTGCAAACCTGCTGACAGCTTATGAGTCATCGCATGTTAAAGAGCAGAGGGCTGGCTTCCCGGCCCACCCCTTAGCAACTAGCTCAATGAAAACAAATTATTACGTAACTTATGTGGTGATAACCGCTGAATCGATCAAATACCGCATTCGGTATTTAACTACACATTTTTAATGAATTGAACACTAGCACAATTGTTATCGCATGTGGTATTTTACAGCATATTATTAGTCATTATTTAACTCTCAGTGAATTGACCCCTTAGTCCCACAAGTAAACCTTAACACATGGTGAATCAACTTGACTTTCTAAAAAAAAATCCTCCTACCTCTAATCAATCAAATGGTCAATTGACTAATGAATCAATCAGTCAATCTTTTAAGCTATTTTATACCAAACTAGCAAAATTTAATTAAGTCAAATGAACTTTTCAGGCAGATCAAATTACAATAATTGCTGAACACAATCTACCTTAAAAACAAACTGAAATTGTAAAGCATCACTGGAAGGTCAGGGTGAATTTTTCAATCATTTTGAATAAGTCAGTGTGCATAAAACTTTTTGGCATTACTCTTGTTCAAGAATGGGAGTAACATATGTTTCTCATTGACGGCCCCTTCATTACTGTAAGTATTGTCTTTATTCTTGCAGAGAAAAATTTGTTTTGTGCATAAACACAAATGTTAAATTTGGTTTCTTTTCATGTGTAGCACATGTTAAAATGTGATAATGATGAAATAACAGGACAATTTGTACACACTTATTAGCATTTTAAATTATTGTAGAATTGTTTTTTTTTTTTTAATTGGGAAATATTACCAAAAACTGTTAGCATTCAGTTAACGTTATAATAGTTTCTCTTAACTATAAGTGAATTAAAAACTGTAAATGTTTACCCAATTTTTTTTTTTAAATGTGCAATTCAATCCTTAAAACAATAATATTTATTAATTATTAAAATCAGTATAAATGGGGGATTGGAATCCCAAGTTTGCTTTCCCGTAATAAATCTATATGAGGTGAATTTCTTTCTAGCAGTCGATGTTCCACTGTAAAGATGCATCACAGCATTTTTTTTACTGAAGAACAGATTGCCAGGCCAGGAGTTTATGTAAACTAGTCCAAATAAAATAAGGTGATTACAGTCTCAATAGCAACCAATCCTATCTGCTGACATGCTACGAAATATCCAATCCACCGATACAAAAATGTTCTAGTGAGAATCCCATCACCAAATAAGTGAATTGCAGCTTCACTAGAAGTGAAACCCCATAAAAAGAGGTATTATTCGCTTAGTGATAAAGGACCAAGTAGTGGAAGGCAAGTGTCTGCAATATACAACTCCTGTGTTTGGGAACCTGCTGCTCCGTGGGATCTGGGCACTGCAACTCTGAGGTCTTAGATGATCTAGAGCCACACATTAAGGAGAATAAACTTCCCACCAATATAATGTGCAAAAAAAAGAGGTTACTTTATCATAGTGTATTACATTTATTATAATAAATAAGTAAAAAGCAACAAAAGTTGGCTTTGTTCAATTTCAAAAATGCCACCACCCACATTATAAGACAGCAGTGAATTCATCTCTTACCCTACGTGTTTCATCCAAAAGGACAGCATCAGGGACTACATGCACAGATCACCCAATTCTTGAAAAAAAGAAATATAATGGAACACCTTAGGCTAGGCCCGGCTTCTCCTGGGGGTCGGCATGTACATTCAATATTATTATTCATATTTAACTAATTCCTCCCCGTCCCAACAAATTTTCCTTTCAGAATATTATGTAATGAAGAGTAATGACAACTATTAGTAGGGATGAAACTATTTCTGTGATTTAAAATAAATAATTAATGGCAATTAATCCCTAACAAGCAAGGTGAGATTTAAAAAACTAACCTATTGCTATAAGTAAATGACAGTTTGATATTTTTGTTTTTGACATTCAGAATACCAATAAATTCCCGCAAATAACTCAGGTCTTCACTCCAAACAAAGAGTATATCATCAATATATCTTTTACAGGACAGCAGAACAGGGTAAACATGATTATATATGATTACTCCAATTTAAATGTAAATATGCTTGGGTCCCACTAAGAGGTACACTTTCTATCTATACAAAAAGGTTAAAAAGGTTTCTATGGAAAAGACAATACAAGATACTATCATCAGCTTCATAGTTTACAATGGCAATAAATGTTCTCTCCAGCAGACAAGATACAACTGAGCATGTGCAGGTTGGCTACCCTGCCTGTGTTAGCTGACCTTCCCCAGACAGTGCAGGAGGGGGAGGATCTATGCATACAGGATAAAACAGCCTTTTTACACAATGCAGAGGAATAACCCCTTAGGTTCCACAGTGAGTATAACAAGCATGCTATGCAGCATATACAGACTGATTTTACTGTTGTGGGTTTAGTAACACTTTAAGGAGGTATATAGGGAGTCTAATCTGCAATGTACAGCATGTAACATACCTAATCAGTAGTTTTCTGAAAAGATTGTATGAGGAGAAGAAGAAATATTTTTTGAAAGTACAACATCTAGGCTGAGCAAGACTCATCTAAGAATGAACAGAGGCATTTCCAATGAAAGAAGAAACATTTTAACTGCCATTATACATAGGGGTAAAAGCAAAGTAAAAGTGTATATGTTAGAAATACTTTTCCTCTCCTTGTGTGTATAGCATAGAGGGAGTTTTTCTTTAGTCCTAGCACACTTCCTGATACTGTTGTTTGAAATAAGATTGCAGAGGCACAGGACGCAAGACTAAACTGCATTTATAGCAGGAATAAAATATTTTAATAGATTAAATAGATGGAAATGGAGCTAATATGTAAAGTTCATTGTTAGGATATACATAAAATTGAGAAATATGGCATTAATGGTTATACATACACTTTAATTTGCCTTGTTTATGTATATTCTTTTAAAATAACCCCAAAGTATGTGATTTTATTTTACTCCACATTTACTGTATGTGCACCACCTATAAAGCATCCCCTAGTTCTGAACATCAATCCATATATGGGGGTTTGCAGCCTATTTTCTTGTGTGTCAAAAGCGAGAATCCTGGGGGAAATGAGAGCAAGCCTCTTCATTCCTCCCTCTACTTTACAATAAATATGGTTCTGTGGAGCAAACTGATGCATTTACTAACTCATGCTAAATTCATAGAACATTACATTCACAAATGTATTTGGTCACATATAAAATGAAACAGGAAGGTAACAATTATGATTTTCTGTGTAAGCAATACAGGAAACTTTCACATATTATCAAGCCTTGACATTTTTATCTTTGTTATTTGGTAAAGAAATCCAATTAGGGAATCACCTAATTCACATTCCAATTAAAATTTCCACCTGGAAACAATTAAAAGCATCACTATAACTGCTACAAAGTTGTACCAGATGACCTGATATGCCAAAATCATCAGATCTGTTTGATTGTGTGATAAGGGACACAGTATACCTTTACACAGCCTGCTTCTATTTAGATTGCAATCAGACTAAACTATAAAAAATATTTCTTTTGGAATGTGCAAAAATAAGAATTGTAGATGTAGGAATTATTTTTGAAAGGTATTCGACAAGAAAACATTAGTTTAAAAAATGGAGGTGTTTCCAAGGGTTGATAACATTCTAATACAGTTTAAAATGCAACAAAATATATCAATGTTACAAAAATTATGCACATCATTTTACTTATGCTATAAAACTAAATCTGTAGATTATCTGTCCTTTTATTGATGCTAAATAAAATGCATACATTTAGGGCAATAATGATTTTATCTTTGTATTCTGTGTTTGGAGATACCATCTTTGAAGGTTTATTGCCAGGCCTGGCATTGCTTTCTGGATCAATTTTGTCAGAGAGTATGCTTAGGTTTGTGTGAGCTTTCTTGTGCTCCCCAAATCTAGTTATTCCTGCTTTTAGAAAAAAACTTTGTTACGGGGTGCATGCACCACACAAAGCAGGAAGGAAATTTTAATATGTATCATAAGAAATTCTATGAGCATGCGTCTCGTCCTGGATTCCTCCTTATCCCCCTGCTGCCCTTGTGTAATTCACAATGGGTCTTAAGATGATCTCTCGCAATCTTAAGAGTTTTAATTCCCTGCATAAGCGGAAAGAAGCATTCAGATCCTACAAAACTCTGGGAGCTGACATAATCCTGCTACAGGAGAGGCATTTCTCCACACATAATCACCCATCCTTTTTAGACAAATCCTTTAAACAATGTTACTTTACTACTTATGAGTCCAGGTCGAGAGGGGTGGCTATATTGATCAAAAATTTGGTGATGTTAGATGTGCAACACACTTATAAGGATCCTGATAGCAGATTTGTAATTGTTAAAGGATCATGTCAAGGTAAAATAGTCACGCTTGCCTCAGTGTATGCCTCGAACGGGTCCCAGTGCTCCCTTTTTAGAACATTTTTTCACATGGTAGACAGATACCACTCATCCCACCTTATGATAGGAGGTGATTTCAACTTAATGGGTCATTCGATGCTGGATAGAAGTCGCACAGGATTCTCCAATAATGCTTTCCCAAAACTTCTCCAATACTCCCTTAGGTCACATCAACTGATAGACACCTGGAGGGCACACAATGTGAGTATTCAAGGATATACATTTCATCACCCCCCCCCCCCCCCTTGATAGTTACTCTCGCCTTGATTAAATTTTTTGCTCCTCTATCCTAGTAGCGAATTCCACTTCAGCAGACATACATGTACAGTATGCCCCTTGTCTGACCACCACAAAGTATCTTGTAACCTTTCTTGCATTGGACTCTCCAATGCCACTAGAGCATGGCGCCTTAATGACTCCTTACTTAAGGATCCTAAAATAGTTAGTCAATTATCTGATCGCCTGACTGACTACTTTCACCAAAATGACACTGAGGGGATTTCCCTCATAACTCTATGGGCAGCACATAAGGCTGTGTTAAGGGATCACCTCATAGAAATTACCATGTCCAGAAAACGCCAAAAACGTAAAGATATTTGCACGCTTACTTATGACCATGAACAACATTACCACAGACATGGCCAGACCCCTTCCCAGGAATTGCTGAGTCAAATCGATAGCAAGAGAAGTGCCCTAGACACTTTGCTCTCGGAGCAAACCTAAAAATCTCTTTGTTGGTCCAAGGCCCGTTTTCTCTTGCATAGTAATTCGGCTTTGGTTATGTTTGCAAGAAAGTTGAAACAATCTACACAAGCAACACAATCTTACAAATTACGTAATGGTAACGGTAACCTCACAACCCACCCCAACAATATCCAATGACAAAAAAGGTTTTTTAAGGTAAACCAAACCTAAGAAAGTGGGATGTTAATGGTGCAATAAATCAAAGTTGTATTCATAATAGGAATTTTTTATACAAAATTTATTTATACATAATTCATAAAAACAGAGCAGTGATCTGTATAATCATACTGAGGTTATATACAGCTTTGAGGTCCAATAGATGGTAAAGTTGAGGTAGTTGCGATTGATTTATCCCGACATGTTTCGCTTAATGCTTCATCAGAGGATAAGCCAACTACCAACATAATAAATTCAAAGAGAAAAAACATAAATTAATTTCGCAAAATACATTTCTTTGTACATCATTCATACAGATAATCGGCATATATGGTGTTTAAGGGACACGAGTAAGGTTCAAAAAACGATGGAAATATGCTCACCCCTATTTTACCGACCCATTCGTACCCCAGGAAGAATTATATGACTACCAGATGGATAGAAGAATGCAGGGCAACAAGTACAGCAGCCAGGCAATATAGCTGGAGAGGGCATAGACGGCGGCTGATTGGGACAGAAAAGTTATATCATATGTCAGCATACTATTTATAAATAAAAGCTATGTTGTTATATTATTTTGTACTGTAATCAATATATAGGAATAACCTATAGCCTTTTTAATGTATTTTATTTAGTAAAGCAATCATTTTCAAATTTTTTTATTTTTTTTTTGCATTTTACTTTAAATGAATATTTTATATTAGTGGAGCCCAATTACTGTTTATTTAAATACATCCACTTACATTTACTGACGATAAAGTAGAATTTCCTTAATATATTTTATTTCCCAGGTTTTATATTATATCCACCAAGGTATGTAAGGAGTTCCCCTTCAGATTAAAATAAGCCCGGAATGATAGCTCACCCACACGGGCTCTACAGCCTGTTTACACGGTATCTAAGAAAGAAAAATGCATTTCCCATTAATTGAAGTGTGAAAAAAGAAAGAAATTCATTCTCAGCAATCTGATGTTAAAGTTACTAACCAGCCAGCAAAAGTGGACTTCCTCCTAGCGCGGCTCCCCCACAATAGAGCCGAGTGTTTTGTGTCCCAATATATATGCCGCCGTCCATCGAGCCGGCGTCTGACGTCACCGGCTCGATGCGGACGTAAACAGCGGCAGTGCGCATGCGCGAGAGAGCCTTCGGGGGAATCTGGAGACTACATTTCCCACAAGGCCTCGGTGCAAACACCGGTATTCAGGGAAACGTAAAGGAGGGGATAGTCAGAGCACAGCTAATGCAATGCTCTGGCCAGCACACTCGTATTGCCCCAAGATGTATGTTTCCCTGTCTCACACGCAGGGACCACCGCTAACCAGTGGGCAGCCTGCCAGATCAGATATAATCCAATCCAGCAAAGGTGCCCTCGGGCGTCCATATGCTCCCCTCCAATGCCAAAGTGCCAAAAGCAGCCGACCAGAAGTCATGCATCACAATTACATGCGACATTCAAATAACATGAGTCGCATGGCAAACCACACGTGGGGAGCGAAAAAGGTTTATAGAAAAAAAACAATGGGGGAGAGAAAGATATAATTAAACAAGGGGGACAAAGGGATATATATACCCCTAATATATCAATCGGTGCGATCGCGATAATGGACCAAATTAATCGCGAAATCCGTGTATATATTTTTTGGAAAACTCCATCTCGTGTCCCAAAAACAAGATTCACAATCAATTTTGATATCAATAATATGAGGTATCACAGACAAGTGTAGATATATCTGATATGTCAGGATAATTAATAATTATATAAATAATAATTAATAAAAAACAGGACGAAATAAAACAAGACTAAACAAGAAAAAACATAACAAATATCCCCCCCCCCCCAGACCAAAGATCCTCAGAGAAATGATCGATAACTCAAATTTTCATTAAACCCAGGAAATATTATTGCTTTTAAATTATATATCCATCTTGCTTCTATCTGTAAGAGTTTTTTGTCAACGCTTCCCCCTCTCGAAGAGAGTGGGACATGATCTAATGCCTGGAATTTAATATAGTCTGGGTTAAAGTCGTGATGTAGGCCTATATGCCTACCGATTGCTGTGGTCATTTTTTTATTAAGGATTGGTTTTATATGGTCTCTCATCCGTATTGAGAAGGCTCTTTTTGTTTTGCCTATGTAAAATCCTCCACACCGGCACTGTGCCAAATACACTATGCCAGGTGTGGAGCAGATCACACAGGATTTCAATTGGTGCCAATTTCCATTTGGTAATTTAAATCTACTGCAGCTAGCCATATATCTGCACATATCACAATGTCCGCATGGGTAGGAACCGTATTTCCCTATTTTGGGTTCATTGTCACAGTCAATATAATGACTATGTACCAAACGGTCCTTCAAAGAGGGAGCACGTTTGTAAGTAATCTCAGGGTATTCATTAACATATTTCTTCACCACTGGGTCGGCCAATAGTAGAGGCCAAAATGTCAGTATTATATCTCTAAATTTCCTATTTTGATTAGAATGTCGGGTAGCTAGTCTTACAGTTTTAGCTGTTTTAGCAGGTTTTTTAGTAAAAATAAGGGTATTCCTATCTTTTTGTTGAACTAAATTATATGCTTTTTTCAGGCATTTGTGGGTATATCCACGTACTCTTAATCTATCATATAAGTCTCTAGCTGCTAATTTATAATCTGATTCCTGGCTACAGTTTCGTTTGAGCCTGAGATATTGACTGTACGGTATAGATCTTATCAGGGACGGTGGGTGTGAGCTATTGGCATGTAGAATAGTATTTCCAGCTGTCGGCTTCCTAAAGATAGAGGAGGTCAGTAGGCCTTCAGAGTCAACATGAATCTTTAGGTCTAAAAATTCAACCTCCCTTCTGTCATATTTAAGGGTAAAATAAAGGTTATAGTTATTAATCAGAATTTGTTGGAAAAATTGATTTAATTCAATTTCTGTCCCAGACCAAAAAATAAGGATATCATCCAAATACCTATACCAGGCAAGGACTTTTTCAATCATCTGTGTCATATCTTCTCGCGAGAATAGTTCTTTTTCCCATCCCCCCAGGTACAGGTTGGCATACGATGGGGCACATTTAGTCCCCATCGCAACCCCCTGCACCTGGAGGTAATGGGTCTGATCAAACTGGAAAATATTGTGTCTAAGCACAAAGTTCAACAGTTCAATTACAAAGTCCGTATATTTAGCACCTCGAGGGCCTCTTTCGTTGGGGGATGGCGTTGTAGAGACATTCCACATCAATAGTGACAAGCCAGCAATCTGGGGGTAAAGACATTCCCTCAATTGTTTTAAGTAAATCTATCGTATCCTTTATATAGGAAAATAGTGATGTAACGTGTGGGCGTAAATAGTTATCAATTAGTGAACTACTGTTTTCCGTTAAACATTGGCAACTAGATATTATTGGTCTTCCTGGAGGTTCTAATATGGATTTATGAACCTTCGGGAGCGCATAAAAGGTAGGTATCTTAGGATCTTTAGTATTCAAAAATTCCCAGGTATTTTTGTCGATAGTTCATGATCTGTATACTTTAAATATAATATTGCGGAATTGCATCTCATAATTAGTAATTATCGTAGTTGAAATAGGGCGATACCAATCTTTATTTTTTAAAATTTTGAGACACATATGAACATATTGCTCTTTATCCATGACAACCAAGTTACCTCCTTTATCCACTGGTTTAATTATCAAGTTGGAATTGGATTGTAAAGAATGTAATGCCTGCAATTGATGTTCATTGAGGTTGGAATTTTCAACGGTCCCAAATGAACTATTTTCAATTTTTTGGCAAACTTGTTGGGTAAATGCCCAAATGTTTGGATTAGTATTTAATTGAGGGAAATTGTTCGATTTGGGTTTAAAAGATTGTGGAGGGGGGAACGACAGACCCTCAATCGTCAGACCAACGGGCTCAAGAATTCCCGGGTCGTCCGAGATGGTCTGTCCTTCCTCCCAAAGATCCATCAAGTCTTGAATCGCCTGGTACTCAATTATGCTATCCTCCAATTTATCCTCATGTACATTCTGAGTAGATACAGTCTCATTTTTATCAAACATAGTCTTATAGAGTAATTTGCGAGAAAATAAATGTACGTCCTTTATTAATTCAAATATATCAATATTTTTGTTTGGACAAAATGTAAGGCCAAATTTCAGAACTTCTTTTTCATATTCAGTTAGTACATAGGAGGACAAATTGATAATGGAAAGTTCTGAACAGGTAGTTGTTTCTAATCTATTCAGAGTGTCATTTATTTCATTACATTTGGGGGTGATTCCTTCCCTAAAAAAATCGGTGCTACACGAAGATCAGCCGGAAGAGAAGTGCCCGAGGGAGAGATAATAATATTCTGACTAGGATTACTTACCGTGCAAGAGTTGCTAGGGGAGGTGTTATTAATTAGAGTAGAGGTGGTAGTAGAAATAGTAGAGATAGATGCTCTACGAAGAGGCGGTGCCTGTGATGGTTGAAACATAGTGAGTGAACGTATTGGTGCCTGTTTAGGGGGAATAGAGTGTGCTGAAGATGGTAAAGGAGTACTTAAGTGTAGGTGAGAGTGAGAAGGTTCCGCAGGTGCTGTATCTATATTCCCCTTTCTCCTTTTAGGTAGACGGTCTCAAGTTAGATCTCTGTAGATAGTAGATTGGCTAGACGAAGCAGAGGGAGATAAAGAAGAGGGAGACAGATTAGACATATTATTTACTGTTCTATCATTTCTCGTTCTATAGGATTGTTGATTTCTATAATTTCTATTTCGTTCATTAGTAGGCCATTTATAGGCATATCCATTACTGTATGCATTACAATCCCTTAAATATTTATTTTCCTTAGATCGAATAATGTCCAATGTGTAGGACTCAATATGTTTTTTAATCTCCTGCTCCTTCTTCTTAAATCTAGGTATAGAGGTAACAGTTGTGTAGTCTTCACACCACTGATCAATAGCTTTGTCCAGCTGTGTGAGGTCATGTTCAAATTGTATATTGAGCAGTGTCATCATTTGGAGTGAACAATTTTGTAGATTTTCTTCCCATTTATTTTTTATCAAATCATCAATTTTATTTAGGTTAGGAAAAATTTGGACCCTCAGTCCCCAAGGTGCTATTTGGTTTTCTATATACTTCAAGAAAAAATTTTTATTCCAAAAGATTCGTACTTTACGTTCTAATAGGCGTTGTAGGAGATGGAAAGCATGTTCCAATTCTTTATCTGTTATCTCACTAGTTTTTTGGGATTCATGGATTTTGCTCATCAATCCCTCCCACGCTTCTCCACAAAAACCCGTCATGTTCAATAACCCAGAGAGGGGGAGGAGAAAGGGAGGAGAAGGGAGAAAGAGAAGAAGAAGAAAAAAAAAAAAAGGGATACAAATCGTCCTGTTTAAAATACAAACATTAAATCACAGTAATATATGTAATTGAATCACTTCAAAATTAACAATAAATTATTGTACTGACTGAGGTTGAATCAAAAATAGCAAAATGCGTATTAAAACGCTAATTATAAAGTCAAAAAAGGAAATGATTCAAACCTCCATCAGTACCCCATTAATTGACACCTCATCCCTTTTTGGAAATATCAAAAAAGGTTTTTTAAGGTAAACCAAACCTAAGAAAGTGGGATGTTAACGGTGCAATAAATCAAAGTTGTATTCATAATAGGAATTTTTTATACAAAATTTATTTATACATAATTCATAAAAACAGAGCAGTGATCTGTATAATCATACTGAGGTTATATACAGCTTTGTGGTCCAATAGATGGTAAAGTTGAGGTAGTTGCGATTGATTTATCCCGACATGTTTCACTTAATGCTTCATCAGAGGATAAGCCAACTACCAACATAATAAATTCAAAGAGAAAAAACATAAATTAATTTCGCAAAATACATTTCTTTGTACATCATTCATACAGATAATCGGCATATATGGTGTTTAAGGGACACGAGTAAGGTTCAAAAAACGATGGAAATATGCTCACCCCTATTTTACCGACCCATTCGTACCCCAGGAAGAATTATATGACTACCAGATGGATAGAAGAATGCAGGGCAACAAGTACAGCAGCCAGGCAATATAGCTGGAGGGGGCATAGACGGCGGCTGATTGGGACAGAAAAGTTATATCATATGTCAGCATACTATTTATAAATAAAAGCTATGTTGTTATATTATTTTGTACTGTAATCAATATATAGGAATAACCTATAGCCTTTTTAATGTATTTTATTTAGTATAGCAATCATTTTCAAATTTATTTATTTTTTTGCATTTTACTTTAAATGAATATTTTATATTAGTGGAGCCCAATTACTGTTTATTTAAATACATCCACTTACATTTACTGACGATAAAGTAGAATTTCCTTAATATATTTTATTTCCCAGGTTTTATATTATATCCACCAAGGTATGTAAGGAGTTCCCCTTCAGATTAAAATAAGCCCGGAATGATAGCTCACCCACACGGGCTCTACAGCCTGTTTACACGGTATCTAAGAAAGAAAAATGCATTTCCCATTAATTGAAGTGTGAAAAAAGAAAGAAATTCATTCTCAGCAATCTGATGTTAAAGTTACTAACCAGCCAGCAAAAGTGGACTTCCTCCTAGCGCGGCTCCCCCACAATAGAGCCGAGTGTTTTGTGTCCCAATATATATGCCGCCGTCCATCGAGCCGGCGTCTGACGTCACCGGCTCGATGCGGACGTAAACAGCGGCAGTGCGCATGCGCGAGAGAGCCTATTCTCGCGAGAAGATATGACACCGATGATTGAAAAAGTCCTTGCCTGGTATAGGTATTTGGATGATATTCTTATTTTTTGGTCTGGGACTGAAATTGAATTAAATCAATTTTTCCAACAAATTCTGATTAATAACTATAACCTTTATTTTACCCTTAAATATGACAGAAGGGAGGTTGAATTTTTAGACCTAAAGATTCATGTTGACTCTGAAGGCCTACTGACCTCCTCTATCTTTAGGAAGCCGACAGCTGGAAATACTATTCTACATGCCAATAGCTCACACCCACCGTCCCTGATAAGATCTATACCGTACAGTCAATATCTCAGGCTCAAACGAAACTGTAGCCAGGAATCAGATTATAAATTAGCAGCTAGAGACTTATATGATAGATTAAGAGTACGTGGATATACCCACAAATGCCTGAAAAAAGCATATAATTTAGTTCAACAAAAAAATAGGAATACCCTTATTTTTACAAAAAAACCTGCTAAAACAGCTAAAACTGTAAGACTAGTTACCCGACATTCTAATCAAAATAGGAAATTTAGAGATATAATACAGACATTTTGGCCTCTACTATTGGCCGACCCAGTGGTGAAGAAATATGTTAATGAATACCCTGAGATTACTTACAAACGTGCTCCCTCTTTGAAGGACCGTTTGGTACATAGTCATTATATTGACTGTGACAATGAACCCAAAATAGGGAAATACGGTTCCTACCCATGCGGACATTGTGATATGTGCAGATATATGGCTAGCTGCAGTAGATTTAAATTACCAAATGGAAATTGGCACCAATTGAAATCCTGTGTGATCTGCTCCACACCTGGCATAGTGTATTTGGCACAGTGCCGGTGTGGAGGATTTTACATAGGCAAAACAAAAAGAGCCTTCTCAATACGGATGAGAGACCATATAAAACCAATCCTTAATAAAAAAATGACCACAGCAATCGGTAGGCATATAGGCCTACATCACGACTTTAACCCAGACTATATTAAATTCCAGGCATTAGATCATGTCCCACTCTCTTCGAGAGGGGGAAGCGTTGACAAAAAACTCTTACAGATAGAAGCAAGATGGATATATAATTTAAAAGCAATAATATTTCCTGGGTTTAATGAAAATTTGAGTTATCGATCATTTCTCTGAGGATCTTTGGTCTGGGGGGGGGGGGGGGGGATATTTGTTATGTTTTTTCTTGTTTAGTCTTGTTTTATTTCGTCCTGTTTTTTATTAATTATTATTTATATAATTATTAATTATCCTGACATATCAGATATATCTACACTTGTCTGTGATACCTCATATTATTGATATCAAAATTGATTGTGAATCTTGTTTTTGGGACACGAGATGGAGTTTTCCAAAAAATATATACACGGATTTCGCGATTAATTTGGTCCATTATCGCGATCGCACCGATTGATATATTAGGGGTATATATATCCCTTTGTCCCCCTTGTTTAATTATATCTTTCTCTCCACCATTGGTTTTTTTCTATAAACCTTTTTCGCTCCCCACGTGTGGTTTGCCATGCGACTCATGTTATTTGAATGTCGCATGTAATTGTGATGCATGACTTCTGGTCGGCTGCTTTTGGCACTTTGGCATTGGAGGGGAGCATATGGACGCCCGAGGGCACCTTTGCTGGATTGGATTATATCTGATCTGGCAGGCTGCCCACTGGTTAGCGGTGGTCCCTGCGTGTGAGACAGGGAAACATACATCTTGGGGCAATACGAGTGTGCTGGCCAGAGCATTGCATTAGCTGTGCTCTGACTATCCCCTCCTTTAGGTTTCCCTGAATACCGGTGTTTGCACCGAGGCCTTGTGGGAAATGTAGTCTCCAGATTCCCCCGAAGGCTCTCTCGCGCATGCGCACTGCCGCTGTTTACGTCCGCATCGAGCCGGTGACGTCAGACGCCGGCTCGATGGACGGCGGCATATATATTGGGACACAAAACACTCGGCTCTATTGTGGGGGAGCCGCGCTAGGAGGAAGTCCACTTTTGCTGGCTGGTTAGTAACTTTAACATCAGATTGCTGAGAATGAATTTCTTTCTTTTTTCACACTTCAATTAATGGGAAATGCATTTTTCTTTCTTAGATACCGTGTAAACAGGCTGTAGAGCCCGTGTGGGTGAGCTATCATTCCGGGCTTATTTTAATCTGAAGGGGAACTCCTTACATACCTTGGTGGATATAATATAAAACCTGGGAAATAAAATATATTAAGGAAATTCTACTTTATCGTCAGTAAATGTAAGTGGATGTATTTAAATAAACAGTAATTGGGCTCCACTAATATAAAATATTCATTTAAAGTAAAATGCAAAAAAAAAAAAAAATTTGAAAATGATTGCTATACTAAATAAAATACATTAAAAAGGCTATAGGTTATTCCTATATATTGATTACAGTACAAAATAATATAACAACATAGCTTTTATTTATAAATAGTATGCTGACATATGATATAACTTTTCTGTCCCAATCAGCCGCCGTCTATGCCCTCTCCAGCTATATTGCCTGGCTGCTGTACTTGTTGCCCTGCATTCTTCTATCCATCTGGTAGTCATATAATTCTTCCTGGGGTACGAATGGGTTGGTAAAATAGGGGTGAGCATATTTCCATCGTTTTTTGAACCTTACTCGTGTCCCTTAAACACCATATATGCCGATTATCTGTATGAATGATGTACAAAGAAATGTATTTTGCGAAATTAATTTATGTTTTTTCTCTTTGAATTTATTATGTTGGTAGTTGGCTTATCCTCTGATGAAGCATTAAGCGAAACATGTCGGGATAAATCAATCGCAACTACCTCAACTTTACCATCTATTGGACCACAAAGCTGTATATAACCTCAATATGATTATACAGATCACTGCTCTGTTTTTATGAATTATGTATAAATAAATTTTGTATAAAAAATTCCTATTATGAATACAACTTTGATTTATTGCACCGTTAACATCCCATTTTTTTAGGTTTGGTTTACCTTAAAAAACCTTTTTTGATATTTCCAAAAAGGGATGAGGTGTCAATTAATGGGGTACTGATGGAGGTTTGAATCATTTCCTTTTTTGACAATATCCAATGACATTTGCTTCCTACTACCAAACACTTCTACCAGATCCTTCATCCCCACAGTACCCCACCTCTCAGACCTGGCTAGATACTCTCCCACTACCCAAGCTCACAGATGAGCAGTTACAGCTTTTCAACACCCCTTGCAGTGAGGAAGAAATAGCCTCCATTATCTCTTCTTTAAAATCCTCCAAAACTCCTGGCCCGGATGGTTACACAGTACCATACTATAAAAAATTTGCCGGAATAATACTCCCTAAGATGATCAAATTATATAACCTTATCCTGAGAGCAGAATTATTCCCAGATGACATGTTGTTGGCGAATATGCCTTTAATCCCAAAGCCAGGTAAGGATCACTCCCTTCCCCAGAACTTTCACCCTATCTCTGTCAATAACAATGACTTAAAGATTTTTGGCCGTATATTAGCAGACCGTCTGGCATTGGTTATCACTTCTCTGATCTCCCCAGATCAGACAGGCTTTATTCCAACTAAGTAAATTACAGATAATATACGCCTAGAGGCTTACGTCATACAGGACCCTGACATTCACTCCAGTAAAGTCCTACTGCTCAGCCCAGATATAAATAAAGCCTTCAATAGTGTCCTCTGGCCCTATTTAGACTCCATCTTATCCAAATTTGGCATTGATGGGGCATTTATAAACGGATTTAAGGCATTATATCATCACCCACAAACCTGCATTAAACTTCCAGGGTGCAATTCTGAATACTTTCCTCTGGGTTGGGGTACTAAACAGGGGTGTCCCCTCTCCCCCCTTCTATTCACTTTGGCGATTGAACTGTTCCATTTCCTCCAATCCAAATATTAAAGGATACTTTAAAAACGGTCAAGATTTTAAATTATATGTGGACGTTGTCCTCCTCTTTATTATGAACCCCCTTTTTACCCTCCCCAACCTTCTCACCACCTTAGACACCTTTTACCACCTTATGGGATTAGGAGTGAATCCGTCAAAATGTATAGCTTTACCTATCAACCTCCCCCAGCACTTGTTGAATACCCTCAAAACTAAATTTGACTTCACTTGGAGCTCGGTCACCCTACAATACTTGGAGATCCGACTAGCCCCCTCCCTCAAATTGTACATGCATAATAACCCACAAGCATTTTCTAATATAAAACAATTACTCACCCAATGGTCATCATACCATATATCGTTGTTAGGATGAATTCAGGCAATAAAAATGTCAATCCTTCCTAAACTATTATTTTACTTTAGATCTTTGCTCATTTATGTCCTCTGCTCCACGATAATGGCAATGCAATCTGAACTGTTTAAATGTATCTGGCAAAATAAGAATCCTTGCATGAACTACCTGTTGATGTATAGAGCACAGTCTGGAGGCAGTCTAGGCTATTCAAACCTATGGAAATATTTCTTAGCCTCACGCCTAATACAATTAGCACAATGGCATACCTCCCCATCCTCTGTTCCATGGTTGCAGTTTGAAAGGATCTCTGTGGTCCCGTTCTATCTCCCGGGTCTCCTCTGGTCAAGCTCTGTTTTTCCTAAAGATGTTGCACCACTGAATGGTATTGTGGGTCAGTACCTTTATCTCTGGTCTCTCTATAAGGTGAAATTCAAATTGCTCTCCAATCCTCCAAGCCTTGCCAAGAGTTTGCCAGTTGGATCTCACAAGGCCTAGTAACCCTAAACTCTCTGCTGCAGGGTTCCACCTTTTGCACATTTGAGCATCTACAACACAATCACTCCCTTCACTGTTCTGAATTCTACAAAGTCTTACAACTACAAAAAATTTTCTCTAGTATAGTTGCCCAGAATGCTAATTCAGTCAAATCACCATTTGAGAATTTCTGCAGTGAGGCATCCAGAGATTGGGGATTATCTTGATCTTATATAAATACCTCCATGATAATAATACTACAGCCAAAGCTATAGCTATGTTGGGATGGGAGGTGGACCAGGAGATCTCAGTGGATGACTGGTATGACATGATTTCAAATATGCATAAAAGCACACACTCTATCACTATTAAAGCAACCGTAGTAAAATTACATACCCATTGCTATTATACCCCCTCCAGGCTGCACAGAATTTACCCACTGCCTCCTCACTGATGCTCCAAATAACAGGGGTACCTGTGACCTTGACCTATCAGATGGACATCTTATTTGCCGAGCTCCCAGAGGTCTCCCCCCCCTCAATGGTTGGCACATACAATCTATAGTGCCATCTAAAGGGCAATTGCCCTAAGTTGGCGATGTCCTTCTGTTTCTTGGTCACAGGTGCTCCTTTGCATGGAATCCATTAGACTAATGGAAAGAGTGTATCACACTCTCATGGACTCCATGCATATCCTCGAGTGCAAGTGGATGAGCTGGCCAGCCTGCCAAGTATAATCATTTAATGAGGGTTCCCCCTCCCCAATCTATAATGATTGGATTGGATCGATGGTTTTATCAATAACCTAACCAGTACTGTTATTACTAATACATTGTTTTTCTTGAACAAAAAATACCTCATATGCAGTCATTTATTTGTTATATCTCAGAAGCAAGAATGGTTCTTCTATTATATTTTCTTTATTTCGTATTCAGTTATTTTACAATTTTCCTATTCTATTGTTTCAATAAAAGACGTATACCTATATGATCACGCTCTGCCCTGCACCCCATTCTGATCTTGATCAACATAGCCAGGGTTTCTGTAACCAAATCAGGTAGTCAGAATAAGCCAGGAAATCAGGAAGCCAGAGATCAGCGTAGTCAGAGGCAGCAGACAGGATTAGGAACCAGAGGGAACGTTAGCCAGGCAAGTCTTCAACCGGGACACAGCAGAGAGTCTCTAGATATGTTGACCAAGGCAAAGGCATTGAAGAAATGAACCAGGCAGTTTAAATAGCCAGAAGGGGCTGGCTGTGGGCTTGACTGACAAACAAGAGATGATCAACAGGTAAGCCACTTTGCTGAGTACTGGCAATTAACCGACAGCTGAGCAACCTGAGCACAGAGAAGGAAGGGCTGAGAGCCTAGCCCTGACAGTAAGCAGTCACAATCATAACCTCCAACCCTACTGTCAGTACTATATTGCCAGCAACAGCACATCAGTGGTAAGTTAGTCTGCTCCTGACTGAGGACACTCTCGAAGGCAGCCTCAGTGAGGTTAGGCCAAAAGGGAAAGAAGGACACACCTGAAATGGAGAGCAGCCGTCAGCAATTCATTCATTGGGCAAGCAGCAGCTACAGAGCAAAACATTCTACGATCCAGTCAAAGCTCCTCCCCCAAGGTGGGAAGTGGCCAATGGGAATAGAGCGGTGGATGGGACAGGAGCCAACTGCTCCTGTTGTGCTCACTGCTCAGTGTGCTGCCTCATCAGCTCTGTGCCAGAAGGCTAGCTGAGTTAGACAGCCAGCCCAGCCCAGTGGAATACAACAGTGACTGCGGAATTATTAATCTTTGAGCTACAACTACACTCCGCCACTGACTGCTCTGTTCTGCTGTTTGTCGCTGGTGCCATGTGTGAGTGGAAGCAGAACAGGACACCAGGCATTTGATTTTTGGCAGAATGTTCTGGGGAGAGGGGGGTTGAACACCCCTGACCCTCCCATGATCTACATCTCTGACATATATACAGTATCTCACAAAAGTAAGTACACCCTTCACATTTTTGTAAATATTTTATTATATCTTTTCATGTGACAACACTGAAGAAATTACACTTTGCTACAATGTAAAGCTTGTATAACAGTGTAAATTCGCTGTCCCCTCAAAATAACTCAAACAGCCATTAAAGTCTAAACCGCTGACAACAAAAGTGAGTACACCCCTAAGTGAAAATGTCCAAATTGGGCCCAATTAGACAGTTTCCCTCCCTGGTGTCATGTGACTCATTAGTGTTACAAGGTCTCAGGTGTGAATGGGGAGCAGGTATGTTAAATTTGGTGTTATTGTTAAAACTCTCTCATACTGGTCACTGGAAGTTCAACATGGCTTCTCATGGCAAAGAACTCTCTGAGGATCTGAAAAAAAGAATTGTTGCTCCACATAAAGATGGCCTAGGCTATAAGGAAGATTGGCAAGACCCTAAAACTGAGCTGCAGTACGGTGGCCAAGACCATACAACGGTTTAACAGGACATGTTCAGCTCTCGTTGTCTCGTTATGGTCGACCAAAGAAGTGGAGCGCACGTGCTTAGTGTCATATCCAGAGGTTGTCTTTGGGAAATAGACATATGAGTGCTGCCAGCATTTCTGCAGAGGTTGAAGGGGTGGGGGGTCAGCCTGTAAGTGCTCAGACCATGCGTCACACACTACATTAAATTGACCTGTATGGCTGTCGTCCTAGAAGGAGGCCTCTTCTAAAGATGATGCACAAGGAAGCCCACAAACAATTTGCTGAGTACAAGCAGACTAAGGACATGGATTACTGGAACCATGTCCTGTGGTCTGATGAGGCCAAGATAAACATATTTGGTTCAGATGATGGCAAGCGTGTGTTGCGGCAACCAGGTGAGGAGTACAAAGACAAGTGTGTTTTGCATACAGGCAAGCATGGTGGTGGGAGTGTCATGGTCTGGGGCTGCATGAGTGCTTCTGACACTGGGGAGCTACAGCTCATTGAGGGAACCATGAATGCCAACATGTACTGTGACATACTGTGAAGCAGAGCAAGATCCCCTCCCTTTGGAAACTAGGCCGCAGGGCACTATTCCAACATGACACCGACCCCAAACACACCTCCAAGACGACCACTGCCTTTTTAAAGAGGCTGAGGGTAAAGGTAATGGACTGGCCAAGCATGTCTCTAGACCTAAACCCTATTGAGCACAAGGTCTCTAACATCCACCAGCTCCGTGATGTAGTCATGGAGGAGTGGAAGAGGACTCAAGTGGCAACCTGTGAAGCTCTCGTGAACTCCATGCCCAAGAGGGTTAAGGCAGTGCTGGAAAATAATGGTAGACACACAAAATATTGGCACTTTGGGCCCAATTTGGACATTTTCACTTAGGGGTGTATTCACTTTTGTTGCCAGCGGTTTGGACATTAATCTCTGTGTGTTTGAGTTATTATGAGACAGAAAATTTACACTGTTATACAAGCTGTACACTACTACATTGTAGCAAAGTGTAATTTCTTCAGTGTTGTCACATGAAAAGATATAATAAAATATTTACAAAAATGTGAGGGGTGTACTCACTTTCAGTGGGCGGGTACACCTGTTTGTGTGCATCTGTACCATTTAGTGGGCTGTTTAATGAGTATCCCCCTTAATGGTAAAAACATATGATTTTGGATATATTCTCTTGTATTTATTAGCCTGGATGTAAATCTGTTCATGACTAGGGACATTTTTCTCCGGTCCATCTGCTTGGGCCTAGGAATATACAGTATATCACATGTTTAAATAACCGATTTGTTGTGTTTGTTGTGGCTCTAGAATGAATATGACGAACAAGCCTTTATTTCAGTGCTTTTTTTTTGTGAAATGCATTGATTTAAAAAAAAAATTTATAACATTTGGAACATATTGTCATGAGTATTAATGACATAAATGTGCCTTTTAAATGAATGAGAATATATGTTTATATCTTTATGGTGTGTAATATATCATAATTCTTCTTTGAGATACATTTTGAAGTCCCGTATTTTATTTTCACCCTGTAAGGGGTGAATGTTTGCTCTACACAATATAATAATGGGATGGTACCCCAAGAGGTCTTATATTCAGATATGATATAAGCCCATCATTTTGATCTATAAGCAAATCATGGCAGTGTTACCAGTCCTTGGCTGTAGCTGTTGCTTAATGTATTGGCACTGACATAGACCTTGCTGTACAGTGAGAAAACAAGGGAGCACTCCACTTTGTTGGCAACTTGAGTATACAGTGTAATATCCATAACAATCTTTCTTGAACGTATTGGTACAGCTTTGATTGTACTACCAGCATCCTCACAAGCTGAGCATTTGCTTATCATACAATAGGATTACTGAGATCGTTGTTGTGGCGTGTCAGTCTGGCACACTGCAACTCTGATCTAGATAAACTGTCTATGACAGAGACTCTTTACCATGTGATCAGCCATGTCCAATCACGGATGATCACGATGTAAACAGGAAGAGACATTTATCGGCTTTTCCTCACTCGCATCTGACAGGACCACCAGGGATGGCCACCACTGATGACCACCAGGTATGGCATCCCTGGTGGCAATGTGTGCCCACACATGATGCCAATCAGTGCCCACCAGGAATACCTGCCAGTGCCTCCTAATCAGAGATGCCAATCAGTGCCATCTATCAGTGTTAATCAGTGCCTCTTATCAGTGTCCATCAGTGTCACCTGTCAGTGCCCATTCATGCCTATCAGTGCCCACCTATCAGTCCTGCCTATCAGTGCCCATCTGTGTCGCCTATGAGTGCCCATCAGTGCTGCATATCAGTGCCCATCAGTGTCGCATATCAGTATCCATCATCAGTGGCACCTCATTGGTGCCACCTCATCTGCGCTCAACATTGCCACCTTATCAGTGCCCGACAGTGAAGCCTCATTAGTGCCCCTCAATGAAGGAGAAAACATACTTATTTACAACATTTTATAACAGAAATGATGAGAAACTTTTTTTTCAAAATGTTCTGTATTTTTTTATTTGTTTAACAAAAAATAAAAACCATAGAGGTGATCAAATACCAACTCTAAACTCTAAAAACTCTATTTGTGGGAAGAAAATTATAAAAATATTATTTGTGTACAGCGTAGCATGACTTTGCAACTGTCATTTAAACAGCGACAGTGCTGAAAGCTGAAAATTGGCTTGGGCAGGAGGGGGGGGGAAGTGCACTGTATTGAAGTGGTTAAGCATTCTCTTAAAGCTTTAAACATTGGGCTTTATTGACCTCAGTGAGTCTTTGCACACCAAAAAAAGGAAAAAAGAACAAGATGGACTTTTAAGGTGCCAATAAGAGTACATTTTATTATTCCAAATATATATAAATACATAGTTCATAAAAACAAAGCCAATAAAATTAACCTCCCTCAGGTACCTCCCACAGAACAACAGACACTGAGAACATCAATTAGGTAAATTAAAAATAACAAATAAGGTGTCTTCCCTGGGTAGGTAGGCAGTCTTGCTCAATCCCAACACGTTTTGTGGGACGAGCCCGCTACTTCAGAAGTTGAAGGGAGCTGGAAAGTAAAGCATAATAATTCACAGTACAAAATATATAAACATAAATAAAAATAATACACCCCAACATCATAGTAGTCTCATCAAACTATATAGGTCCAACCACAAATAAGGGGAGGTGTGGCATGGTCAAGGGCGTGTACTATCTCTCCCTGAGGGCAGATGTGGGGGTCAGAGCAAGGCAGCAAAACTCTTAACCTACCATACCACATAAAAAAAAAAAGTCTCTGCAGATGTTTGAAGAAGTGACAACAAACATACGGAGTGTGTTCCTAAGCCTATGGCTTCAACTAAAAAGATATTAAGCTAGTCACTTGCTGCTTCAGTTGTTGTGCTCAAAGACTAAATATGAAGATTTAGGTCACCACTAGAAAGTAGTTGGCACGTCTAGCTATATTCTGCATACATTTAATCAAATTTATCCATAGGTTAGGTTTATGAAAATTGTATACAAACTGTGTCAAATGGCCTAAAGTACTGTTTGCTGAATTTCTTTATCTAATATCTTCAGATTATTTAAAATTCTATTGGAAAAATCAGTGATTGGGGCGGTCATTCAGTCTAAAATTTCAAGATCAACTAACCTTAACCTTACCCAAAGAAACCTATTTATAATTGATACTGAAAGTTGTATTATGTTTCTAGTAAAGCTTTTAAGTATGAGTTGGATTCAGAAAGGTATTCACCTTTTGGCGTGAGAGTGAAGGGGATCACTGCCTTTCCTAGCTTGCTGTAATGTTAATGTTCATTTTTAGCTTTTGGCAAGACATAGAAGATTTTATACTTTCTGGAGTAATGTAACTCAGTGAAATAGTCATGCATTCAAAATACATTGTGACTGAAGTCAAATTACTGTGAATAAAATACTAATGTAATGCAACATTATGTCCTAGATACTGTGAGGTTAGCTCATTGGGGATCACCTTCCCAGGGGAAAAGGGTAGTCCAAACTGCAGGTTTTCTTAAAATCTGACCTATAGCCATTTTTTTTTTAAAAGGCTGCATGAAAATCAAATAAACAAAACAGAAAATAAATCCTCACCATGCAGACACTAACTAAACAGTTCAGTATCCTAACTCACAGGTGATGTGCTTCTCCCAGTCACCCACAAAACAAAGATAATGTAAACCTTTTTCTGTCTCTCACAAAGCAGACCTCACATCAGTAGCTCCCTCTCAAGTATGGCTTCTAAGAGCAATTCTTTGCTCCAGTCCAGCTTTATTTATACCACCTGTTGGTGGACACAAGTGGACTGCAAAATTTGTTCTGGAACAAACCCTGACAAGATGGCTGGTAAAACCTAGACTGGATTCCACCTTAGTTGTCTGAAAATGAATACATGTGAGGTGAAACATAATGTTCATCGATCACCTCATCTTTCATTATATCACATATCCCTCCCCCTCCCCCCCAGCCCCTGCAGCTGAACAACTGTCCCAACCAGACAATGGACACGGGAAAGGGCATCTGCATTATTCTTGAGCTTCCCAGCTCTATGCTCCACTGTGAACTAAAATACTTGAAGGGCAAAGAACCACCTTGTCACCCGACTGTTTTTCTCCTTGTTATCACACATCAATTTAAGAGGGGCATGATCAGTGAATAGTTTGAATGGTCTCCCCATCAGATAATATTTCAGGGCATCTAAGGCCCATTTGATAGCTACACATTCCTTCTCAACAAAGGCTGCAATCGTGGCAAAATTGGGTATAAAATGCCTATAGTACCCTGTGATCCCAAGAAATGCACAAACTTGCTTTTTGTTTATTTTTGGGGCCACTTTTGAACCACCTCAATCTTGTTGATCTGATGCTTGATCCTCCCTCGTCCAATAATGTAGCCAAGGTATTTGGCCTCCTCCAAGCCTATGGCACACTTTTTGGGGTTAGCAGTGAGTCCTCCTTTCCTAAGAGAATCTACTACAGCTTGCACCCGGGGCAAATGAGATTCCCAATCTGGAATGTGGATGATGGCATGGTCCAAATAGGCAGCTGCTTATTGGTGATATGGTCTCAATGTCTTGTCCATCATTCTCTGTAAAGAGACAGGAGCACCATACAAACCAAAAGGCATCCGCTTATACTAGAATGACAACTCAGGAGTAGAAAAGGCCGTCTTCTCTTTTGCAGATTTTGTTAGGGGTATCTACCAATAACCTTTAGTCAGATTCAAATTAGATATGTAGAGAATTCATGTCTGTACATATGAGTGATCACAGAATTGAACTAAAAGGTTTTGGAAAAAGTTTAGCAGAATGAGAGTTATAATGTGGACATTTCCTTTTCCTTCCTTTTCTGCAAATCTAATGGACATTCAGAAGCCATCCAAGAGACTTTTCTTTTTGAGTTTTTCTTTGGGACTATTTTCATTTGGCCTAAAGGCTATCATGCCCCTCCCAATTGTTTTCTATGGACTGTCACGCCCCTTCCTCCCTTTTGCAATCCATGGACAATTGCTATGCAGCTGAGATTACATGTTTGTTGTTTCCTATTTTTGCATGCTTAGAAGGTGATCCGGGTGAGGGTCAGGGGGTAATATTGGGATTGTTGTTGTAGTGTGTCCAGTACATGCTCGACCATTTCAGTGTATACTGTTTGAAGGGATGCTGGCATAGGCACTGTATTATATATGTATTGGTTCATATGTCATCTACCAGCCTCTGTGTTCTAGGGGGAGCCTTAAGGTTATATGTGGCCTACCCAATAAAATCACTAGTAACACACTCATTGGACATAGAGGGGATGTGCATTCAGAGTCTACAGGAACTCCACAGTGCTTGACACCTTAGATCGTGCCCTACGTCACACTTCATGCATGCCTCTGGCCCCCATACTGAGATGGCCAAGCTACTTTCACAGCTTGCTTTTGCAGGATTCTCTAAAGGGTGCCCAACAGGTCATTAAGCAGACAGCCACTGGCCTTGGACAACAGCACGTACATTTGTTGTGGAAGACTATGCCATCCATGAATTCTGAATGATTCCAGGGGATGGTGTTACTTGGCCTCATTGGTTCAGATAGTGGTTATTCTCGGAGACAGTGAGGAACGTCATTTGCTCAAGGCTAGTGTTCATCCTGGATGCCCCCTCAAACACCGTTGTGCTAGGTCATTGTTTCTGGAAAAGAACATGACCTGGGAATGGTTCCTCTCAGGAGCCTGAGGGGATATTGACATGATGAAAAAGCAAAATAATTGCTTGGGAGCCCCCTGGGTAACATGGGGGGTTTGGTCTCAATGCTGAATCCTGGATTAATCCTGGATTAATCCTGGATTAGGGATATTGCAATCTGTGTTGTACTGATTTTGCTTATGGTATTACTTTTATATGCCTGCTTCAGGTTTATTATGTGCATGGTTTCCGAGGTACTTGACCTTCCAACCCAGCTGCAGCTAATAGGATATATCTTAACTTTTACTATGGCCTGACTTAGAGGGGATTGTAGTGATATGGCTGAACCAGAGGGACTCCATCTTTGTAGGTTCATATAGGATTAACTTGGGTTAACTTTACTAGTTGGCTTAGATTCTGTATCTGCAGACTGTAGCAGTTTTTCTGTAAACATGCACATAGGAAGATATAGGCAGTTTTATTCTGTACTGTCTAAATAAAGAAATTGTGTCACAATATGTCTGGGCCACATATCCCATGACTGTGATTCAGAAGCAGATGACATGAGTAATGATATGTAATGATGATGTGTAATGTACGCCTCTGTATTAACCACACCCATGTTCTATGCAATGATTGGCTGATAAGGGTGCATATAAAATGCAGCCCTCCCACAATAAATTAGACAACTGCTGAACTGTAAATTTGCTGGTCTGTTTTTCGTGTTGTTTCCTAATGCTGCAGTGTTAGTTAAAGGGTTTCGTGAGTATTGTAATTGCGTTAGTTATACCTCTAGCTGGTCTTTGTCAGGTATATAGAAATACCATTTTAATCACAACAGGCATTTCCCAATATGTCAGCAAGCTCATTGACCCGAGGCATTGGGTATGCATAGAATTTGGACATGCTGTTCAACTTCCTGCAATCATTACAAAACCTATCCTCAATCATGTCTAACGCTAACATGTTTTTTATTTTATTTGAAACTTTCTCTCCTAACCTCGGGTATTCTATATGGCTTTACATTTACGCAGACACCTGGTTCCTTAATTATGTCATGCTATATAACATTAGTCTGTCTGGGTAGGTGAGAGAAAAAGTCTCTATTCTTACTCATAAACTCTTTAACGTCCTTCCGTTGGGCCACTAACAAGGTTTCAATTATGTGTACCTCAGTTGTCACGGGGCCATATCCTTTTGGGGGGTTGGCACTTCCAGTAAAGTCTCTCTGTCCTTACAAGGTTTCAAGAAATTAACATGATATATTTGCTCTGGTTTCCTTTTTCCTAAATGGTAAATTTTGTAGTTTACTTGCCCTACTCTTTCCATTTTTTCAAATGGACCTTGCCACTTTGCTAGGAATTTACTCTCAACTGTGGGGACTAGTACCAGCACACCAGGGTTTCATAGTTTCATAGTTAGTAAGGTTGAATAAAGACACCAGTCCAACCTGAGTGAGTGTCTACAATTGTCCCTATCCTTGTACACTGCACACACACATCAGTCCCGACCCTCAAGGAGCCCACAATCCAAGGTCCCCATTCATATACTAGGGGAAATTTTGGACAGAAGCCAATTAACGTACCTGCATGTCTTTGGATTGTGGGAGGAAACCGGATTACCTGGAGGAAACCCATGCAGGCACAGGGAGAACATGCAAACTCCAGGCAGGTAGTGTCGTGGTTGGGATTGGAACCAGCAACCATTCTTACTGCTAGGCGAGAGTGCTAACCACTACACCACTTTGCAGCCCTAGTTGAAGGTTATGGTCTTAGCACCTCAATTATAAGGTTATAAAAGGAAAAAAACTGCACTACGGAAAAATTGCACCGAGGTGCAAAGAGATATCTGAAAAGATAGATCTCCTATCTCCACACTTCCTACACTGATAAAAGACAGCTGCAGGATCGGTCAGCACTCAGCTCAGCAGTCAAGTATAATAGGCTTTCTATATTTGAAAGAAAGTATATAATACGTGTAAAACCCTATATACTGTACACCTATACCAGTCCTTAAAGTGACCTTTGTGGACCTAATAGTAATAGCTAGTGATTAAACTGACTGTCCCTGCTCCACACAGCATCCTGTCCCTACACTGACAAAAGACAGCTGCAGAATCGGTCAGCAGTGCACTCAGCAATCAGCAGCACAGCAGTCAGCAGCAGTGCACCAGAACCCTATATACTGTACACCTATACCAGTCCTTAAAAGGACTTTTGTGTACCTAATAGCTAGCGATTTGTGTCACTACAGTCTGTACCTGCTCCACACAGCAACCTCTCCCTACACTGACAAAAGACAGAATGTAAAATGGCCGCCAGATCAGGTCTATTTATAAGGTAGGGGGAATGTCCAATTGTCTATGTGCTGAAATGTCTCAATTGGCTGTCCTGTACCCCATGATGGATGTGTCATCATTGGTCAAAGATCTTTCACAATGCAAAAGCATATGTCTGCCACGCGAACAGCGCCAGAAGTCCGCCGGTTTGGCGAATCACGAACACGCAAAATTTGCCGCGAACCGGCCGCCGGGCGAACCGCAAGGCCATCACTAATTGCCACCACTCAGGCAATTGCAGGATAGTTTCGTACTTTTACCTGGTTTGAAATTCATTTTTCACTGGTGTCACTGTCTATTTTTTGGGGTAAGGTTTCTGTAATTTTAGGGCCTTCAACAGTGTCTGTTATTAAATGACACATCTATATGCCTAGATTTGGACAAAATGTGGTTTCACTTTGCTGATAATCTTCCTTTATAATCATAGAAATTTGCTGATGAGAATGTCATTCCATCAACTCCTGTTGCACCAACACCCAAGGCTAGAAAAAGGAGGAACCTGGAGGATGCAACATCTTCATTCTTGTCAAAGGCAAGTTCAGCTCTCCAACGAAAGCCTGATGATTATGATGGTTTTGGAATTCTCGCAGCTAACAAATTAAGGAAAATGTCTGATGAGCAACACAATTTGGCTGAAAGTTTACTCTTGGAAGTTATGCAGAAGGGGTCGGTGGGCAATTGTCAATAAGCACACATGTGTCTGATGATCTAGTCTCAACATCACCACCAATACCACCACCGCAGCCATCACACCAGCATTCTCATCCCATGCCATCTCATCCCATGTCATCCCATCAGCAGTCAACACTACCCTCAAATGGAAAGGCACCATTCCACCTGGTTGCAGGAGTTTAATTATACTTAACTGTAGTGATTTTGGGGATCATGTTAATTTTTTTATTCTATTTTACTTTGTTAAATGTTAATCTATTAGAATACACTTTAGTATATTAATATGCATTTTAAGAAATTGTTCTTCAGTTTCATTTCAGTAAAAAAAATTGTCATTTGTCATAAGCTGTCATTGGAAAGTATAAAGGTTAATGTTGGGTTGGAATATTCAATTCCCTAATAAAGAATGTTTTTGGTTGTTACTGTTGTCTGTTTATTCACTAAACCACTTGCCTACTTAACCATGTTGCCATCCTGCCCAGGCAAAATTTATTTTATTTTTTCATTACTGTGGCACTTTGAATGACAATGCTGCACTGTACCCATTCAATTTTTTTTCCTTTTTGTCACATACAGTATCTCACAAAAGTGAGTACACCCCTCGCATTTTTGTAAATATTTTATTATATCTTTTGATGTGACAACACTGAAGAAATGACACTTTGATACAATATAAAGTAGTGAGTGTACAGCTTGTATAACAGTGTAAATTTGCTGTCCCCTCAAAATAACTCAACATACAGCCATGAATGTATAAACCGCTGGCAACAAAAGTGAGTACACCCCTAAGTGAAAATGTCCTAATTGGGCCCAATTAGCCATTTTCCCTACCGGTGTCATGTAACTCGTTAGTGTTACAAGGTCTCAGGTGTGAATGGAGAGCGGGTGTGTTAAATTTGGTGTTATTGCTCTCATACTCTCTCATATTGGTCACTGGAAATTCAACATGGCACCCCATGGCAAAGAACTCTCTGAGTATCTGAAAAAAAGAATTGTTGCTCTACATAAAGATGGACTACCCTTTAAGAAGATTGCCAAGAACCTGAAACTGAGCTGCAGCATGGTGGCCAAGACCATACAGCGGTTTAACAGGACAGGTTCCACTCAGAACAGGCCTTGCCATGGTCGACCAAAGAAGCTGATTGCATGTGCTCAGCATCATATCCAGAGGTTGTCTTTGGGAAATAGGCATATTAGTGCTGCCAGCATTGCTGCAGAGCTCGAAGGGGTGGGGGGTCAGCCTGTCAGTACTCAGACCATACGCCGCGCACTGCATCAAATTGGTCTGAATGGCTGTTGTCCCAGAAGGAAGCCTCTTCTAAAGATGATGCACAAGTAAGCCTGCAAACAGTTTGCTGAAGACAAGCATACTAAGGACATGAATCAATGAAACCATGTCCTGTGGTTTGATGAGACCAAGATAAAATGATTTGGTTCAGATGGAGTCAAGCGTATGTGGAGGCAACAAGGTAAGGAGTACAAAGACAAGTGTGTCTTTATACTCCTCAGGTGAGTAGTAAAAAGACAAGTGTGCGGTCAGGGCCACCCGCTCCATGGCATGTTGATGATCAGGCCACACATCGGGAGGTAAGCGGCGACCGCGACCTGAACGGGATCAACGCAGGCCGCGGCCGCCTGCTCACCTGCTGCTATGCGGCCATGCCTGGGAGAGTAGAAAGCTTCCTGCCTGTTGTTCTTCCCTCAACATTGGCCACAACAGCGGGCCAATCAGAGGAAACTAGAGGGGCATCATGGGAAATGCAGAGATAGGTGGCACAATTTTTCTCAGCAGGGAGCAGACTACAGTCTCCAGCATGCACTCTGCTAGGGGGGAAAGAGAAAACCCCAGAACAAGCTGAGGAGTGCTTGTAGCAGCTACTACAGGAGACATGGAAAAAGAAAGAGAGGACTGTGCTGGGGGAACTAATAGCCCCAGCACCACCAGAGAAAACCATGCTGTACTCACACTACCAGAGAGAGCCACACTGTACCACACCATCAGAAAGAGAGAGCCACACTGTTCCACACCACCAGAGAGAGAGAGACGCTGTACCACATCACCAGAGAGAGTCATGCTGTACTGCACCACCAGAGAGAGCCACACGGTACTGCACCACCAGAGAGAGGCACGCTGTACCACACCACCAGAGAGAGCCACGCTGTACCACATCATCAGAGAGAGCCACGCTATACCACACCATCAGAGAGAGCCACACTGTACTGCACCACCAGAGAGAGAGAGAGCCCCACTGTACCCACACCACCAGAGAGAGCCACCCTGTACCACACCACCAGCGAGAGAGCCACGCTGTACCACACCACCAGAGAGAGAGCGCCACGCTGTACCCACACCACCAGAGAGAGCCACGCTGTACCCACACCACCAGAGAGACCCACGCTGTACCGCACCACCAGAGAGAGCCATGCTGTACCGCACCACCAGAGAGAGAGATCCACACTGTACCCACACCACCAGAGAGAGAGAGAGCTACAATGTACCACACCACCAGAAAGAGAGCAGGTCAGTGTCACTGGGCAGTATGGGCACAATAGGAGACCGACAGTACTAGCACTGTATGGCCACAATAGGACTGGGATACTGTAATATATAGGGGACTGCCTGTAAAGGGGCACTGTAATCCTTGCAGTGCCCCTTTACAGTGCAGTTCCCTTTATACGACAGCGTCCCTGCACATTACAGTATGGATGACCGACACCAGCCACCCCCACAAATGTCTTGCGTTCCCTCTCCAGGTCCCTGGAAAAGTTGGCTGCTCAGTCTAAAATGCCCAGGCCTATTTTTTGTCCCAGTATGGGACTGTATATACTTGCTACCTTGCAGAGAACCTCCGCCTAAACCATTGTGTATGAAGCCAAGGAGGTGCTGCTTTGGTTAACTGCTTTGGTTAAAGAGCTTTAATCTCCATCAGGGGAAGAAGATTTAGGGACAGATAACCCAAAACCCCAGATGTCCCAAAGATCCAAGAATGTATGGTCATAGAAGGAACTGTGAGCCCTTTTCTTGATCCTGTTAAAAATAGAGTCCACCTGAAAGTATCTTGTCCTATACAAATAGTCTGTTAAGTACTTACAGCAGGCGTGTCCAAACTTTTTTCAAAAAGGGTCAGATTTGATGAAATAAACATGCGTGAGGGCTGACCATTTTGCCTGACATTCTTTGAACCATTAAAATTTGGTCTAAGTGTGTTCATCCGAGCACTAATACACTGCCCAAAAAGAATTCTCTTGCCTTTGTGGCAGTGTGTGGTGAAGAAATTAGTTCAGGCATGTTATTTGGATATATATATATATATATATATATATATATATATCTATCTATCTATCTATCTATCTATCTATCTATCTATCTATATATATATATATATATATATATATATATATATATATACATATATTGTGAAGTTCGGGAACCAGCTAGATCGCTGGACACAGGCTTTTCAGTCAAAAGGAGGTTTATTAAACTTAAATAGCTTCACAGCAGCAAAAACAAAAGAAAGATTTCAGACTTGCAGAGTCCAGAACTGCTATTGCAGTTAAACAGTCCTTGATTTCTGTTGCAGGTAGCTTCCCCTGCCAGGAGGCTTCCAGGCAGGACACTGCCATTCACTTGTATTGCCGTACACAAAAAACACCATCCACCATCCACCATCCACAGACTCCTCTACACTCCTCCACACCCATCTACAACTTCCTGTCTTATTTAAAACCCACTTCCTCTGACAGGTGAGTTAACCATTTTTGTTCCCTTAAAGGGACCATAGTCCAAACAGAGGGGAAACATAGCATCCTTCCAGGACCCAGCCACAGCGTCCTGTACAATATATATATATATGTATATATATATATATATATATATATATATATATATATATATATATATTTATATATATATATATAATCTTTTGTAGCCCCAATGAATCCCCGAGCACTGCTCAGGACTAAGGATGAGCTCCGGCGGGTTATTTGGATATACCGTATAAAACACGCACCTTCACTTTAAGAGAGAAGTTTAAGTAAAAAATATTAAACTTAAAACTTAAATTTTAGAGAACTGTGAAGCAAAATAAGGGTCATTGCCCATCAATGCAGCCTAATCGGTGCCCATCTGCAGCCTCACCATTGCCATGAATGCAGCCTCACCATTGCCATGAATGCAGCTTTACCATTGCCATGAATGCAGCCTCACCATTGCCATGAATGCAGCCTCACCATTGCCATGAATGCAGCTTCACCATTGCCATGAATGCAGCCTCACCATTGCCATGAATGCAGCCTCACCATTGCCTAGAATGCAGCCTCACCATTGCCATGAATGCAGTCTCACCATTGCCTAGAATGCAGCCTCACCATTGCCTAGAATGCAGCCTCACCATTGCCTAGAATGCAGTCTTACCATAGCCTAGAATGCAGCCTCACCTTTGCCTAGAATGCAGCCTCTCCATTGCCATGAATGCAGCCTCTCCATTGCCATGAATGCAGCCTCTCCATTGCCATGAATGCAACTTCACCATTGCCATGAATGCAACTTCACCATTGCCATGAATGCAACTTCACCATTGCCATGAATGCAGCCTCACCATTGCCATGAATACAACCTCATCATTACCATGAATACAACCTCATCATTACCATGAATGCAGCCTCACCATTACCATGAATGCAGCCCTACCATTGCCATGAATGCAGCCTTACCATTGCCTTGAATACAGTCTTACCATTACCCTAAATGCAGCCTTACCATTACCCTAAATGCAGCCTTACCATTGCCATGAATGCAGTCTTACCATTGACATCAGTGCAGCCTGAAAGAGGCCCATCTGCTGCCTCGGAAGGGACAGGGAGGGGGGCGGGATGAGCACCAACAGATTACATACAGAAGAATCTCCTGTTTACTTGGCGACCTCTTTAATACAAAGTCTTGCCTCCTATGATAGACAGAACAGTCATCCATTGGCAGCCCAGGAGACAGGACTTCCTATTACAGGTGTGTTAGAAACCATAAAATCAGGCCGAGACAGAAGTACATTTAAATCACACTTGTTTAATAATAAAAATAAAAAAGAACAAACATAGTCAAAACATAGCCAAAGTTCTGTAACCGAAATGGATGGTCAGCCTAGCCAGAAGTTAGGGATCAATGTAGTGGAAGAACAAGCAGGATCTGGAGCCAGAAGGGATGTCAGCAATGCAAGTCTTGAACAGGATCACAGGAGTTTCTGTGATGTGACCAAAGCGAAGGCAGAGCTCCTCTGGACTGGACGGCTTAAGTAGGCAGGACTGACGAGCAGGATATTATCAACAAGAGAGTAACTGTGGAGAGATAGGAGCTGGCAATAAGCCGACAGCTAAGCGGTCAGCTCAGAAAAGGAAGGGCTGAGCCCAGCCTGACAAGGTGTTGCCAAGTAAACAGGAGATTCTCCTGTATGTAATCTGATGGTGCCCATCCCGCTTCCTCCCTGTCCCCTCAGGCAGTGCCGATAAATACGGTGTATATATTTTTTTGGCCTTAAGGGCCACAAAAGATATGTATTTCCAAATTACCAGAGGGGCCACATTAAACCTGAAAGCGGGCCGGACTTTCGGCATGCCAGACTTACAGTAACTAAATCCAGCTCCCATTTAAATTCAGATTCCTCTGGCATAAAAAAACATGAAAACAGGTTCTCAAGTCAGATGAAAGGAAGTGGAAACTTTGGCAGGAATGAAGTAACTGCCCTGAGGACTTTCCGCTTTGGATGTACAATACAAAAAGGCTCTCTGGCAGAAAAGGCAAAAAAAAAAGGTTCATTGCTGAGATGATAGCAAATAAGTTTTTAAGGTGAGATGAAACTAGGAACATTATTTGAGAGGATCAAAATGATGAGACAGATATGCCTGCAGGACTATAGAGAAAGTCTACCCCAGTGGAGGACAAATCTTCATATTGGCCTTCAAAAGATGAAGGACCAGGAAATATGAAGATTCTTTTTTGTCAGGGCAGATAAAAATGAAAACTGGACTGTAACAGAGTAATGCCCTGTACACACGGTCGGAAATTCAGACGGAAAAGGTCCGATCGGACTATGTTGTCAGAAAATCCGATTGTGTGTGGGCTCTACCGGACTATTTCTGTGGGAAATTCCGATGGAATTTCAGAGCAGGATCTCAAATTTTCCGTCAAAAAAAATTTGATCGGAACTTTTCCAATAGTTTGTAGAGAATTCCGATCGGACAAAGTGCCCCGCATGCTCAGATCAGATTATGAGACCAAAGCTATTGGCTACTAGCCTCAATGTAGTCCCGTGGCAACGAACATCATCACGTTCTGAGCGATCAGATTTTCCGACAACTTTGACCGTGTGCATGCAACACCAGTTTAGGACAAAATTCGTCAGAAAAAATCCGACGGATTTTGTGGTCGAAATGTCCGACCGTGTGTACAAGGCATAAGATACACAACTCTTATAAAGTTCACTCTGCAAAAACTGAAGGATCTGAGAAATGGAAGAAGAAAGAGGCTCCTGGGTCCTGTCTTAAGCAAAGTGAAGTTACACCATGGTTACACCATGGTAGGTCAAATTTGTTGAGATTTTTTGCTTTTAATAGCATGCATATATATGTTCTTACCTGAGATATTTCGTTGCTTCAGTCATCTCTTTTTAACTTTCATGACATTAGCTTCAACCACTAGGTATTTGGATAATGATACCTCTCCTGATACAAAAAGTCCAACTTAATTTGCCATAGCAATGAGAACCATGGATGCCAAAACCAAACAGGAAGAATTGCGATTACCCTTTCTCCTTCTTGCTAGATCTTGAGCAGAACTCAAAAGATCAGGGGAGTTTGGGGAAAAATAGGAACTACATGAAATCCTCAAATTCCCACTAGAGAATCCTGCCCTAATGCCTGGGGATCGTGAAACTGGAAAAGTATAAAAGAAAGAAATATGTTGGCCACTGAAGCTAATGGATCAATTTCTGGAACGTCCAACATTTCAAAAACTGTCTATACATTTTCTGCTCCAATCATCTGCTTACACGTTCTGAGAGCCACCAGGTAAGATTATGTAAGAAACGCTGTTTCTTTCAGCTTAAAGCAACATTTGTGAGACAATTTGCAGCTGAGGGAGGCTCTTGGTTCCCCCCTACCTGGCCACATATGCCACTGTAGTTTTATTGTCCAATATAATATTTATTGGATATCCCTGCAGCTGCCCAAGGTAAATCTGAACTTCTCTAGAGGTCTTTCTTACTAAAAACAGGAGGAAATACACCCCTAAATCACTTTATTTTATGGGAACTAGGACAATATCTTCCGAAGCCTCTAAATCTGTTATATGGGTTTGTAAACACTGACATTTTTCTTGAGAGGCTAGATTTCAGGTCTCTATAAAGAAAGATTGGGGAGGTCTTTTTGCAAATTCCCAAACAATATTTTTCCTGAAAAATAAATGGAACAAAGTCCCTCCTTGGAAGCATAATCAGAGAACTAATGGATAGTCTTCACAGACTTTCTAATGTAAATCTTGGCCTCCTGAAGGTCTGCCTATCCTTGTGCTGCCTCTTTAAGACAGGATTTAAAGAATAATCTAGCAGGCAAAGCTGGGGTGGCATATGCCCAATATTTATTTTCCTGGACCTAGGAAGGAGAGGGGTCTGGGGAAGGTGAGTCTGATCTCATCGTGATGGCAGGAGGATCTATGTTTGCATGAAGTTTTAGTCTAATGGTGACATTTCTGATATGGAGATAGATGGTGCCTGATGTGAGCAGAGGGAAAGACATGAAGATATAGATCTTGATGGGCTTTTATTACTTTCTAGGACCTTTCAAGAAAACGGTACTCATTTAGAAATAAAAGAAAAAAAATCTCCATAAGGTACCTTGTCCAAAAGCAAATCTATACCCAAAGGCAGAGACAAGCTAAGATAACAGTGTACATTTTTACTCAGTAACAGGCACCCAGCAATAGAAAATTTTAAATAAAATAACTTCACTGTTACCTTTCATCTATTTTTTTCAGCACTTTAGCAGGAGCCAATGGTGGAGTGATGGCAATGCTGGAAAAAGAAGGGAAGACACTCAAACTAAATAAAGCCTTAGGTGAAAACAGCAGTAAGGAATCATAGCACAGTATAGCAGAATATACTCACAGAGAAGAAGAGTACAAATTGGTACTGGTGTACTGGAAAAGAGACACCAGCAAGTTCTCTCCTGACATGCTCAGGCAAGACAAAGCGTGCACTGTCCACAACCAGCTTTAAAAAGGGCCATTGACTAATAGGACATATTGAGCCTGGTCAGTCACAACCAACCAGAAGCTGCCATCTCAGCGGACAAAGTAGGAAAAATGCCACCAGCTCCAGCCATGTCAGAACCCTGAAAACAGGCCTGTAAGTTCCAGTGTCATCACAGCCAGTTTAACTCCAAATGGCACAAGACAGAGTTTGAAATAGACAGAACGGGTACCAGTACAACCGCCATGTAAACCTTAATTTAACTTGTGCAAGAACAGAAATTAATACTGCATACATAATGGCTAAGCACTACAGACACCCACCTTCAGGGAGATTTGCAACCCAAAAAAGGGGAAGTTCTGACCAGGAGAGGCTGAACCTGGCAGGCAGAAAGGCTATAGCAGCATCATTCTTCTCTTTTCTTACACAAACAATGGCTCACTGGATGAAGGATTCCAGGCTAAACTTTAAAATGTAGTTAGAGGCAGACCTTTTTCGGCAGGAACATGGGGGAATGCAGTTGTGGTACCTCCAGCACTGAATATATGTAATAGCAAGGGTTGCTGGGGTGTGCTGGAGGGTTTATTGTTGCTGGCTGTCTGTTGTGGCTGAGAGAATCTATTGTTGTGGGTGGTCTATTGTTGCTGTAGAAGTCTATTGTTGCTGGTGGGAGACTTATTGTTTCTGGGGGGATCAATTGTCGCTGGGAGGAATTTACTGTTTAGGAAGGGTTGCTAGGGGTGTTTTATTGTTGCCGAAGGGCATATTATGAAAATAAAGCCCTTTATGTGTTTTTGGAGGCAAAATTATGTCTGTATCATACACTCATCTGCTAACAGATCAAGAGAATGCAGTAAAACAGTTCATTACATGACTGCATTCCAAATGAGAGTCTTGCGACACCTTCTGTTACATTCCACACACCCACTGCTTTCATTTTTTATACTTGTTTCATAAACAAGTGTTCCTGTACCCAAACAAGGAAAAAATAAAAGAACAAAAGTTGATACAAATTTACCTTGGCCAAACCTTATGGGTAACATAGCCTTCAAAGTCACTCCAAAGTCACCTTTTAGTAACTTTACAAGTTAATAAATTCCTGGCATTTTACAAAGTATAGTATCAGTATCATTTAATAAAAAGACCTGGCTTTTATTATTAAAAAACAGTCACTAAGTGCAGGCCAAGTAAATATGACTAGACTGAAATTATGCCATCAGCCTGCTGCAAGCAGAAGGCAGAATTTCCTCCATGTCCTGTCCCCCAGTGATCAAACTGCAACATTATAGCTTCGTAGAAAATCATAATTGTGATGTAGCATCACAGAGATGATCTGTGTCAAACATGAGTGAATAAAGTCAAGAACTGCACAGACACCAGGGTTCCAATACTTGTTGCGTAACAGTGTCATTCCTGAGCCAGGATTTTAGTCCATAACACGCATATAAGTTTAAGAGGAGGAAAACAAGAAGAAAAAAATATTCTGAACCAAATGGTGTACTAAAATATTTACCAGTGCCCGTGAAATGCAGCCTTACCAGTGCCAATTAAATGCAGCCTTACCAGTGCCCATAAAATGCAGCCTGACCTGTACTATGTAATGCAGCCTGACCTGTCCCAAGTAATTCAGCCTGACCTGTCCCATGTAATGCAGCTGGATCTGTCCCATGTAATGCAGCCTTACCTGTGCCTGGCAACTGGTGAGGACATCACCACATCTGCCTGTCACTCAGATAGCAGACAGAGCAGCCAGAGTGGCCGCCGCGGCCGTAGTCCATTCAGCCACTCGCTCTGTCTCCTGTCTTCTGTGAGTGACAGGCTCAGCCAGGAGATCGCCCGGCACTCATGGGAGACAGCTGGCTCGGTATTGTGACATGGCGGCGACGGGGACCTGGTCGGTATTCACTCCATGAGGGGAAAAATGTGTGTCTTATGGAGCGAAAAATATGATACTTACCTTGCAAAATGGCTGTACAAAGATGTTGCCATCCTTCTACAGAGAAACACAGGTGAAAGCATTGTTAGAGGGAGCACTTTGAGCTCTATGAGAGATAATAAATATTTATAACTGTTACACTTATCATGTATGTACTGTATCTACACAATACATTTTTTTTTATATACATAACTGGATTAATGATTGATAATTTTGTTTTATCTGCAGAGAATTAAGCTTTAGGATATATTATGCAGAGGGATAGACTTCCATAATATGTACAGTTTTGAGGTATTTTATCAATCTTGGCTGTATATGTGAAGCAAATGATAGCCTCCAGGAGTCTGGTAGGTTGAAGAATATTAACTGATTTCTATTACTCTTTGGTTATAATACAGAGTTGGTGAAGAGATAAGCCATTACAGTGCCTTGCTGTGTATTACAGCCTGAAGGAATATTGTTTAAGATTCAGAAAAGAGGATGTGCATTTTGGCTGTGATATATACAGTGCTTAGCTTTTAACATGCCTTGGGGTTATAGAGCTTTACCATTGAGTGACCGATGCATTGTAAGGTAGACTGAACATTAAGATCTATTTCACTGGTTTAAGTAAGGAACTTGTACACATTATGAAACAAAAATGAATAGATTTGGTATGACTGTAAGTTATGGTGAAATGTCTAGCTTAGTACATAGTAGTAAAAGTGTGCTTGTTCCATAAACAGCTAACTTAGTATGTCATATAGTCATGTTAGGTAAGCCATGCTATGAATGGCATATAAAGTCACAAAGATAGAGAATACTGGCAATTACCTAAATAATCATTTATCATGGACATCTACACTGCAGCGATGAGCTTCAATAATATAGAAACCCTAGAACATGTCTCTATCAAAGCTGACTGAATGAGTTTGGTGCTACTACAGTCTTACAAGTTAATTCTTATATGTTTGAAGCCCTATAGATATAATATTACACATCTCTGTATGATATAAAGTCATTTTCTTTTACTCTTTGCATGTTGTTTGCTAATTTCATGGGTGCCCAACCTTTTTAAGAGCGAGGGCCACATAAGAAGCTTAGCAACCGGTCACAGGCCACAATGAGCGCAGGGGGCGTATGACAGGTCGTGTCCACTCTGCATGCTCAGAGTGGATATGGACACAGCTTAATATTAACAGATTAATATTAATGAAGTAATAGTAACTAAATCAGTCTAATAATAAAGTGCAATATTCAAAAGAGAAACTTCATTAAGAATATTCATAAAACATATGTGCAGATAAACAATAAAATACATAATTTGCATAAAAATGTGCAAAAAATCTTCAAAAATAAGTGCAGAATGCATCAAAGTGATGGTAAGTGCAAAAAATTATGTCCAATCAAGGATAACAAACAGTTCATAAAGTTAAGTGCTTGTGCAATAAAACTGAAACATCCAATTCATCCAAGTGTTGTCATCATCCACTCAATATTGTCCAATCAAAAATAGCAGATAGTTCATAAAGATAAAGTGCTTGTGCAAGTAAACAGAAACATTCAATTCATCACAGTGTTGTCACCATCCGCTGTGCGCTAATAGTTTGCCCCAGCCTCTCACCTCACCTGTATAGAGTTTACCTTGGTCAAAGAAATGATGGGCTAGGATCCTTCCCTCTGACCAGTGTTGTATAAAAAAAAATCATCAATCATTCCTGAGGGGAAGTCAGGATCCAGTCTTATTGGAGAGATTGGGCCTGGTATAGTCGAGAGGGGACATTGTTTACAAATCTTGCTAAAGCATTGTGTAGTCGGTCTAATCAGAGGAGGAGATTTAAGCTCTAAAGGAATATGGTGTTCTAGTATCCATGGCAGGGATGCTAGGTGTAGGTTCGAAAACGAATCTTCCAAGCCAACCCAATCTTTTCTGGATGCATGAAAATTCCAATCCAGAATTCTGATCAAATAATACTGCCTTGTAATAATTTAGGAGATCCGGAAGCCGAATACCTCCTAAGTGTTTGGGTCGAGCCAATTGTGTGTATCTGATTCTGGGCTTGTGGCCACACCAGATAAAATTGTAACTAATGCCTCTGTAGGTTTTGAAGAAGGCCGGCGGTATATGTATCAGTACCATCTGATGTATATATAAAATTCTCAGTAATGCATTCATTTTTAATATCGTCCCCCTTCCAAACCACAAGAACACTGGTCTATTCCAATTTTTAAGGTCAGTTTTTTCAGTATTGGTAGGTAATTTTTGGCATATAAGTCTGTCAATTTGGCAGGTAGTTGTATGCCCAAATAGATTGCATCTGACTGCCATTGGAAGGGGAAATTCTCTTTGCATTGTGTAACTAGGGGTGATGGTAGAGATATGTTGAGGGCAAAGGACTTAGTGAAATTAATATTATTTAATTAATGATTAATAGTACCGGTAATGTGATATGTAGGTTTGAGAGAAACAATAAAATGTCATCTGCGTAAGCAGCTAGTTTGTATTCTTTCTGGTTGGTTCTGATACCTTGAATATCAGGGTTCAGTCTTATGGAGCATAGGAGGGGCTCAAGGGTAAGGACAAAGAGAACAGGGGACAGGGGGCATCATTGTCTTGTTCCATTATGGATGAGGAAGGCATTCGATGGGGTGTTATTTACTCGAATCCGGGTAAAGCGCTTAGTATATAGGGACATTATAAGACTAAGCATATGTGGTCTTTTGCCCAAGGTTTGTAAGACTGATGCCATGTAGTCCCAAGCCACCCTGTCGAATGCCTTCTCCGCATCCAGGTAAAGGAAAAAGCCTTTTTGAGTTGACAACATGATGTAGGTTGATGGCTTTCAGAGTGTTGCCCCTGGCCTCTCTTCCAGGGACAAATCCTACTTGATCTCAGGAAATAATGGAGGGGAGTAATGGTAGTAATCTAAAATTTTGGAAAAGATTTTAATGTCCACATAAAAAGTGAAATTGGCCTATAATTTGCTGCTTGTGATGGGTCCTTATCTTCTTTGGGTATTACTGTTATGTGGGCCTCAAGCATTCCTGGTGTGAGTGGGTTGGAATGGAAGATGGGGTTGAATGCTTTTAGGTATGGGGTGCATAGCGTTTCTGCAAATGTCTTGTAATAGGCCAGGGCTTTTTCCCGATTTTGTTTTTTTTTATTGCTTCCTTCCATTCACCTTGAGTGATCGGGCCTTCAAGCGAATCTGTGGAATGAGAGGAGATTCCTTTGGGGCAGTATTTGTCAAAAAATGCTTTTATTTTAATTTGCCTTTTCTCAGGTGAGGGAGCTGTTGTGTTCACCTTATCGATGTCTCAATATTAACCCCCCTTTCTGCTTCTCCACCCTCAACAATAACCCCCCTCCCTGCCTCTCCACCCTCAATAATAACCCCCTCCCTGCTTTTACACCCTCAATATTAAACCCCCTCCCTGCCTATCCACTCTCAATAATAACCCCCCCCCCCTGCAGAAACAGCAGTGCATTGATGGTTAATGAGTGACAAGGTAGTATGGACGGGGGCTGTGTAATGGTGGGGGTAGTATGGGGGAGGGGTCATATGTAATAATGGGGGTAGTATGAGGAGGGGCCCTGTGTAATAATGGGGAGTAGTATGGGGAGGGGACCTGTGTAGTGATGGGGGTAGTATGGGGGAGGGAGTCCTGTGGAATGATGTTGGAGGGGGTCCTGTAATTATGGGGGTAGTATGGTGAATGGGGGTCCTATGTAGTGATTTGGGTAGTATGGGGGAGGGAGTCCTGTGTAATGATGGGGGGGCATAATTTCATTAAAAAAAACCTAACATATCATACTTACCTCCACTGTGCAGTTTGGTTTTCACTGTATGGCCCCGAACCCCATCTTCTGGGTTCCCCCGGCAGCGCTCGCGGCTCCTCCTCGCATTGGTAAATACCCTGGGAGAAGCGCTCTGCCTGGGGGTCACCTTGCAGGTGCACTCCTGAGCATTTGCTTACATAAACACAGAATGTCGGACTCACCCCCAGCGCCCACGTCATTGGATTTGATTTACAACATCGACAGCTTCTGCTCTGTATATTTTTGAATTTGTGTAATATGTTTTGTTCTGTGATATGTACTGTGCGAGTATTAAGTTAAATAGGCTGTATGCACTGTGTACTTTATATTGTCGCTGCCATGTATCCTGTGGCTGTACACAGTAGGTGCTATGTATTCTGTGCTATGTGTGCGTGTAATGTGCACTGTATGTGCTCTCCCTGTAGTTTGTGCTCTGTATGCTATGTGTGCTTTTTGCATGGTGTGTGCACTGTGTAAGCTCTGTGTTGAGCATGTTGTTTATGTTCTGTGCTTTGTATGCTGTGCATATTTTTTGCTCTAAATGATCCCATTCCCATCCTATTCACTCATCCCATTCACTTTTTGGAAGGGAACCATTCTAAAGTCAGTGTACTTTATTGGGAAGGCAGTGACATCATTTTTCCTTACATATTGCTGAAGGAAAACAAAATCTAGTAAAAAAAAAAAAAGAATTGGCTTATAAACATCAATACGTTGATATACAGACAATTGCTTATTCTTTTGTATATCTTTGATAGGTCTCATAGTTTCTGCACAAAATAATAACCGCAGGACTGGACTGATTCCTAGAAAAAGTCTAAAAGAGAAATTAAATTCCATTTAACAAATGAAATCTTGGCAGTTTTTCTTGTAACTTTTTGATATGTAGAATATTATGTATGGCTTTTTTGTTTTATGTCAGGAATTAGGGAATATTGATAAACTAGACTAATCATGTCTGATTTACTTAACCATATTAAACCAATATGCTTAATGTCATATACACACAAAGTTACATTTTTCAGTAAGATTCCAAATAAAGATTTTCAGGGTAATATGAATTCACAGTACAGGAATGTGTAAAAACACATGGAAACTAACTTTCATTTCACAAAGTTTCCTATAAAACGTCCCTGACGATTATAAAGCCAATATAATTTAATCAATTCTAAGTCATACTTGGAAGTGAAAAAATAGGAAGCCAGAATAGGGATCTTTTTACAAACATTAAAAAAAGAAAAACCCATCTACTCTGACTTTCAGTGCAATTATGTAATGCAACTTGGATGCAAATTAAATGCTATTTTTATATGGTTTGAATATTCTATGGGGCCAAATTCACACTGGAATCATAATACAGTAGTACATGAACTTTTCCCAAATGGCACTGTGCTGTTCTGCATTAATGTGAATGATCACCATTGAAAACATGTGATTTTAATTGTCATGTGATTCTGCATGACTCAAGTCGCAACTGAAATCACACCACTTTGAATGGAGCCTAAAAGGTTTAGTATCTTGCTTAGGAGTTCTGAACAATGGTTCTACTGATTGTTCTAGCTCACAATACATGTCTGTAGGTCTGCTAACCCAATAAAAACAATACAATCCATTTATTACCATAATTTGTCAGCCACCGGTACGTGATCCAAAAGCTATAGGATAAGGGGATGAACAGAATTAAATACTGAGGCAATAAACAATCACCACTATGATCCAGACTCTTATATAAATGTAGCGCCGGTACTCCAAATGAGTATGCGCTATGTCTGTAAATCTATTTTTTGCCCAAAACTGTAGTTGAGTTTTGGGGTTAATTGTTCTAAATTATGCTTTGGCATCAGTTTGGCTGGGCTGTATTAAGGTTCTGCCTGGTCATAGTTGGAGTTCGCACCTGTGAGAGGCATTAGAACGCAGTCTGGTTGGACGCATTGGGTACCAATCTCTCTCTCTGAGCCAATCAGTGGGCGTTTGTCTCGCCGTGTATTCCAGGAGGAGGTACTTAAGGTGCTGAAGTCATGTGGTTCTCGGTTCCGGTCCAGAAGTTGTTGCTGACTCCATGGTCCTGGTCCTCCTGACCAGCCGCCAGGGGCCCTCATGGCTTTGGAGTGCGGATCGATCCGTTACCAAGCCTCGGAACTAGCTATTTCAAGGCGCGGTAACTGGAAGCAGGTTTCTAAGGTGTTCTAGTGCTGTCTCGAGTTTGGAGAGGCCCAGAAACTCTACGTGCAACCAGGGGAGGACTCTTCAGTAAGAGGGCCACGCATGATGCTGGCTGCTTGGTAAAAGCCTGGAAGCTGAGCTGTCATGGGTATTGATTGAATCCACATTTCTTACGTTATCACCAGACTGGCTGCAAGATTTTGGTACAGTAAGAAAAGTTCCTACCTCTATCCTTCCGGTCACAACTAAGTTTTCAACCATGTCTGTGTGAGAGACTTTGCAAAGCTAGAATTACTTGTTGGCTGCTAGATCCAAGGTTAAGGATTTATTCAACAGTTAAAGAATCCAGTTGTGAGTAGCTATTCTCTGGATTATGTACAAAGAGAAACTTTTATTGAAGTCAGCAGTTCCAAGCACCTGAGCTAAACTTTATCCTGATACCCTCTATTCCAAACTTAGAGACTGAGTTTGTTCAACTGTTTTATGCAAAATAAAAATCCTAACAAGGAATTCAAGTGTCGGTCTCTACAGTTACTGGGTAATCAACCCTGGGAACCCCTAGACAAGGACAACGAGTTACGAGCTGGTGGAGGTAATCGTAAGCCCAGAAAAATTCAGCTGCTCCTTCGGAGGTAAGTGCTACATAAAAAAATATATATTATTTTTACCCTGTGATGAAATATGTTTGGCTGTAATCAGAGGTTGAACAATTGATCACCACCTTCACAACAGAACTGGATAAGGATGATGAGAAAGGTAAGATAAACACATTGCTGAGTCGTGATCAAATAATGACCCCTTAATCAAAAAGAGAATAAACTTAATTAAAGCAAATTTGAATAATCAAAAAAGTGGCTTTAAGCAGCACTGACAAAAGTGGAAAAATTACCTTCAGTCAAATTTTCACCAATAGACCTTCCTCTTTCCCATGCTGGACCACTAATAACAACCACAAAAGGTGCTGTTTATATACCCCCCTCCACACTCTGATTATTGGATAATTTGGCTGCAAAATCAGAGGGTAAGGATGCTTAATGACCGCCTATTAGCGTGACCTGCGTCGCACCCGAAATGACGTCATTGCGGCATAGTGTTCACTGGAAGTGACAACCTAAATATGGCGATTGACTGGAAATGATGTAGAAACATCACAAAACCCCAGAAATGTAAGAAAATAGGGTAAATACTGCAGAAAGGGACACTGGAACATGTATAACTTACACAACCCAACTAACCTATGAGTAAGCCGAAAGCAAAGACGTTATGGTTGGGAAGAGAAAATGTTAATTCCTAAAGATAGGAGGGACATAAAAAATACCCAACTAAATGGGACATCGGTCAGCCTGGTGGTAGACGGCGATAACGGTTTACACCAAGGATGATGCCCTGGGCTTCCCTATGGCCACTGCATCCCCCAAATTCCCCACGATGATGGATACAGGAGCAAAATGGTGTTTAAAAATAAACACTCATAGATTGTTAACCTAAGATGGAACAATAAATAACAAAAAAACAAAAAGCAAAATGTTAGTCAAATTCAGAAGATCTTCTAGGCATCAAAAAGTAAACCAAAAATTACCTAAATGTACTGTGCAAATCTGCAATCGACATTACAACCATACAACATATAACCAATTATATCATTGGGAAACATTATACATCAAACCATAGAAACGAATGATGGAAACCAATCGGAAACCAATCCATTAGTGTTCTCAGAATTTGTAGAGCATGGCAAAATCTATCTATAGGAATGGTTTTAGCTAAATGGATTCATTCACACCCGGATAGACAGTGGCTGCCAGGGAATTAATCCATCTTGTCCTATCAAGATCCCCACCTCTGTCATGAGTTGGTAAATGTTCAATCGCAAAGAATTTAATTTTAGAGACCTGTAAAGGAATGGTAGTGTCCCATTTGGCGACTAATGGGAGTCTCCATTCTCTTCTTTTAAACAAGAGAAACATGATCTCTGATTCTGTGGAAAAATGGTCTTTTCGTTTTTTCTACATAGAATGCTTGATAATCACATACCATGTAGTAAACCACACCTATCGATTGACAATTCACAAAAAAGTGAGGTTTGTAGATCCTTCCTTTTGGTGAAGCCAACTCGGCTGACTTAAATAGAAATCTACAAAATCCACACTTTCTGCATGAAGCGTCAGAGGGGGCGGGGTCAGGTGACGGGTGGCCCCACCCTCCTAATATAAGAAACGTCAGCGCTGGGATCACCGCAGTGTCTCCGCAGTGAGACAGAAGACGGATGCATGTATGGACAGCGCTGGACTGAGAGATCCCTGTCGCTGGATCAGATCAGCCATCGCTGGACCCCGGAGAGATGATCATCCATCGCTGGATAGCAAGAGTGGATTAGCACCGCTGGAATGTTTTTTTTTTTTAAATAAAGGAATTTTTCAAAAGTGTGTTTGTCTTATTTAACCATTTTTACACTTTCTTTGTGAAATGGTAGGGGTACTTTTGTACCCCCTTACCATTTCAAACAGGGGGGGGCCAGGATCTGGAGGTCCCCCGCCTGCAGACCCCCACAACCACCGCTCAGGGTTGTGGGGATGAGGCCCTTCTCCACATCAACATGGGGACATGGTGCTTTGAGGGGTCACAGACCCCCCAAAGCATCCTCCCAATGTTGAGGGCATGTGGCCTGGTACGGTTCAGGAGGGGGGTGCTCTCTCGTCCCCCCCTCTTTTCCTACGGCCTGCCAGGTTGTGTGCTCAGATAAAGGGTCTGGTATGGATTTTTAGGGGGACCCCACGTCAATTTTTTTTTAAATTTGATGCGGGGTTCCCCTTAATATCCATACCAGACCTGAAGGGTCTGGTAATTGAATTTAGGGGAACCCCCACGCTTTTTTTTTTATCAATAAATGAGTGTTCTCTGTATCCGCAAGTGATTTTAAAATACTTTTTTCCTGCAGAAATGATACTTTGTGCAGGGACAGTTCTAAGCACGGGAAACATGCCCCCCTTTCACAGGCATACTATAGACACCCCCCAGGTACGAAATTTAAAGGAATATTACACTTTTATTGTTTCACTTTAATCATTATTAAAATCACTGCTCCTGAAAAAACAGCTTTTTTTAAAACTTTTTTTTGCATTGATCCATGTCCCCTGGGGCAGGACCCAGGTCCCCAAACACTTTTTAGGACAGTAACTTGCATATTAGCCTTTAAAATTAGCACTTTAGATTTCTCCCATAGACTTGTATAGAGTGTTCCGGCTTTACGAATTTGCCGCGAATAGCCCAAATTGTTCACTGTTCGCTGAACATGCGAACAGGCAATGTTCGAGTCGAACATGAGTTTGACTCGAACTCGAAGCTCATCCCTAATGGAGACCAAACAGGTTTCACCAAAGGTCGTTAGACTTCAGATGCAACCAGGAGACTGATTAATATTATCCACCACTCAAATGCAATGGGAACTCCTTCTCTGTTTTTATCTTTGGATGCATAGAAGGCGTTCAATAGAGTAAACTGGAATTATCCATGACTCTCCTAAAATTTGGTTTTGAAGGACATATCCTCCAGGCCATATTAGCCCTTTACACCACCCCATCAGCGCACGTATACACATCTAATCTCCTATCAACTCCATTCCATATAACCAACAGAACAAGGCAGGGATGCCCTCTATCCCCCTAAATTTTAACCTGGTAATGGAACCCATAGCTAAACACATCCGGACTAATGCCAACATCACAGGCATCACCATAGGAAATACAGTAAATAAAATCAGCTTATTTGCGGATGATGTAATCCTAATGATTACTAACCCATCATCGTCTCTTCCAGAAATCCAAAAACGTCTAACCTCGTTCGGAGAAGTATCCTACTATAAAGCTAACCCAAAAAAATCTTACATTCTTGACTTAAGCATAGATGCCGTTCTAAAGAATCTTTTACAACAGCAATACCCCTATTCCTGGGTGGATAAAAGTATACCCTACTTAGGTATTCATCTCACAAGCTCCACAAAATCACTATTCTCCCATAACTGTCTCCCACTTCGAGCCAAAATCCAAGCTGATCTCCACAATTTATCCAAACACGAGTTCTCCTGGTGGGGAAGACTAGCTCAAAATGATTAATCTCCCACAAATTCTCGACCTATTTAGGTCTCTCCCTATAGATTGTAAGCTCTAACGAGCAGGGCCCTCTGATCCCTCCTGTATTGATTTGTATTGTAAGTGTACTGTCTGCCCTCATATTGTAAAGCGCTGCACAAACTGTTGGCGCTATATAAATCATGAATAATAATAATAATAATCCCTGTACGTGCCAGTTTTTTTTTAATCCCTCCAAGCCATGCTATCACAATTTGTCTGGCGTGGGAAAAAATCCAGATGTTCGCACTCAAAACTCATTAAACATAGACTGTATGGTGGGTTGGGATACATAGATTTTCAAGACTACTTCTTGGCCTCCATACTAACCCAAACAAAGGAATGGTTTCTTCCATCTCCTACAACAATTTGGGGCTCCATTGAAGTCACGTACAACATTTATGGCCCGACAAACCTTTGGTTATATATGCTGCTCAGTTTGGAGCAAAAACTCCATCATACTTATTTCCATCCATGAAAGTAACCATTAAATCCTGGCTAAGCCTACTCTCCAACAATCCTACGAACTGGCCACAAACCATTTTGAAAATCCCTTTACAAGCTCTAAACCTCATCTACACAATTTACATTCAGATAGCTCTCTCAAAATTTTTTCTGTCATCCAGAAAGAATTCAATATCCCTTGCACTGATTTCTACCAATACGTAAAGAACTGCCCAAACATCCCTCAAACCATACAAGCATCAGCATGGTCCCTTCCTGTCATCACCTGCTCCACTCAGAAAGGGAATCACATTATTCTATAACATCTTCCAACAAAAACAAACCTTCGTTAAATCTCCTTCACACATTCAATGGGAAACGGACTTACAACAATCTTTCACATCCCTTCAGTGGCACAAGGCTTGTAAGATCACACAAAAAGCCTTGAGTTGTTCCACTCTCTGGGAAATAATGGTTAAAATAAACCTTTGATGGTACTACACCCCCCGCCATAATATCAATCCTCAACTCCCAGATTAGAGACATTGTGAAATACAAGGTGACCTTATTCATGTTTTGTGGAATTGCCCCAAACTGCTTCTGTATTGGAGAAATATATTCCACATGATGTCTGACATATCCCGTCAACAGGTCCTACCGAATCCAGCCCTGGCAATCCTCTCTTGGCATAGATCGATTCCCCTACACCTTGCAACACACAGTTGTCCAACTACTTCTAGCTGCAAGATTAATGATCACCAGAAATTGGAAAAACACTGACCCACCCACAATAGCTGAGGTAATAGACCTAACTCACTTACACTGCACATATGAGCGGATGATGGCGTCCTTCACAGGATGTCTACATATCTTCCTCCCCCACTGGTCACCATGGATCTCCTGGTACACAAATACTGAATTAACTCCTTATCCCTAAGTGCGTATAAGCAACACAGAATTCACAATGAGTGGGTCACGCTCCTTATCGGACACAGATTCATCCCATTGGGGTGTCTGGGAGGAGTGGGGTCAAATCTACTACTACTGATCCGCCCCTTCATCTTTTATGATGGAAGGTGGAAACATACCGAAACAACTTATTTAAAGATTGCATATAGATATTTGAAGCAATGTTTCCCAGCTTTGATTGGTATAACACCCATTTCGAATCTTGTTTAAGTTACTGTGTATTTAATATACAATTGTTAAATGTATTGCACTTCTACCCTCATTTTTGATCTGTTTGTATTAAAAAAAACAATAAACATCTATTGAAAAAAAAAATCTTATAGTTGCTCAAAATGTATTATAGGTATTTTTATGTTTTTTTCTGGTTTATAATTTCTGTGGAACTTTTTTATTATGTTGCCTTAATGGTCTAAAGTCTTTAAAGGGCAATTCTGGTTTCACATTCACTTAGCCACTAACAATTTCTGTCAAATTTTGTTTATGTTAAACGATTATGACAACTGACAAAATGTTCTACATTTTGTTTATATTTTAGGAATTTTTGAGGTTAACCAAAAAAATAACCCTATTATTTAGCCAAGCATTAATGTTAAACCCTTTTTTTGGCTTGTTACAACGTGAGACTTGATGGAGACCGGAGGCAAATTATATGACCAACAATTGGGTAACAACCAGTCTGCCTATTTAGTAAGGTCTTAGTCACATAATATAATAAAATAAATAAGACAGAAGCTATAAAGTTCAGATTCCAGCTGTTTTTGTCCAGAGAAGAGCAAATCAAACCACAGTCATTAGAAATTTCTACAAAAAATGAAATGCTCAGTCCTTATGCTGACCCTAAATAACTTTATACATGTTAATTAGGATATATATATATATATATATATATATATATATATATATATATATATATATATATATATATATATATTCCAAAAGAGAGAGCAGCACTCACAGGTCTTGAAAGTTGAACACACAATGAAGTTTTTATTTCAACATTTTGATGACGCACAAGCTCATCTTCCTCACATCCTGCTCTCTTCTCTCTTTTGGATTATATGTACTTTTCTGTGCACCTGGGCCCATTTTTATCTCTGATATGTGTGCAGAGGCAACCATTGGATAACAGTGATGGCTGGTAAAAACATTTTTACCAGGTCCTTTCAGCAGTGCTGTCATGTGGCACTGGGCACCCCATGTCTGCCGCAGTGATCCCATAAACTTTACCGCTCCACCGACCTCAGAATGTGTCTGCCATCCATCACACTAGATGGCGATTCAGTTCGCATTGTGCGTTATACAAGTATTTCATTCATTCATTCATTCACACTAAGCGCTGAATATTAAACTTTGCAGGCTGGCTGCATACCAGGGACACCGCAGTCCCTACACACTTTGCCATGCTGGTGATGGAAGGAGGACTGGGTCCCAGGCAGGGTGATCAGACAGGGTGTGGGGGACTTACCAGATGATGAAGATGATGTAGCAGAGGAGAATGTCACATCCTGGGGACATCGGCACTGCTGCCTCTCATTGTCCTATCACCGATCCCCCCTCCCCAGATCACACTGAGACCGTCCCTCCAGCATACGCTCCATTCTCTAGCCGGGTAACCGATTACTCCTCCCTGGAGTCACAGGCATATGCAATCCTATAGGGAGAGCGGCAAGAGGGGGAAAAGCCAGAGACTGAGTGTGCACAAATCAGTATCAGCATAATCCAGGATCAACCCCACAGCCAGAAAACACAAGAACCAACCCATGGAGAGGACATGGACAACCAGTGACAGTCTCCACCACTCGGCCCCTCTTGGCTTCTCCTCCTGGCCAACCCGATCCGCCTCCTGTCCTGATTGGCCAGGAGGAGAAGCCAGAAGACAATAGCGAATATTATTTTCGCTATTGTTACAAGGGCATGGGCTCGGCGCGCAGTGCTCTTTCCCCCCCCCCCCCTGAGCCCACCCCATTTCAAGCCAATTAGAACCACATGCTCTAATCATGTGAGTCGAGGGCCCTGCAGGGGGGCAGCGCCCCTAATGGACTGGCTGCTCCTGTTGGTTAACAAATAAATAAATATATATATATATATATATATATATATATATATATATAAATTATATATATATATATATATATATACAGTGCCTACAAGTAGTATTCAACCCCCTGCAGATTTAGCAGGTTTGATAAGATGCAAATAAGTTAGAGCCTTCAAACTTTAAACAAGAGCAGGATTTATTAACAGATGCATAAATCTTACAAACCAAAAAGTTATGTTGCTCAGTTAAATTTTAATAAATTTTAAACATAAAAGTGTGGGTCAATTATTATTCAACCCCTAGGTTTAATATTTTGTGGAATAACCCTTGTTTGCAATTACAGCTAATAATCGTCTTTTATAAGACCTGATCAGGCCGGCACAGGTCTCTGGAGTTATCTTGGCCCACTCCTCCATGCAGATCTTCTCCAAGTTATCTAGGTTCTTTGGGTGTCTCATGTGGACTTTAATCTTGAGCTCCTTCCACAAGTTTTCAATTGGGTTAAGGTCAGGAGACTGACTAGGCCACTGCAACACCTTGATTTTTTCCCTCTTGAACCAGGCCTTGGTTTTCTTGGCTGTGTGCTTTGGGTCGTTGTCTTGTTGGAAGATGAAATGACGACCCATCTTAAGGTCCTTGATGGAGGAGCGGAGGTTCTTGGCCAAAATCTCCAGGTAGGCCGTGCTATCCATCTTCCCATGGATGTGGACCAGATGGCCAGGCCCCTTGGCTGAGAAGCAGCCCCACAGCATGATGCTGCCACCACCATGCTTGACTGTAGGGATGGTATTCTTTGGGTCGTATGCAGTGCCATCCAGTCTCCAAACGTCACGTGTGTGGTTGGCACCAAAGATCTCGATCTTGGTCTCATCAGACCAGAGAACCTTGAACCAGTCTGTCTCAGAGTCCTCCAAGTGATCATGAGCAAACTGTAGACGAGCCTTGACATGACGCTTTGAAAGTAAAGGTACCTTACGGGCTCGTCTGGAACGGAGACCATTGCGGTGGAGTACGTTACTTATGGTATTGACTGAAACCAATGTCCCCACTGCCATGAGATCTTCCCGGAGCTCCTTCCTTGTTGTCCTTGGGTTAGCCTTGACTCTTCGGACAAGCCTGGCCTCGGCACGGGAGGAAACTTTCAAAGGCTGTCCAGCCCGTGGAAGGCTAACAGTAGTTCCATAAGCCTTCCACTTCCGGATGAGGCTCCCAACAGTGGAGACAGGTAGGCCCAACTCCTTGGAAAGGGTTTTGTACCCCTTTGCAGCCTTGTGACCCTCCACGATCTTGTCTCTGATGGCATGCTCTTTTGTCTTTCCCATGTTGACCATGTATGAGTGCTGTTCACAAGTTTGGGGAGGGTCTTAAATAGTCAGAAAAGGCTGGAAAAACAGATAATTAATCCAAACATGTGAAGCTCATTGTTCTTTGTGCCTGAACTACTTCTTAATACTTTAGGGGAACCAAACAGAATTCTGTTGAATTGAGGGGTTGAATAATAATTGACCCTCTGAATAAACTTTTCACCATTTAAAAAAAAATTAAACAAAGAAATAACATTCTTTTTTGCTGCAGTGCATTTCACACTTCCAGGCTGATCTACAGTCCAAATGTCACAATGCCAAGTTAATTCCGAATGTGTAAACCTGCTAAATCTGCAGGGGGTTGAATACTACTTGTAGGCACTGTATATATATATATATATATATATATATATATATATATATATATTTATTTATTTTTAACCAATATATTATATACTATATATAGTGATGTTTGGGGGATTGTAGGTCCACAGAAGAGTGCAAAGCCAATAAATGTAACGGGTGACCCTGCCCCCTCTGACATCACAGGGAAAGCCATAGGCAAGTCCCTGTCAAGTCCCCGTGTGTCAGAGGGGGCGGGGTGGCCCCGCCCTCTGTTATATGAGAACTGTCAGAAGAAGAGAAGCATCACACATGGATGCGGAGCGGCCCAAGAACGAAGCGGGGAAGAAGACGCCATGGAGGAAGATGCCGGACAAGAATACCAGAGCAAGAAGCAGAGAATCGGTGGAAGAAGCAGAGGAAGAAGAAGATGGAGGAAGAAACCGAAGGAAGAAGGAAGGAAGGAAGTTAGGAAGGAAGGAAGGAAGTTAGGAAGGAAGGAAGAAGACCTGAAGAAGATGGAAAGAAGAAAGGAATTGTCTCTTGTCATTTAGAACATTTTTGACACTTTTTTGTGAAATGGTAGGGGTACTTTTGTACCCCATTACCATTTCACATGGGGGGGCAGAATCTGGGGCTCTCCTTGTTAAAGGGGGCTTCCAGATTCCGATAAGCCCCCCGCCCACAGACTCCCACAACCACCGGGCAAGGGTTGTGGGGATGAGGCCCTTGTCCCCATCAACATGGGGACAAGGTGCTTTGGATGGCAACCCAAAGCACCCTCCCTATGTTGAGGGCATGTGGCCTGGTATGGTTCAGGAGGGGGGCTCTCTCATACCCCCTCTTTTCCTGCGGCCTGCCAGGTTGCGTGCTCAGATAAGAGTCTGGTATGGATTTTGAGGGGGACCCACACACCATTTTTTTTTTACATTATGGTAGTAGTATGGAATTTCGGGGGTCCCCACACATTTTTTTTCTTCATTTTGGTTCGGGGTTCCCCTGGGGGGAAATCCTCATGCCGTTTTTATCAATGAACTTATGTGTATTGCGGACTGACAATTCATTATAGCTGCGAGTAGTTTTAAATGAGTTTCTTTCCTTTAGAAATGTCATTTTGCTGTCAGACTGTTCTAAACATGGGAAAACATGTGCCCCTTTACAAGTCTACTATAGACACCCACCAGGTACGAAATTTAAAGGAATATTACACTTTTATTGTTTCACTTTAAGCATTATTAAAATCACTGCTCCCGAAAAAAACTGTAGTTTTTAAAACTTTTTTTTGCATTGATACATGTCCCCTGGGGCAGAACCCAGGTATTCAAACACTTTTTATGACAATAACTTGCATATAAGCCTTTAAAATTAGCACTTTTGATTTTTCCCATAGACGTTTAAAGGGTGTTCCGCGGCTTTCGAATTTGCCACGAACACCCAAAATTGTTTGCTGTTCGGCAAACTGGCGAACAGCCAATGTTCGAGTCGAACATGAGTTTGACGCAAACATAAAGCTCAGTGTATACCCCGGTTCATCCCCAGCATCTGTCAGATGTCAGGAAAGTAGTTGGGTGCCGAGGACAATAAAATCACTCTGCACTTCAGTGAAAATATTTCAGTCAATCTGGAAAGAAGGGATAACACCATATATCTGGAAGGCTTTCTGTACTCAGTGTGAGGCAATGGTTGGCAAGATTCGAATCGTATGTATGTGTCACCTAGTTTTCTCACATACACACGATGAGACGATTTATAGTTTATGACAAATGTGGAGAAAACAAGCGTTTTTCGTTTTTTTTATATATCTTTTGTTCCTGGTTCTGGGGCCTGAAGGTTTTGTAGAGTTTTGAGTGAGATAAAGCCTTCCTTCCTAGATCCACATCTTATCTGGTAGCCAGACCTCATTATTAGTCTCAGCTGTCTATAGTTATTTATACAGTATATGCAAGATGACTGTAGTTCAGGGCTCTCTATCTTGCTCACCTTGCTGTGGGAGCCTGCTGCTGTGTGAAAAGGCCCACTGCTGACAGCACACTAAAAAAGAAGAAGAGAAAAATAAAAAGAAGTTCTGCCTGTTTGTTTTGGGAAACCCATTAGGGAGCACTCTCTTAGTCAATAACTGACCTGAGTTTAGTTAGTCGGGGCAATCTGGTTTTATGCTATGGATTTTCTCTACAAAGCCTTCATGCTGTGAAACTGTTTGTTTACTGCCTTGCTAAATAAAAATACAAGGCAAATCTGCTTGAATCCTCCCTGGGTTTCTCTTTTTCACTTATTGCTGCACAAACCAGTTGAGCCTGTTACAACTGACATTGCAGATCAGACTTCTGAAGAGAGTACATTTTTACCAAGGTTTTCACAGCTGCTATCTATGAATTGCGAGAGATCTGTAACATAAGAAAGGGAGAAGTAAGAGGCTACAGCAGTCTCTCTGCACAGGTGTTGTTAGATGGGAAAGCACAAGGAATGGCATGGATCACTTTAAGAACTAAAATGCTCTCCTTTTATGTCACATATCTACATTGCATGTCTTTATTGGTTACCTTTTATCCTGAGAAATTGTATCCCCATCATGCACATGCTTGCTATAATATCTATTTAAAATATTTCTTAAAATTCCCATATTGTTTCAGGAGTACACATTTCCAGTCCAAAATAAAAAGGTTCTCTCATTTCTCTATTTTTGCACTCCCCTTGTTTGATATTGAATGTTAGTTATTACTGCCAATATGCCTTATTCTTAAAATATTACCTGTTTTTTTTTTTCAATTTGACAGGATTTGATTTGAATCGATTTAGCTCCGTTTACCCCAACAGCTGAGCTGTCCTGTAAAGATATACTTACCAGTCCATTCAATCCAGTATTGTCTATTACATTTCAGCATTCCAAGTCCTGTGCTACAATCTTCTCTTCTGATGTTACCAAAAGGCTGGCCGTCTTTTCCTGGATCCTTGAGCTGGCTCTTTGACAACATTTTGCAGCACATGCACAGTGCAAAGATTGCCTGGCACATGTGCAGTTTTGTGGAGACTGACTAAAATCCTCCTGTAAGATGTAAGACAGCAGCATCCTGGGATGCTTTACATGGGAGGGCATTATTTTTACCAAGGCGAAAAACCCAGAAGTAGGGGGTTAGGACCAGTTGAAAAAGTACCTTACCTGCCTACCAACCCAAAAATATACTATGGTGTATGGGTGGTTGAGAGCTATATCATAGATAATCATAGTTATGAGTGAAGGTCTGCTTTATCCCCTACCAACCAAAAAATATCCTATTTTGTAAGGGGGTTGGGAGTTATATCATAGATTATCATAGTTATGAGTGAAGATCTGCTTTAAGGTGTTATAACCTTGAAACAAAAGCAGTAACTTAAGTAGAAATCATACTACTTAAAAAAGTAGTAATCCAAGTAAAGAAATCCATCCATACACAAATTTGTGTCTATGAAAAAAGACAAATTTATTGAAATTCACAAATAACCATGATAGGACAAGGATCAAAACAATTAAAAGACCAAACTAAATACACGTTTGACCTTCTCCACACAAAAACAGATCCCACTTAGAGAGCACTACTACTAGCACTCTTGCCCCATCCTCCCCTCCTACGCCATTTGAACAAATCTGCCGTGACTCCCCCAGAGGCAAGGGCCTTATTTCTGCCCTCTATAAAACAGCGTTGTCCTCGGGTTTCCCGGGGAAACCTCCATATAAAAGTAAATGGGAGTCGGACTGTGGGGAACAGTTCGCCCCAGAAGATTGGGACACAGTGTTGGATAACTTACGCAGAGCCTCAAAATCCTTGGCAGTTAGAGAAACGGCCTACAAGGTATTGACTAGATGGTATTATACTCCATCCAGACTTCAGGTCATATTTCTGGGGACTTCAGGGGCTGACAGCTCCCAGGTACTTTAAAACATATATTTTGGAACTGCGTATTACTTTCTCCAGTTTGAAAGAAAGTGACAGCCGTTGCTTCTGCAATATCAGGTACTCCTCCGCAGCTCACAGTCTCAATGTACCTTCTAGGAGCATCAATCCCAGGTAGCTTACGCAAGGAAGAATGTCTTATTCACACTATTTGCATATCTACCCTATGGGCTATTGCTCTGCACTCGAAGACCCCCGCAGTACCCTTGTCCTCCGTTCTAAACAGAATGGATATGATTGTGCTAATGGAGAGCATATTGTATACATTACTTGATAAAATTCACTTGTTCGAGCGTAGATGGGATGCTTGGAAAACCCACAGGCATGTTTTACTATCATAAAACTAAAAGCCAATCTAGTTATCTAGTTTACCAGACCTTTTATAAGTATTACTCTCAGGTATACCTTCAGGTATACCCCACTTCTTCCTACTTCTACCCTACCTCAGGTATACCCTACTTTTGAACGTTTTTATTATGTCAAATAAGAATGATATGTGTTTTTTTCTGATGACTCTTTTGTATGCTTCAGAATTTTTTTTTGTTCTTTTTGATTTCCATAAATGCCTCATTTATTTTATGTTATCAAATGACTTTCAAATGACTGTATATTTTCCTTTGCCTCAATAAAAACGTTTGTAAACAAAAAAGACCAAACTAATCCCAGAATTCGATGATGTTGAAAGTTAATTGATAAGGCTAGTGACAAAAGGTCCTAATTTATAATATGTGGTTTGTGCCATGATTCAAGTCCATTCTGTCAAAAAAAGCAAAAACCAGAGTAGGCAAAATGTATAAATAGAACCACACAGGTGAAAAGAAGAATAAAGGAGAATTGAAGGGCTGCTTATTTGAGCATAATGCCAGACTCTAGACCCTTCGTGTAGTGTGACAAAGGGCCACTACTTTAGGAGTACAGGGAGATGCTGGGAATTAGTGTACAGCTTGTTAATATGTGCAATGGTGGGAGGACAGGCATCATAAAAGTTGGACTAGAAGTATGTCAATAAATCCTGGAGCCTGAAATGTTTCAAAAGCTAGAATCGGGAGTGCATCAAAAAAGCATTTTGTTTAAATGCTTGTATATGTTCCTCTATGATGTTTGTCTTTTTTTGGCCTATTTTGACACAGTGCACTTGAAATATGGCACATGGTTTATTTTTATGAATTATTATTTATTATGAATAGTAATTTATGTATACAATATATTCCACTGGTATCTATTTTTCTGGGCACTTTAATTTTAAGCATCTGATTTTAGTGTTTTTTATTATAAGATCTTGGCCCCACCCTAGGCGGGAGGGCAAAGGCTGCCATACACAGCTCCCCCGTTGACCCTTCCTGACTAAACAAAAGTCAAATTAACAATTGACTTTTGCCAAAGAAACCATGTGCACATTTTTTGGCTGAACTATGCCTACAACCAATCAGTAGGCACCACTGGTGCTAGCTGTCAGGATACAGCAGCTGCCTAGGAAATTGTCCATCACCACGTTTTAGTGTGGATGGAGGAATCTAATACATGTATTTTGTTTGGCCCACAGGCTAAAAGAAAAGAAAATTGAAAATATCTAGAATTGCATAACCAGCTTTACTCCTCTACTTAGAGTTTTTGTTTCAAGCCATATCAATTTACTTTTAACATTATACATATTGATTCTGCCCTTGTCATATTGTGGTAATTTGTAAATTTCAATAAAATATGTTTTATGTCATTATGTGCAAGTCTGTGTATGTTGAATTTCCTTTTTATAACTGATATATTCATTAGTGCTTGATTATTTTTTCTTTTTTAAGCTTGCATTTTTTATTTATTTTTTGGGCGGTAGATGGCAAGCTGTAAGATAAGCACACATTGCATTTCATACATGGCCAACTTTAAAATGGCAATAAACCCTTACGTAAGACCACTGGAATAACTAGCCTCAGGTGATACACAATGATGAAACAAATCCTCCCACATAAGTTGTGCCTGTTTGTCTGTAGCCCTCTCTCCTCCAGAGCCCTCTAAAGTACAGATCAGATAATACTTTTAAGCTTACAAAAGGATGGGGAGTGAGGATATGATGGTACCCACTTCACAACATAAAGCAGAGAGGTAAGTGTAATCTGATACCCAGGAGGGGGGAATAGAGACACCCTGTACACATCCTCACTGGAAAACGTGCACTGCTAAGACTGTTAATCACCTGCTGGGTGCTAGGGGTGGGGGACACCACCATGGATTTCCTGCTGTCAGAAAAAAAAACTGTCAGAAGGGTTTTGCTTGCTAGTGCATGTGTTGTTCAGTACTCAATCAATGCATCACTATGCTAGCTCCTGTGCCTCAGTGTCTCGCAGCCTCTGTATGATATTTTATCTCATTCCTGTCATCCACTGCAAACATATTTCTCCCTTAGCGCACCTTGCTCTTTTGAGACTGCACTACAATGAGCTTTCACTATTCCTGCTCCCATGTGCCCCTGTGCACTCCAATCAACTTCCAGGGGTCCTGCATCTGCGGTATCAGTGTACTTCAGAGAGCTTCTAGCTGTGCTCTTCCAGTGTGCCCCCCATGTACTTCCAGTGAGCTTACAGCATTCCTGCTCCTGTGTTCCTGTGATTCCAGGCCTCCAGTGCTCGCAGAGATTCTTACTTATATTTCTGTGACCCATTGCTTCCAGCTTTTTTTTTTATGACTCTCACCTCCTTTGAATGTGAAATCCTGTTCCTCCTTGAAGAACTCTGTTTTCTCAGTACCTGGTGTCCCTTTGTGTCACATCAGCTCCTGCTGTTATTTCATGTCTTCATGAGTCTCCTGTGTCTCATCAGTTTTCCAGATTGTCATCTGCCACTCTGTGCAACCAGGCTTCCAGTGTCCCTTGCTGACCTTTGAGGTACCGATACCTCTCAGCATTTCTTCTAAGCCCTCCATGCAGCTCCAGTTACATGCAGGGCAGGACTTACCATTGGGCTTGACTGGGCTCAAGCCCATGGGCCCCGTCCAATAGGGGGCCCCGCAGAGATACATAGCCAAGTGTACTCGGCTCGGCTCCGCTCACAGTCCCGCCCTATGATGGACATAACACAGGGACTGGGTATGACTGTGAGCCGAGACGAGTACTCTAGGCTACTCTCGGCTCCGCTCGGGACTGTGAGAGGACCTGAGAGCCGTCAAGAGAACCCAAGAGCCGGCGAGAGCCCCCGAGAGAACCCGAGAGCCGGCAAGAGCCGTCGAGAGCTGGCGAGAGCCCCCGAGAGAACCCGAGAGCCCCGAGAGCTGCCAAGATACATAGGACTCTGTATCTTGGTGGCGCCATTTTTAAACATCAAGACTGCAATGACAAGGCTGCAAATGACAAGGCTACACTGACAAGGCTGCAAATGACACTGACAAGGCTGCAATGACACTGGACAAGGCTGCATTGATGGGCATTTAAATGTAAGTTTTTTTTCCCTTAAACTTCCCTCCTAAAAGTTTTTTTCCTTAAAATTCCCTACTAAACTTGCTGTGCGTGTTATACGCTGGCGCGGGTTGTAAGCTGATAAATACAGTAATGTATAGACGGTAGGGCCCGAAAGTGACTCAAGCCCAGGGGCCCCCACCACCCTAAGTCCTGCCCTGGTTACATGCCAATGATTACTGGAGACTCATAACTGTTCGTAGCAGATATGATCTTCTATCTGTGACAATGTACCTATACCACAAACACATCTTAATGTTATAGAAGTTTTTTTTTACAAAGTGCATATATCTTTTTCAGACTACTTGGGCCTCATCAGTGCAGTGCGCACTGGCCTAAAACGAGAATAATACTCTTTTTTTTTGGATATGTAATAAAATGAGACACGTGTTTTAATAAAGCTTTATAGGGCTATGCACTGATTAGAGTTTAAAACCTATTGATTTATTTAGTCCATTCTCAGAGTAACCTGTATGGTTATACTGTCTCATACTATCTCAATAGTTTGAAATTCCTCTTTTTTTTTTAGGACTTTTATACGGCAACCAAACATATGCTACATTTGATATATAAAAGTATACAGTTTATCATTCTTCACCGTTTAAAAGAAAAAAAGACCTCCATGAGGCGCCAACATGTTAAAAAAACATAAAACTGATCATACAACATTATAGCACAAAAAGAGTTTTTCACGGTGGTGATATCCAGTACTATATTATACTGCAAATAATATGTGATTCAATAACAGTTTAGACACGAAAAGGAATATTCAAAGTGTTTTGAAAATATCTTCATCAGGGATATCTATCACCTCACCACCATACAATTTAACTGTGTCAACGCTTAAGTGTCTGACCAGGAACCTGCTACTCCAGAGAGACCATGAAACACCCACCAAATGGGACTGCATAAAAAAATAGAAGACTTTAGCCACTGGACCCAACATATGTATCCCTGAGAACTAATTAGCAGTAAAGGGCCTCCCCCAATTATTTAACTGTATGCTTACCCTGTTTAGAGAATGGTGTAGTGTCTCCCTCCATGTCCTGAAGGGTTCAGAAAAAATGGGTGTTCAACATGTTGGAGCCTCATAGTTACATAGTAGGTGAGGTTGAAAAAAGACACAAGTCCATAAAGTCCAACCATTGGGGAACGGTTTGGCCCAGGCATAAGCTTGGGCCAAACTTTCGCTGTTTGGATGTTCAGCGAGTAGCCAAACAATCATTTGCCGGTTGGTTTGCCCCCCCCCTCACTGAACCGACTGCAATGCATTGCGGCTCTGAACAGTGCATTGCAAGCCCTGATTGGCTGAAGCAATGAAAGCTTCAGCCAATCAGGGCACAGAGCACTGTCAGAGTCAAGATTGGACACTGTCATCATGACTTTATCCTACCATGTCTCATATTAGTTTAGTGTCAGTCTAGGGATAGTGTAGTGAGGAAGATCATCATTCAGCTTTGCATAGTGTGCAGCTAGAGTAGGGACAGCTCAGATAGTTTCACTGTAGTGTAGTGAGACCGTGTCAGTAATCTTTACATTAGTGTATAGCTAGAGTAGGGACAGTTCAAAGAGCATCAGTGTAGTGACGGTTGAGCACCGTCTATTTGATTGCGTTACTGCCAGTTAAACACCATTTACTTCTGTGTGCGTTACTGCCAGTTTAACGCCATTTACTTCTCTGTGTTTTACTGCCAGTTTAACATCATATAATTTTGTGTGCGTTACTGCCAGCAGTGTTAAATTTGGCAGCGAATTTTGATTTAGTTTTAGTCTTAAGCCCTTGTACACATGGTCGGAAATTCCAACCACAAAATCTGTTGGATTTTTTCCGACGGATTTTGTCCAAAACTGGTGTTGCATACACACGGTCTGACAAAGTTGTCGGAAAATCCGATCGTTCGGAATGTGATGATGTTCGTTCGTTCCGATGGGACTATGTTCAGCCTAGTAGCCAATAGCTTTGCTCTCGTACTTTGATCTGAGCATGCAGGGCACTTTGTCCGATCGGAATTCTCTACAAATGATCGGAAAAAGTCTGATCGGATTTTGTTGCCAGAAAATTTGAGATCCTGCTCTCAAATTTTTTCCGTTGGAATTTCCGATGGAAAAAGTCAGATAGAGCCCACACACGATCGGATTTTCCGACAATATAATCCGATCGGACCATTTCCAGGGGCTTAGTTTTAAAATGGCATTTTAGTTTTAGTCCCATTTTAGTCTTCTTCAATTGTATTAGTTTTAGTTGTATTTAGTCGACTAAATCTCCAGTAAATTTTAGTCGACTAAAATGTGTTGTCCCCCCACATCTCCATACATCTTGTGGTGATGATGCCAGACTGGTGAGCTCTACCCCCTCCTCCTCATCCATGCCCTCCTCTGCAGAATTGTCCTATGAACATCACCCCCTAAGCATTCAAAGGCTATTCCCAGAGTTAGGCTAAAAAGGTGCCATGCAGTGCTTCAGCTGGTGTCTTTAGGAGACAGGAACCACACCAGAGCAGAAATTCTTGCAGCCCTGCAGGGACAGGCCCCAAGGTGGTTCACACCATGCCAGCTGGAGCCACGAATAGTGCTGTCTGATGATGGCTCAAACCTCATGTCCACCTTTAGACAGGGAAAGTTGACTGGCACATTTCCTAAATTTGTTGTGCATCATTTCCTAAGTACGTACCTAGGGTTGCAAGATGTACTAAAGCAGGCCAGAAGAATCTATAGCCATTTCAGGTGGTCATACAAAGCCAGTGCTCGGTTGGCTGAAATTCAGGGGGAACTCAACTTTGGGAATGCTTCAGTGACTATACATGCAGCAGATGGCCATCAACGAGTACCTGTGCCAGTACAGAATGACTGTGAAAAAATATATATCTAAATATATAAACTCGCGCTGAGGAAAAAAAGAGAAAGGGGAATCAAAATTGAATGAAGCTGCTATGCACTAAGTGCTAAACACTTGAACTTAATAAGAGAAATAATACAGCGCTTTACAAACATGTGCCCATATAAGTGAAAAATAAACAAACAATAAGTGACAAAGTCTATATAGACCATGAAAGTGATATAAAGTCCAAAATAAGACTGTATAGGTGCTTCACATCCAAAGTGCAAAATTGCAAGGAATACTTTTCATCTGATGTACAGAGATGTAAGGAAGAAAATTGCAGACAGGTTCAGGTGTAACAAAACACCCCCACATGTGTACCCACTCACCGGATCATGATGACACCCAGCTTTTCAGTCTGGGAGTCAGTACCGACTTATAAAAATATCCACTGGGAATTACTGGATGGCAAGATTGGATGATGAAAATTGGAAAATGCACGATCCTTCCACGTTAGTTCTCAATCATAGAAAAACAGGTACCCATAAAGAAAAGAAAGGGACCAATAGTGAAGTATGCTAGAAAAAGATATTTCTTGATCATACATCACGGGACACAGGAGCTTCATTACATAGTGGGTTATATAGGCACCTCTGGTGATTTGACACTGGTTAACCCCCAATTAAGGAGAATTCCTCCCCTATATAACCCCTCCAGTGTCTATGGTGGTTGGTCACGTAAAACATGTGCTATGAAGAAAGCTCTGTGCAGGTCCCTGCGGGGCCTAAGGGCTACAACAAACCGGATCCATATCTCGGGCCGATATTTTGACTCCCAAGATGATATGGTACCCGGGCCTCGTCATCCGAAGAAACGAGGTTTTGCCTGTAAGTCCTCTCCTATTGGAAGACTGGGCTCTGGGAAAACCAGACTTGGTGTACTATTTACATAGTGGCATGAAAGTTTCTGGCAGAGTCTTTTACAAGGTCCAGGTAGGAGGTTCTTCTGAGAAGGAACCCCCAAAAAACCTGAAGGTTGGCACAACTCTGTCCGCCGTGATGGGTGAAGGCTGGAATCTGTCTGTTTTCAGCAATTCCTGTGGCGAGGGCAGGTAAGGGAAGTTAATCCTATATAAATTATATTATGGATTTCTTCATTGAGTAGTTGTATGTTTTACCTGGCCTCCACCACTAGAGGGAGTAAGAGCAGCCTGATGCATACTTACATGCCTTTCAGATACACACGCTCAGTGAAGCCTGGTTCTCCCAGATGACTCACGTCTCCACTACAATCTCTGCCACAATGAAGGTAATACAAGGGTCCCACGTAGTCTGGGGGTCCCACGCAGCTCCGATGGCGATTCCTTTCCCCCTGGATAACGGCGGCCCTCTTGCACGCGCAATGGAGGAGGGGAGAGTGTGGTTACAAGCCGTGCACGTCGGTGTGCATGGTGCTGTACTGCGCAGGCGCCAGGCGGCAGTTTTAAAAAGCCCAGAGCGTCAGGGGGCTGTAAGTGGAGACACAGGAGCTGTGGGTAGTAAGCATCCCAAGGGATTGGATCCAGGCAAACCTAAGACACCTACTCAGCATCAGGTTGTGCAGTTTAAGCATATATATTTATTGTGAGACTTTAAGCACAACAGTGATTGCACTTTGTACTAGTACCTCTGCTTTGTAGCTTAGGACTATGTCTCCTCGTAAGAGGGTCTCAGGGGGAGGTAACAAGGGCACTGGTAAATCACCGCCTAGGTCTAGGGGTTCTAAAAATGCCTGTAGGTTACCATCCCCCCCTGCAAGACTGGAGCCAGCCTCACAGGATCAGTCATTGCCCCTGTCAGGTTTTGCAGCCTCTCCTAATATTTCCGCCCCGGTATATGTCACTGAGGACTCCCTTAGGGCTACATTGGAGGGTTTTTAAGGGAGAATCATGGATTTTATTTCAGCTTCCCTGAAAGATAGCAGGAAAAGGGGTAGATCCCCTCCCTCTGCTGAGATTCCTCTTTCAGATGACACTTCTGACAATCAGGAGAGATCCCTATCTTGGGACAGGGATCTTGAGCAGTCGGATGAATCAGAGGAAGAGGAGAGAGTCCCCTCCTCCCAGGCGCTCAGAAAACAGGTGCATTATTATACTGAATTGGTGCGTACCACATTCAGAATGCCTGCTGCTGAGGTCGCTACGAGCTCTGTTTCTTCCCTGGGAGTCAGGAAAATCCCACAGACTGTCTTTTCCTTTCCAATTCATCCCTTAATGGATAAATTGTTGTATGAGGATTGGGGACATCCCGATAAACTGTTTGCTCCTCCTAAAAGGTTTTCTATGCTTTATCCTCTGGAGGAAAGTTTCACCAATAAATGGGGGGTCCCATCTGTCGATGCGGCTGTTTCTTGCGAAACCTGACCTGTCCTTTGGATAATGCTCAGGTATTTAAAGATCCAACTGATAAGAAACTGGAAACATTATAAGCCTCCTTTTCTATGACTGACGCTGTAGTGCAACCTACAGTCGCAGCTGTGGGGTTGTGTCAGTTCCTCAAGGAACAGGTTAAGCAGATGCTTGGCCTCCTTCCCAGTGAGGAAGTGGAGAATTATGCAGAAATACCTCAAATTCTGTGTTTCATGATTGATGCGATTTTGGATTCTGTCCAACAAGCATCTCGTTTGTCTCTCCTGTTGGTACACATGTGAAGGGCCCTATGGCTAAAGAATTGGGCAGCTGAGCTATCATGCAAGAAGCATTTGATTGGGTTCCCGTTTAAAGGGGAACGTTTGTTTGGAGAAGAATTAGACAAATTCGTCCAAAAAATTTCAGGGGGTAACTCTACTTTCCTTCCAGTCAAAAGGAGCAAACGTCCATCATTTAGGCGTTCTCTCTCTCCCGGAGCATCAAGCTCTAAGCGACGGCCTTCTCAACCCTCCTCTACAGGAAAGGCTCAAGGCCGGGCCCAGGGGCAGAAGAAATCCTGGGGGCGAAAGCCTGCCAAGCAGAGCCCAAAAGCTTCCTTGTGAAGGGGCGCCCCCGCTTGGCCAAGTGGGGGGAAGGCTCCTACAGTTTGCGGAAGCCTGGCGGGAAGAGATCCGGGACAAGTGGGTGGTCTCTTCGGTATCTCTGGGCTACAAGCTGGAGTTTCAGGAGATTCCACCTTCTCGCTTTCTAAGGTCAAGGATCCCCAGGGACCCAGTAAAGCAAAGACCGCTATTTCTGGCCTTAGATCACTTACTATCTCAGGGGGTGATAGTAGAAATGGACCCAAAACAACAGGGTTCAGGGTTTTACTCGAATCTCTTCACCATTCCAAAGCCAAATGGAAGTGTCAGACCTATCCTGGATCTGAAGGATCGGAACCGGTTTTTACGCATCCGGTCCTTCCGAATGCAGTCAATTCGCACTGTGGTCTCCGCCCTTCAAGGGGGGGAGTTTATGGCATCAATAGACATCAAGGATGCATATCTCCATGTGCCAATTTTCCCCGCACACCAAAAGTATCTAAGGTTCGCGGTAGAACGGCGCCATTTTCAATTTGTGGCCTTTGCCGTTCGGGCTCGCTACGGCCCCTCGAGTCTTCACAAAGATTCTGGACCCTCTCTTGGCAAACATAAGAGCTCAGGGTATAGCCGTCATGGCTTATTTAGACGATTTGCTTCTCATAGAGAAAACAGTAGCGCTCCTGAACCACAGTGTTACCAGAACGCTAGAACACCTGGAACGACTAGGTTGGATTATAAACCTAGAAAAGTCGTCCCTACAGCCTGCTACCAGGTTGGAATACCTAGGTATGGTTATCGACACCACTCAGGGCAAGGTGTTTCTACCAAGGCCAAAAGCCTTGGCCATTGGGGATCTGGTGTGCCTAATTCTGGGCAGAAGATCTTCCCCCATTCGGTTGTGCATGAGACTGTTAGGGAAAATGGTCACCTTCTTCGAGGCCATTCCATTCGCCCAGTTCCACTCAAGGCCTCTGCAAAGATGCATCCTTGTGGCTTGGAACAGGAAGTCCTTGGATCTTCCTATGCGTATATCCCCAGGGACACGCAAGAGTCTCGTCTGGTGGTTACAAACTGAGAATTTGCTGAAAGGCAAAACTTTTCTTCCTCTTCCATGGAAGATTATTACGACATATGCCAGCCTGATAGGCTGGGGAGCAGTGTTGGAGGAGACGTGCTCGCAGGGGAAATGGTCTGCGATCGAGAAGCTATTGTCCATAAATGTCTTGGAGATCCGGGGAGTTTATATGGCTCTCATAAACTGGTCTTTCAGACTACGGGGTCTCCCTGTTCGGGTTCAGTCCGACAATGCCACAGCAGTGGCCTATATCAATCAGCAGGGCGGTACCAGGAGTCTTGTTGCGCAAAAAGAGGTGAATCGCATACTTGTCTGGGCAGAAAGGCATGTTCCATGCCTTTCTGCAGTCTTCATTCCAGGAGTGGAAAATTGGCAGGCGGATTTTCTGAGCCGCCAGCAGTTGTGCCCAAGAGAATGGGCTCTGAACCCCGACGTGTTTTGGAACATATGTCGCAGGTGGGGTACTCCAGACATAGATCTGTTTGCGTCCAGGTTCAACAGAAAACTGGACAAATTCGTGCCAAGGACAAAAGATACACTCGCTCAGGGGTCCGATGCTCTGACAGTTCCCTGGGATCAGTACAGTTTGATTTATGCCTTCCCCCCATGCCCGCTTCTGTCGCGGTTCCTGGGAAGAGTCAAGAGGGAGACAAAGTTGGTTCTTTTGGTAGCCCCGGCTTGGCCCAGGCGACCTTGGTACGCAGAGGTCATGAAGTTGGCAGTAGGCAGGCCATGGATCCTCCCTCTCCGGCCAGATCTGCTCTCACAGGGTCCAATTTACCATCCTGCTTTACACAGTCTGAATTTGACGGTTTGGCTGCTGAGACCCACATTCTGAGAGACCGTGGGCTTTCGGGGCCAGTCCTTTCTACTCTGGTCAATGCCAGAAAGCCGGCCTCCAGGCTTATTTACTACAAAATCTGGAGGGCATATGTTTCCTGGTGTGAACTCAGGGAATGGCATCCTAGAAAGTATGTCATTAGCAGGATCTTGGCCTTCCTCCAGTCAGGCCTAGAAATGAATTTGGTCATAAGCACTATCAAGGTGCAGATTTCGGCCTTGTCAGTGTTTTTTCAGAAGCCACTTGCATCGCATTCCCTGGTGCGGGTTTTCATCCAGGGGGCTATGCGGATAAGGCCGCCAGTCAAACCTCTGGTATGCCCATGGGATCTGAATTTGGTTCTCTCGGCTTTGCAGGGGCAACCTTTTGAACCTTATATCATCAGGCTTCGTTAGATCTTTTGACTAAAAAATTGGTTTTCTTGGTAGACATATCCACAGCTAGAAGAGTGTCAGAACTAGCAGCTCTCTCCAGCAAAGAGCCGTATCTAATTATTCATAAGGACCGGGTGGTAATGCGTCCCAACAGGTCTTTTCTGCCTAAGGTGGGTTCAGGATTCCATTTGACTCAAGATGTAATCCTACCATCCTTTTTTCCGGACCCACAGTCCGCAGAAGAAGAATCTTTGCACGCTTTGGATGTCGTAAGGGCAATCAGTATCTATCTTCAGGCAACTGCTCAGATAAGGAAAACTGATTGCTTATTTATTTTGCCGGAAGGCCCTAGGAAGGGCCAGGTAGCATCAAAATCCACTCTCTCAAGGTGGATTAGACAGATTATTTCTCAGGCCTATAGTGTTAAAGGGAAGATCCCTCCTTTTCAAGTGAAAGCACACTCAACTAGGGCTGTAAGTGCTTCTTGGGCATTGCATCACCAGGCCTCCCTGGCTCAGATCTGTAAGGCTGCAACTTGGTCATCAGTCCACACATTCACCAGATTCTATCAGGTGGATGTCAGAGGGCAAGAGGATATCGCCTTTGGGCGCAGTGTACTGCAGGCTGCAGTTTAGGTCCTCCGGTCCATGGCGGTCTATAATTATGATCTGTGTCTCCCTCCCCTCAATCTGAGCATTGCTTTGGGACATCCCACTATGTAATGAAGCTCCTGTGTCCCGTGATGTATGATCAAGAAAATAGGATTTTTATATACAGCTTACCTGTAAAATCCTTTTCTTGAGAGTACATCACGGGACACAGGGCTCCTGCCCCTCTTGGGTTTTACGTGGTTTCCTATTGCTTTGCTACAAAACTGAGGTGCCTCCCATATGGGAGGAGTTATATAGGGGAGGAATTCTCCTTAATTGGGGGTTAACCAGTGTCCAATCACCAGAGGTGCCTATATAACCCACTATGTAATGAAGCTCCTGTGTCCCATGATGTACTCTCAAGAAAAGGATTTTACAGGTAAGCTGTATATAAAAATCCTATTTTATTGCACATACAAGGGCATACTTACAAATGTAAGTTAAATGTAGGCATTGAAAAGGTATAAAAACTGCAGCAAACGCCCTTGTTGGCGTTCCACGTGACTGGAAATGACGTCAAAACCGGAAGTACGTCGCATCAATGCATTTTGCCCTGCCACAGGGTGTCAAAGGACCACTGGCCAGAACTTGCCCAGTATGATATTGAGTTGTTGGGCTGCCCTGCATCCAGCGTGCTTTCAGAGCGGACATTCAGTGCTGCAGGAGGTTTCGTTACTGATCATAGAACACGTCTGTCCACAGACTCCATGGACTGTTTGACTTTTATAAAAATGAATCAGACCTGAATTACCAGCTATGAAGCCCCTGATGCCGATGTCACTGATTAAGTCTTTTTGGGATGTGGAACCTCTGCAGGACTTCGAGGCTGCGTAGCTTTGATGATGTCCAATCATTTCATCTGGAAGAATGTTTTTGGTATAAGTTTCATGGGCACAATTAACACCCAAAGACCAATTTTTCAGCACCTGTTTGACATATGATTTGATATCATGTTCTATTTCTAGGTCCATCGGATTTTTTGAAAAAAAAAGTCTGATGACGCTCACACACGATCGGAATGTCCGACGGGATCGTTCCATCGGACCTATTCCCCAGAAAGTCCAGTCGTGTGTACGTGGCATTGGACTTTGGATAGAAATAACAGGTGTGTAAAAATTGGTCTTTGGGTGTAACCATAACCCTATAGAGGTACTCTGGATGAAAGCAAGAATTGACCTTGCTGTAAAAAACTGCAATGATATGTACCTGTCAAACAGATGCAAAAAAATGGGTCTTTGGGTATTATTGTGCCCATGAAACCTATATCAAAAACATTCTTCCAGATGAAATGATTGAACACCCTCAAAGCTAGGCAGCCTTGACATCCTACAGAGATTCCACATCCCAAAAAGACTTAATCAGGGACATCGACATCAGGGTCTTCATAGCCGGTAATCAAGGACTGATTAATTTTTATAAAAGTCAATCGGTCCACGGAGTCTATGGACAGATGCGTTCTATGATCAGTAATGAAACCTCCTGCAGCACTGAATACCCATTATGAAAGCACGCTGGATGCAGGGCAGCCCAACAGCTCAATGGCATACTAGGCAAGTTCTGGCCAGTGGTCTATTCTCAAGACCCATTAAGTCAGTGGATTGTTAGCTTTAAATAGTAACTAAGTATTAAAAGACACAGCGGGTTATTTACTATAGGAAAATCCACTTTGCACTGCAAGTGCACTTGAAAGTGCACTTGAATGAATGAATGAATGAAATACTTATATAGCGCACAATGCGAACTGAATCGCCTCTAGGCGCTGTGGCGAGCTTTGATCATCTGCTAAAAGAGGAAGGTCTTGAGTTTTTTCCTAAAAGCCAGGTGATTTTCTTCCAGGCGGATGTTGATTGGTAGAGCATTCCATAGCCGAGGCCCTTGGACAGCGAATCTCCGATCACCCTTGGATTTATACCGGGCTTTGGGCACGAGGAGGAGGTTTTTGTTGGCTGATCGAAGACTGCGGTTTGGTGTGTAATGATTTATTTTCTCCATTAGGTATTGCGGAGCTTCTCTATGCACGCATTTGTGGGTGAGGCACTTGAAATGCACTTGGAGGTAAAGTCGCTGTAGATCCAAGGGGGACATGCAAGGAAAATAAAAAACAGCATTTTTGCTTGTACATGATTGGATGATAAAATCAGCAGATCTTCCCCTCATTTCAGATCTTCCCCTCAGATCTAAAGCGACTGCACTGCCAAGTGCACTTCAAGTGCACTTGTAGTGCAAAGTGGAGTTGCCTTTAATAAATCAACCCATAGTGTCCAAATCCAAAATACAGGATGTGAGAGAGCCCAAAAACCAAATCCACATAAAAATGCAAAGAATCGCACCAAAAAAAGGTTATAAAAAAATTTTGCACAAAAGTCGCACCAAAATGTAATTATCGCACCATATACAAAAACATATAAGTATATACATATGGGGAGTTATTTACTAAAGGCAAATCCACTTTGCGCTACAAGTGCACTACAAGTGCACTTGGAAGTAAAGTCGCTGTAGATCCTAGGGGGACATGCAAGGAAAATAAAAAACAGCATTATAGCTTGCACATGATTGGATGATAAAATCAGCAGAGCTTCACCTCATTTCAGAGCTTCCCCTCAGATCTACAACGATCTACAACGCCTGCACTTACAAGTGCACTTGTAGTGCAAAGTGAATTTGCCTTTAGTAAATCAACCCCATAGTGTCCCAATCATAAAATCAAGGAGTATATAAACCCAAAATGCAAAAAAACAAAACAATGCAAAAAAAAAAAACCGCACCAAAAAACATAAACAATTCTAAAATCGCACCAAAATGAAAAATTACACCAAGATGCAGTTTAGATGCAGGTTATCACACCGTTTACAGAAAACACATAGGTGCATTCATCCCAATGAAGGTGACTGTTCTTGTTTAGAGGAGTTGTAGCAGGTGACTTTAGTGATCACATAATCTTGACAGCTGACTTGCGTGCTCCCCCTCAAGGGTCCCTACTCACCAGATCCTACTACCCCTAATGCGCATGTAGCTCCTTAGGTGGGCAGGTAACCACTTAACCACTTAATAAGAGAGCAAAGCCAGATATTACCCAGTAAAAAATACCCATGTCTAAATACCCATCAACCATTACTGATTACTCAAGTCCTTTGGCCCGTAAGGTATAAAAAGTAACACAGAGTAGGGTTAAGGATGAAATGAAAATAAAGGTAAACATAGAATTACGAATAAAGAAAAAGATACCTATAGAAATAAAAATAATAATAATAAGATAGACCGCCTAGTCAAAAAAGGCAGCAAATACAAATAGTTTCTTATTGAACCTGGCTTGACAATTAACTGGCATACCCCCAATTACCTGGTAGCCCAGACCCTAGATAAGGTCAGTTAGTACACAGGACAGGGTAAATATAGTAGTGTAAGGTAAATTTGTACCATTAGTATATAGTCTAATTGCTCCAGAGTCCCCCTAGTGCCTGGGGATAAATCTAAAGGATAAACTTAGTAAGAGGGCAAACCCAGATATTACCCAGTAAAACTATTTAGATACCCATCAACCATCGCTGATTACTCAAGCCCTTTGGCCCGTAGGGTATAAAAAGTGGCACGAGTAGCTGGCATGGTGTGAATCACCTCTGGGCCTGTCCCTGCTGAGTTGCAAGAATCTCTGCTCCGATGTGATTCCTGTCCCCTAAACACACCAGTTGAAGCACTACATGGCACCTTTTAGCCTGACTCTGGGAATAGCCCTTTGAACGCTTAGGGGGTACCTGATGTTCATAGGACAATTCTGCAGAGGAGGGCATGGAAGTGTCAGAGAAGGTGGATGAGGAGGGGGTAGAGCTCACAGGTCTGGCATCATCCCCACCAGCTGTATGGATACATGGGAGCACAACAAGCTACAGCACCGAGCCCTGTCCTGCATCCTTTTGAGTTGCAAGCAGCGTTACCAAGTGTGCTGTGAATGAAATATATCATCCCAGCCCATGCTTGCTGGACCATGTGTTAGCAGTAAGGTGGATTTTAAGGCTGACTGGCTTGCCCAACAATGCCAGGACATTCCCTTCCAGGTGATGGTAGAAAGATGGAACGGCCTTACATGAAAAGTAGTGGGAATCTGCCATTGTGGTACAGCATATTGTGCAAATTCATGGAAGGGGGTCGAATCCACCATGCTGAAAGGCAGAAGTTGGAGAGCCAACAGCTTTGACAAGCTTGCATTTAGACGCTGGGAATGTGGGTGGCAGGGACTGCAGTTTTTTTTTCCGCTGCAGCAGATGAGGCAGAGAAATTTGCCGGCTACAGTCTACAGCTGGTGGTATGCTGCTGGCAGATGTGCTGCTAGGAGCTGGGACACCCTGTGCTATACCATCATCCCTGTCAGCGTAGTGTGCTGAGAGGTAATGGCTCGGTATATCAGGTACAGATTGAAGTGGGTAAGGAGGAGGAGGAGGCACAGATTCGTGGCTTTTAGGTGCTCTTGCCAACGGGCTGAGTGGTTGGACGTTAAATGCCTTGTTAGGGATGTGGTACCCAAATGGTTGGTGTCATAGTGTTTTTGCCACTTTCGATGTGCCTGAGACACAGTTTACAGATAGCAACAGTGCAGTCTGCTGCAGATGTGCTGAAAAAGGCCTAGACAGCTGAGCTTTGGGGATTGGACCGGGAGATAACAGCTGCAGAATGTGATGGGATAGGGTAGCTGCTCTCTACTCTTTCTTGATGTCAGCCTCCTTGGGGTTGTGCTACCTCACCTTCAGTTTCCTCCTCTGCTCTATCTGGCACCCAAGTCACATCAGTGAACTCTCATCATCATCATCATCTCCATCTCCTCCATCTTCATCATTACCACTGGAGACAACTTGGCAATATGCTACAGCTTGGGGAACATGAATGCCAATTTGTCTACCAGTGTTCCTCCCTCTCTCTAAGCTCATGTTTCTGTCATCCTCAACCTCAGAACCAACATCTGAATCCAGTAATGGCTGGGCATCATCAAGGAACAAGTGGCTGATGCCGTGGTCAAATAACTCAGCTGACTCCTCAATGGCTGATGTTGGGGCTATGGTAGGAATATATGGACAGAGGGGCAGGTTTATCCACTCTGGCAACTGCAAGGGACTGCACACTTGTCTCTGCTTGTGTGACAGAGGATGAGGAGGATGAGGAAGGTTTAGTAAGCCAGTCCACCACCTCCTCTGCATGCTGTGGCTGAATAGCATGGGCAAACTCACTAAACAGAGGAAATTATGCCCTGCCTGAGGAGTGATCACCACGTCCACCATTGCCTGTGGACACATTTGTTGCTGGCCCCCTTACAGTGCCAAGGGAACCTCTGCCTCTCCTTGTTGTCCTCCCAGACATTATTGGGATAGAGGTCGCAGTGCTTATAAGCAAATGTAAAGAAGAAGTTTAAATCTCTACGTAGATGCACTTTAATCAATGTAAAGAGGTGTTTGGTGCACTTTACTTTGACTACTCAAGCTACACAGACACACTCCACGGATACACTATAATATACTGCAATATAATGCGTCAAACATACAGTGACGCACAGAACTACATGGCATTAAACTGCCAGTAACGCACACAATAGGATATGGCATTAAACTGGCACTAACGCACGCAAATCGATATGACGTTAAACTTGGATATACAATGTAATACTGACATATAATCACACACATAGGTTGGACTTGATAGACTTGTGTCTTTTTTCAACCTTACCTACTGTGTAACTATGTAACGCACACAGAAGTAAATGGCGTTAAACTGGCAGTAACACACAAAACTATATGGCGTTAAACTGGCAGTAATGCACACAAAACGATATGGCTTTAAACTAGCAGTAAGGCCGCGTACACACGCGGGGACTGTTCGCCCAACTTTGTCCGTCAAACAGTTTCAGCAAACAGTCCGCTCAAAATTAGCATGGACGGACATGGCCACACACGGCGAACGAACAGTTTGCTGAAACCGTGCGCGATGACGTGAACGGCACGTACGACGGGACGAAAAATACGACGTCCTATACACTGCATTATAACTTTCAGCGTGTAAATCCTTTCTGAGCATGCGCGGAACTTAGTTTGACGAACAAGCCTGCACACGAGGGGACTGTTCGCTGAAACAAAGTTTCAGCGGACAGTTTTTCGGAATTTCCGAAAAACCTTGTTCAGCGGACTGTTCGCTGAAACTGTCCGCTGAAAGCCCACACACGGGCGGACTGTCTGCCGAAACACTGTTCAGCGGACAAAGTTGGCCGAACAGTCCCCGCGTGTGTACGCGGCCTAACACACACAAGACTATATAGCATTAAATTGGCAGTAACCCACACTGAAGTAAATGACGTTAAACTGGCAGTAACGCATAAAACTATATGGCGTTAAAGTGGCAGTAATGCACGCAAAACGATATGGTGTTAAACTGGCAGTAATGCATGCAAAACGATATGGCGTTAAACTGGCATTATAGCACCCAGAAGTAAATGGCGTTAAACTGGCATTAACCCCCCTGGCGGTACGATTATTTCGGATTTTAGGTGCTAAAAGCAGTACCATTATTTTGCATGAAAATGTGGCGTTTTATATTGTAGCCCTGTAATTCTTAGGAATAACTCTCTTAAATCTGTCCAAACCAGAGTCTAGCAGACATCCCGGGTATGATAAAGTTTCTGAAATCATAAATTATAATATAATAAATAACTATAAATAATTGTACCAAATAATAATATAACAATAATAAAAATTATTCAATAATGTAATCAAATCAAAAACACAGAAATTTGCTCAGTTGCAGAATTGTCACTGTCATTACTTTTCAGTATTTGATGACGGATCTCCCCACAAATCGCTGTCGCTCAATTCTGCAAGTGATTACAATTTATTATCGCTGTTTTCTAGCTGGTCTAAAACCATTTTTGATGTAAAATTACAGTTTGGTTGCTATGGACAATCTCCAGTTTCCAGGCATAAAGAACAGTTTTTATTATATAAAACTGCATGCAGGACACTGGACACACCACTAGGGACAAAGGGGATGTGAAATATTTACATAAAGCAATGAAATCTGTAAGATTACATTATACTGTATGTATACTGTCTGTTTCACTTTTTGAATTTGGCGCCGATCTCCGTCCCCGTGCGTCGCAACGCTCGCAGGGCACGGAGATCGGCTCCGTGATAGATCGAGCGAGGCACGGCTCGCTTGTACAGCGGGGAGACAACGCTGGATCCGAGGGAAAAGGTAAGTAAACCTCCTCCTGGATCCAGCGATGCAGTCCCGAGTCTGGCTCGGGGTTTCCGCTAATGGTACAAAAATTCCACCCCGAGCCAGACTCGGGAAGACCGTCAGGGGGGTTAACACCCACAGAAGTAAATGGCGTAAAACTCGCAGTAACACAATCAAATAGACATGTTCAACTACACTGAATTGTCCCTACTCTAGCTATACACTAATGTCAAGATTACTGACACAGTCTCACTACATTACAGTGAAACTATATGAGCTGTCCCTACTCTAGCTGCACACTATGCAAAGCTGAATGATGGTCCTCCTGACTACACTCACACTATTCCTAGACTGACACTAAACTAATATTCTACACTGTCAATTTAAGCAAAATAGCACAGTATAGCACACTAACTAAAAGTACTGAACAGAGCCCTGTTCTATCTCTCTCAATGCCAAAATAAAACTGAAAATGGCTGCCATTGAAAGAATACTTTTATACTGTGGGGTGGGAATGAGACATGATTGGATAAAGTCATGATAACAGTGTCCAATCATGACTTTGATAGTGCTCTGTTCCTTGATTGGCTGAAGCTTTCACTGCCTTAGCCAATCAGGGCTTGCAATGCACTGTTCAGCACCGCAATGCATTGTGGTCGGTTCGGGGGGCCGAACAAATAGTCGAACCACCAGTTCTGCTATTCGTTGAACGTCTAAACAGCTAGAGTTTGGCCCGAACTTATGCTCAGGCCGAACCGTTTGCCCATCCCTGTTTACCCCATCCTCCAGAGTTTATGAACAAATTAAATAGGATTGGTCCCAGCACCCCATTACCCACCTCTGACCATTCCAAGTACTCCCTATTTATCACCACCCTCTGAACTCGCCCTTGTAGCCAGTTTTCAATCCATGTACTCACCCTATGGTCCATGCTACCGGACCTTATTTTGTACAGTAAACATTTATGGGGAACTCTGTCAAATGCTTTTGCAAAATCCAGATAAACTACGGCCTTCCTTTATCTAGATGGGAACTCACCTCCTTATAGAAGGTTAATACATTGGTTTGGCAAGAACGATTCTTCATGAATCCCTGCTGATTACTGCTAATGCTACTGTTCTCGTTACTAAAATCATGTATATAGTCCCTTATCATCCCCTCTAAGAACTTGCATACTATTGATGTTAGGCTAACTGGTCTGTAATTCTCAGGGATGTATTTTGGCCCATTTTTAAATATTGGTGCTATATTGGCTTTTCTCCAATCAGCTGGTACCATTTCAGCCAGTCGACTGTCAGTAAAAATTAGGAACAATGGTCTGGCAATTACTTAACTGAGTTCCCTAAATACCCTCTGGTGCAAGCCATCTGGTCCTTGTGATTTATTAATCTTAAGTTTCTCAAGTCTAATTTTAATTCTGTCCTCTGTTAACCATAGAGGTGTTTCCTGTGATGTGTCATGAGGATAAACACTGCAGTTTTGGTTACTGAAGCCCCCCCGATTCCCTTGTGAAGACTGAGGAGAATAATAAATTAAATACCTTTTCAATCTTCCCATCCTTTGCAACCAGATGACCTTCCTCATTCTTTATGGGACCAATATGGTCTGTCCTCCCTTTTTTACTGTTTAATGTATATGGGCATACCCCTCCCCCTTTTTTACCCTCTCTATCCCTGCGATAAAGGGTATACCATTTAATGGTTGCCAGTCAATCATGAGAGCTGTTGAACCAAGTCTCTTAAATTCGCACAAAATCCAAATCCTCCTTGTACAACAGTATCTCTGGTTCACCAATCTTGTTCGCCAGGCTCCTGGCATTGGTGAACATGCCACGTAGTGTAGACCGGTTGCATACTATCCTCTTATTGGGTGTTCTGAAATTGTAACTAGGACTTGTTACTATACTTACCTTGGGTTTATGTGCTTTAGTCAACCTACCACGAACGCCCCCAATACTACCTTCTGGAATATGTTCTGTGCTGACTATCTCTACCTCTTGGCCCTTCCCTCGTCGCCTAGTTTAAAAACCCCTCTAACTTTTTGGCCATCTTTACTCACAGTTGATTTGCTCCCTCCTCGTGGAGGTCTCTTTTTATTTTAAACTGTGAAGAATAATACAATTTATACTTTTATATATCAAATGTAGAAAATATTTGGTTGCCGTAGAGGAATTTCAATCTATTGAGATATAATTACTAGGATGATGGCAACCTTTGCCCAAAACAAAGTGAACGCATTATTTTTGTTTATACTAGAGAATGGATAACGAAAGCTGACAGATATAAATATTAGACATGTGCAGAGTAAAATATTTCGTTTCGGAATTTCGTTTTCGTCTGAAAACTTAATTTATTTAGTTACTCCCGAAATTCGTTTTTATTTATTTCGTTTTTCGTTCAAAAATTGCATTCGTCCGAAAATCCACATGAATTACGGTCGAATCTGTCTTGGAAGGCTTATGGTGTCTGTCGAATGTATAAAGAAGATTCGACGGAGCTAGTATATAGCATACTTTAGAACCCTATTAAAGTCTATGGGACTCCAACGTTCAAAATCTAAAGTGCTAATTTTAAAGGCTAATTTGCAAGTTACTGTCCTAAAAAGTGTTTGGGGACCCGGGTCCTGCCCCAGGGGACATGTATCAATGCAAAAAAAAGTTTTAAAAACGGCCGTTTTTTCGGGAGCAGTGATTTTAATAATGATTAAAGTGAAACAATAAAAGTGTAATATTCCTTTAAATTTCGTAGGGGGGGGTTGTCTATAGTATGCCTGTGAAGGGGCGCATGTTTCCCGTGCTTAGAATTGTCCCTGCACAAAGTGTCATTTATGCAGGAAAAAAAGTCCTTTAAAATCACTCGCAGCTATAATGAATTGTCGGCTCCCGTAATACAGAGAACACTCATTGAAAGTCATTGATAAAAAAATAAATAAATAAATAAATAAAAAAAAAAGCGTGGGGGTCCCCCAAATTCAATTACCAGGCCCTTCAGGTCTGGTATGGATATTAAGGAGAACCCTGCCTCAAATTTAAGAAAAAATTTGACGTGGGGTTCCCCCTAAATATCCATAACCAGACCCTTCAGGTCTGGTATGGATATTAAGGGGAACCCCGCGTCAAATTAAAAAAAAAATTGACGTGGGGTTCCCCCTAAAAATCCATACCAGACCCTTTATCCGAGCACGCAACCTGGCAGGCCGCAGGAAAAGAGGGGGGGACGAGAGAGCGGCCCCCCCTCCCTCCTGAACCGTACCAGGCCACATGCCCTCAACATTGGGAGGATGCTTTGGGGGTCCGGGACCCCTCAAAGCACCTTGTCCCCATGTTGATGAGGACAAGGGCCTCATCCCCACAACCCTGGCCGGTGGTTGTGGAGGTCTGCGGGCGGGGGGCTTATCAGAATCTGGAAGCCCCCTTTAACAAGGGGACCCCCAGATCCCGGCCCCCCCCTGTTTGAAATGGTAAGGGGGTACAAAAGTACCCCTACCATTTCACAAAGAAAGTGTAAAAAATGGTTAAATAAAACAAACACACTTTTGAAAAATTCCTTTATTAAAAATAAAAAAAAGATTCCAGCGGCGGTAATCCACTCTTGCTATCCAGCGACGGACGGTCAGCTCTCCATCGATGTCTAATGTCATCCAGCGCAGCGCAGCATCCTTCTTCTGTCTCCTCCACGGAGACACTGGAGGCATTCCGGCGCTGACGTTTCTTATATACGGAGGGCGGGGCCACCCGTCACCTGACCCCGCCCCCCTCTGACGCAAGGGGAAACCCGGGGTTCCCCGTGACGTATGGGTGACCCCGCCCCCCTCTGATGTAACGGAAACCTGCCTGTGTTACATCAGAGGGGTGCGGGTCACCCCTACGTCACAGGGAACCCCGGGTTTCCCCTTGCGTCAGAGGGGGGCGGGGTCAGGTGACGGGTGGCCCCGCCCTCCGTATATAAGAAACGTCAGCGCCGGAATGCCTCCAGTGTCTCCGTGGAGGAGACAGAAGAAGGATGCTGCGCTGCGCTGGATGAGATGAGACATCGATGGAGAGCTGACCGTCCGTCGCTGGATAGCAAGAGTGGATTACCGCCGCTGGAATCTTTTTTTTATTTTTAATAAAGGAATTTTTCAAAAGTGTGTTTGTTTTATTTAACCATTTTTTACACTTTCTTTGTGAAATGGTAGGGGTACTTTTGTACCCCCTTACCATTTCAAACAGGGGGGGGGCCGGGATCTGGGGGTCCCCTTGTTAAAGGGGGCTTCCAGATTCTGATAAGCCCCCCGCCCGCAGACCTCCACAACCACCGGCCAGGGTTGTGGGGATGAGGCCCTTGTCCTCATCAACATGGGGACAAGGTGCTTTGAGGGGTCACGGACCCCCAAAGCATCCTCCCAATGTTGAGGGCATGTAGCCTGGTACGGTTCAGGAGGGAGGGGGGGCCGCTCTCTCGTCCCCCCCTCTTTTCCTGCGGCCTGCCAGGTTGCGTGCTCGGATAAAGGGTCTGGTATGGATTTTTAGGGGGAACCCCATGTCAAATTTTTTTTAAATTTGATGCGGGGTTCCCCTTAATATCCATACCAGACCTGAAGGGTCTGGTTATGGATATTTAGGGGGAACCCCACGTCAAATATTTTCTTAAATTTGAGGCAGGGTTCCCCTTAATATCCATACCAGACCTGAAGGGCCTGGAAATTGAATTTGGGGGACCCCCACGCTTTTTTTTTTATTTATTTATTTATTTTTTTATCAATGACTTTCAATGAGTGTTCTCTGTATTACGGGAGCCGACAATTCATAATAGCTGCGAGTGATTTTAAAGGACTTTTTTTCCTGCATAAATGACACTTTGTGCAGGGACAATTCTAAGCACGGGAAACATGCGCCCCTTCACAGGCATACTATAGACAACCCCCCCCTACGAAATTTAAAGGAATATTACACTTTTATTGTTTCACTTTAATCATTATTAAAATCACTGCTCCCGAAAAAACGGCCGTTTTTAAAACTTTTTTTTGCATTGATACATGTCCCCTGGGGCAGGACCCGGGTCCCCAAACACTTTTTAGGACAGTAACTTGCAGAATCTTTTCTCTCTGTCAAATCTTTTTTCTCTGTCGAATATTTTCTCTATATAATCTTGGACTAATAGAGGTAAGGTTAGGCACATTCGACCACAGGTTCTATAGACACAGATTGTTGTCAGAGTCATGTCGAATCTCCTATTCTATATCGAACTGTTGTAACAATGAAAACGAAAATAAAGCATTTATTTATGTCGGATTTTTCGTTTTTCGGATTTTGTGCTTTCGTTATCGTTTGTCAAAACGAAAACGAAAATAGCTGAAATTCGGACGAAAATGCATTCGGACGAAAACGAATGCACATGTCTAATAAATATAGGAATTATAGCTGCCAATTAAAAAGTACAGTTAATTTCTGCAAATCTAGATAGACTGAACATAAAAATGTAAAGTTCACACATAACAATAGCAATAGACCCTTTGTGCCTTACACATATTGATATCTATCATGGACAAATACACATTTTAAGCTTTTATCAATCATTATTGAATTTCAAGTTTTTCACTTGCTATAATTAACTCCCAGGTCATTTGTATTGTTTTATGGACATGCCTTCCTTCCAATTAACACGATGAATAGGAAACAAATATGCACACTTCTCATTACAATATTTTACAGCAAAAACGATATTTTGCTTTCTCAAATCCCATTACAACATTTCTATAAACTGTGAGGCAGTTGATGAACAGTTGGATTGACAGGGTGGAAAAGCAAATGCCCAGTAGTTGTTTTTTCTCCTTTTTTTCTGAAAGACATTGCTATACAATTTCTTAACTGATTATTTCCCTTTAGCTTAAGACTTTTTGCAAAATTAATGGCTTTATGTCTTAAAATATTAAAATCTCCCACCAGCAGTATTCATGTAAAATGCCCTTGCCATAAACTATTGTAGAAAGACAACCAATGATCTGTAAATAGTTAAAAATAAGTACTGCTTGCTTTTTTGTATCAAATAGCACACAGTCATAAAATATGACATGGCATTTATAATGACACAAATATTTTAATAAAACATTAATTTAGTTACACTAAATTATTGATCATCAAACAAATTTTATTATTACACAAAGATAACCTGAGTACATACAAAATGTAGTTTTTAAATGATGGTTTAATTTATTAAAGCAAAAAAGCTGTCCAAACCTGCCTGGCTTTATGTGTAAAAGTAATTGCCCCCTAAACCTAATAACTGGTTCTGTCACTCTTGGTGGCAACAACTGCAATAAAGCGCTTGTGATAACTGGCAATTAGGGATGAGCCGAACACCCCCCGGTTTGGTTCGCACCAGAACTTTCGAACAGACCCCAAATTCGTACGAACTTTAGAACCCCATTGAAGTCTATGGGACTCGAACGTTCGAAATTAAAAGTGCTAATTTTAACGGCTAATATGCAAGATACTGTCCTAAAAAGGGTTTGGGGACCTGGCTCCTGCCCCAGGGGACATGGGTCAATGCCTAAAATGTTTTTAAAAATGGCCGTTTTGGCGGGAGCACTGATTTTAATGACGATTAAAGTGAAAAAAAAAGTTAAATATTTCTTTAAATATGGTGCCTGGGGGGTGTCTGTAGTATGCCTGTGAAGTGCCACGTGTTTCCCGTGTTTAGAACAGTCCCTGCACAAAATGACATTAAACGGAAACAACATCATTTAAAACTGCTTGCGGTTTTAATGTTATATCTGGTTCCTGCAATATGGTTGAAAATCATTGAGAAAAATGGCAAGGGTAGCCCTCCCTGCCCATTACCAGCACCTTTGGGTCTTGTACGCATATTAAGGGGAACCCTGTACCCATATTAAAAAAAGGAAATGCGTGTGGCCCCCAGGCCCTATATACTCAGAACAGCAGTATACAGGCGGTGCAAACAAGACAGGGACTGTGTAGGTTTGTTGTGTTAAGTTGAATCTGTTTGTAATTTTCAACTGGTACATTTTTAAAGTGTAGCTCCAGTCAAAAAAACTATTTTTAAGCTTTTTGGAAAACATAGGGAAGGGTTATCACCCCTGTATAATTTGTTTTGTCGTCCATCTTTTTTCATCTCACTTGCTGTTGTCTCCTTCCGTTTGCAAGTAGGAGATGTTTGTAAGTTGGATGTTTGAAAGTAAGGGCCTGCCCTATATGCTCTGCAGAAATGGCGGAACAAGGTGTTGGTTTTGCCACAACATTGTAAGCCCTCAAAGTGACTCTTGGTGGGCGCTGGAGCGCCCTGCTGTGAACGATTATATCAAGAATTGTAATTAGATGCCATTGTTGAACAGTGGTAGAAAAATTGACCTTTGGTGGTTGTGGTGCTGGTGCCACAACACTATAAGTCCTCACAGTTACTCTGGGTGGGCACAGGAATGGGCCCTCCTGTGAAATATTATATCAAGAACTGTAATTACATGTCCCTGTGAAACAGGGGCAGAAAAATTGGGCCTTAGGCACTGCTGCTGGTGCCACGACACTGCAACCTCTCCCATATACTCTAGTTTTATTGCAGGAATTAGCCCTGCTGCAAAGCATTGCATCAAAAATTGTAATTAAACGCCCCTGTTAAACAGGGGCAGAAAAATTGGGCCTTAGGCACTGGTGCCACCACACTGCAACCTCTCCCATATACTCTAGTTTTATTGCAGGAATTAGCCCTGCTGCAAAGCATTGCATCAAAAATTGTACTTAAACGCCCCTGTTAAACAGGGGCAGAAAAATTGGGCCTTAGGCACTGGTGCTGGTGCCACCACACTGCAACCTCTCCCATATACTCTATTTTTATTGCAGGAATTAGCCCTGCTGCAAAGCATTGCATCAAAAATTGTACTTAAACGCCCCTGTTAAACAGGGGCAGAAAAATTGGGCCCTAGGCACTGGTGCTGGTGCCACCACACTGCAACCTCTCCCATATACTCTATTTTTATTGCAGGAATTAGCCCTGCTGCAAAGCATTGCATCAAAAATTGTAATTAAACGCCCCTGTTAAACAGGGGCAGAAAAATTGGGCTGATGGCATCACCCAAAACCAGAAATGTTCTTCCAACATATCAGCGGAGGAGGAAGAGGATAGACAATCAACATAACAGGACAGTCACTCAGCATCAGCATAGGCAGTCTTGAAGGGATGTGATATTTCAAAAAAAACTATTCGGTTACATCAGCTTCAGGTGCTTGGTAGCTGTGGGTGATCCAAGACTGATTCATCTTGATGAAGGTCAGTCGATCAACTGATTCGGTGGACAGGCGCACCCTGTGATCGGTAACAAAGCCACCAGCAGCACTGAAGGTGCGTTCCAAGGAACGCTGGATGCAGGACAGGCCAGTAGCTCAATTGCATACTGTGCAAGCTCTGGCCAGTGATCCATCCTCAAGACCCAGTAAGCCAGAGGATTTTCGGTGGGAAAGGTGTCCAAGTCTGACCTTGCCCCTAGGTATTCCTGCACCATGTAAATCAGACGCTGGCGATGGTTGCTGGAACCGATCATACCTTGGGGCTGCGGACTAAAAAATTGTCTGAAAGCATCAGTCAGATGGCCACCTTCTCCACTGCTCCTTCTGACCGATGCCTCAGCAACACGTTGCCCAGGACCAGGAGTTTGTAACCTCCCAGTCTCTGGGAACGCGTTGCACAGACCTTTCTGCAAGGCCTCCCAGAGATGTCTCATCCTCTTCTCCCTCTGCGATGGCAAGTTAAGGTCGGCAACCTTACCCTTGTACCGTGGATCAAGGAGAGTGGCCAGCCAGTAATGGTCCCTCTCCTTGATCCGAAGAATACGAGGATCCTTCCGCAGGCTTTGTAGGATCAGGGAGGCCATGCAGCGTAGGTTAGCTGAGGCATTCGGTCCGGAGTCCTCTGGGTCACTAAGGACAACATGATCCGCAGCTACCTCCTCCCAGCCACGTACAAGTCCATGTGTTTCTTGGGACTGTAAATCATCCCTACAAGACTGCTGCTGCTGATGCTGAGTGCTAGCCTCCACCTCCATGCTGACACAATCATCCTCCTCCTCCTCTTCCTGTGTGATGGGTGGCACAGCAGGAACACTGTCTGGATAAAGGGGGCCTTGAGAGGCAAGGAAGTCCTCCTCTTCCTGCCTCTGTTCTGCCTCAAGTGCCCTGTCCATTATTCCATGCAGCGTATGCTCCAAGCGGTGGACAAGAGGTACAGTGTCACTGATGCATGCACTGTCACTGCTCACCATCCTTGTGGCCTCCTCAAACAGTGACAGGACAGTGCATGCATCCCTGATCATGCCCCACTGGCGTGGTGAGAAAAAACTGAGCTCCCCTGACCCTGTCCTGGTTCCGTAGTCGCACAGGTACTCATTGATGGCCCTCTGCTGCATGTGCAGCCACTGCAGCATGGCCAACGTTGAGTTCCACCTGGTGGGCATGTCACATATAAGGCGGTTCTTGGGCAGGTTCAACTCCTTTTGGAGCTCAGCCAGCCGAGCACAGGCATTAAATGATTGGCGGAAATGTACACAGACTTTCCTGGCCTGCTTCAGGACATCCTGTAAGCCCGGGTACCTGCCCAAGAACCACTGCGCCACCAGGTTAAGGACGTGAGCTACACAGGGCACATGGGTCAGTTGTCCCTGTCGGAGGGCGGAGAGGAGGTTGGTGCCATTGTCGCAAACCACCATTCCTGGCTTAAGCTGGCGTGGCGTCAACCACCTCTCGGCCTGCCCCTGCAGAGCTGACAAAACATCCGCCCCAGTGTGGCTCCTGTCCCCCAAACAAACCAGCGCAAGCACGGCATGGCATCATTTTGCCAGAGCACTGGAAGAGGCCATGGAGGAAGAAGAAGAGGAGGGGGTGGAGGAGAGAGGTGTGTCACAACCAATAGTAGCATTTTGGAGGCATGGTGGCGGAACAACCTCCAACACTACTGCACCTTGTCTTGCATCCTTCCCAGCTGCCAGAAAAGTGACCCAATGGGCCATGAAATGAGTCAGCGGTAATTTGCACCTTACCGCTGACCGCCCTGTCCAGCGAGGCAAGGACATTGCCTTCCACATGCCGGTAGAGAGCCGGAATCACCTTCCGTGAGAAAAAGTGGCGTTTGGGGACCTGCCACTGAGGAACCGCACATTGTACAAACTCACGGAAGGGGGCCGAGTCTACCAACTGAAAAGGCAGCAGTTGAAGTGCTAGCAATTTAGCCAAGCTAGCATTCAACCGCTGGGCATGTGGATGACTGGGAGTGAATTTCTTTCGCCGGTCCAGCAGCTGGGGCAGGGACATTTGCCTGCTATAATCGGACGTGGGTGTACAGCTAGCAGAGTGCCCGGAAGCACTTGGCTGTGACACACCTAATTCTACACCTTCATTCCTCTCAGAGCAGGTTTCAGAGAGGACTGAAGGTCTAGTGGGGTTGGAAATCCCAGCTGATGAGGAGCAAGGAGAGGTCCGCTTTGTTCTTTGGTGTGGGTCTTTGAGGTACGCTTGCCAACGAGCTGCATGGCAGGTCAACATATGTCTGGTCAATAGACATGTGCAGAGTAAAATATTTCGTTTCGGAATTTCGTTTTCGTCTGAAAACTTAATTTATTTAGTTACTCCCGAAATTCGTTTTTATTTATTTCGTTTTTCGTTCAAAAATTGCATTCGTCCGAAAATCCACATGAATCACGGTCGAATCTGTCTTTGAAGGCTTATGGTGTCTGTCGAATGTATAAAGAAGATTCGACGGAGCTAGTATATAGCATACTTTAGAACCCCATTAAAGTCTATGGGACTCCAACGTTCAAAATCTAAAGTGCTCATTTTAAAGGCTAATTTGCAAGTTACTGTCCTAAAAAGTGTTTGGGGACCTGGGTCCTGCCCCAGGGGACATGGATCAATGCAAAAAAAAGTTTTAAAAACGGCCGTTTTTTCGGGAGCAGTGATTTTAATAATGATTAAAGTGAAACAATAAAAGTGTAATATTCCTTTAAATTTCGTAGGGGGGGGTTGTCTATAGTATGCCTGTGAAGGGGCGCATGTTTCCCGTGCTTAGAATTGTCCCTGCACAAAGTGTCATTTATGCAGGAAAAAAAGTCCTTTAAAATCACTCGCAGCTATTATGAATTGTCGGCTCCCGTAATACAGAGAACACTCATTGAAAGTCATTGATAAATAAATAAATAAATAAATAAAAAAAAAGCGTGGGGGTCCCCCAAATTCAATTACCAGGCCCTTCAGGTCTGGTATGGATATTAAGGGGAACCCTGCCTCAAATTTAAGAAAAAATTTGACGTGGGGTTCCCCCTAAATATCCATAACCAGACCCTTCAGGTCTGGTATGGATATTAAGGGGAACCCCGCGTCAAATTTTAAAAAAAATTGACGTGGGGTTCCCCCTAAAAATCCATACCAGACCCTTTATCCGAGCACGCAACCTGGCAGGCCGCAGGAAAAGAGGGGGGGACGAGAGAGCGGCCCCCCCTCCCTCCTGAACCGTACCAGGCCACATGCCCTCAACATTGGGAGGATGCTTTGGGGGTCTGTGACCCCTCAAAGCACCTTGTCCCCATGTTGATGAGGACAAGGGCCTCATCCCCACAACCCTGGCCGGTGGTTGTGGAGGTCTGCGGGCGGGGGGCTTATCAGAATCTGGAAGCCCCCTTTAACAAGGGGACCCCGTGACGTATAGGTGACCCGCCCCCCTCTGATGTAACGGAAACCTGCCTGTGTTACATCAGAGGGGTGCGGGTCACCCCTACGTCACAGGGAACCCCGGGTTTCCCCTTGCGTCAGAGGGGGGCGGGGTCAGGTGACGGGTGGCCCCGCCCTCCGTATATAACAAACGTCAGCCGCCGGAATGCCTGCAATGTCTCCTACACGGAGACAGAAGAAGGATGCTGAGCTGCGCTGGATGACATTAGACATCGCTGGAGATATGACCGTCCGTCGCTGGATAGCAAGAGTGGATTACCGCCGCTGGAATCTTTTTTTTATTTTTTTATTTTTAATAAAGGAATTTTTCAAAAGTGTGTTTGTTTTATTTAAACATTTTTTACACTTTCTTTGTGAAATGGTAGGGGTACTTTTGTACCCCCTTACCATTTCAAACAGGGGGGGGGGCCGGGATCTGGGGGTCCCCTTGTTAAAGGGGGCTTCCAGATTCTGATAAGCCCCCCGCCCGCAGACCTCCACAACCACCGGCCAGGGTTGTGGGGATGAGGCCCTTGTCCTCATCAACATGGGGACAAGGTGCTTTGAGGGGTCACAGACCCCCAAAGCATCCTCCCAATGTTGAGGGCATGTGGCCTGGTACGGTTCAGGAGGGAGGGGGGGCCGCTCTCTCGTCCCCCCCTCTTTTCCTGCGGCCTGCCAGGTTGCGTGCTCGGATAAAGGGTCTGGTATGGATTTTTAGGGGGAACCCCACGTCAATTTTTTTTTAAATTTGACGCGGGGTTCCCCTTAATATCCATACCAGACCTGAAGGGTCTGGTTATGGATATTTAGGGGGAACCCCACGTCAAATTTTTTCTTAAATTTGAGGCAGGGTTCCCCTTAATATCCATACCAGACCTGAAGGGCCTGGTAATTGAATTTGGGGGACCCCCACGCTTTTTTTTTGTATTTATTTATTTATTTTTTATCAATGACTTTCAATGAGTGTTCTCTGTATTACGGAGCCGACAATTCATAATAGCTGCGAGTGATTTTAAAGGACTTTTTTTCCTGCATAAATGACACTTTGTGCAGGGACAATTCTAAGCACGGGAAACATGCGCCCCTTCACAGGCATACTATAGACAACCCCCCCCTACGAAATTTAAAGGAATATTACACTTTTATTGTTTCACTTTAATCATTATTAAAATCACTGCTCCCGAAAAAACGGCCGTTTTTAAAACTTTTTTTTGCATTGATACATGTCCCCTGGGGCAGGACCCGGGTCCCCAAACACTTTTTAGGACAGTATCTTGCAGAATCTTTTCTCTCTGTCAAATCTTTTTTCTCTGTCGAATATTTTCTCTATATAATCTTGGACTAATAGAGGTAAGGTTAGGCACATTCGAACACAGGTTCTATAGACAGATTGTTGTCAGAGTCATGTCGAATCTCCTATTCTATATCGAACTGTTGTAACAATGAAAACGAAAATAAAGCATTTATTTATGTCGGATCTTTCGTTTTTCGGATTTTGTGCTTTCGTTATCGTTTGTCAAAACGAAAACGAAAATAGCTGAAATTCGGACGAAAATGCATTCGGACGAAAACGAATGCACATGTCTACTGGTCAAGCATGTGGTGCCCAAGCGGCTGATGTTTTGGCCACGCGAGATACGCTTGAGACATATGTTGCAAATAGCAGCGATGCGATCTGATGCACTCCTCTCAAAAAAGGCCCACACCAAAGAACTTTTAGAATAACGCGCAGAGGCAGCGCCCTGCACAGGCGGAGCTCTGCGGTGTGATTCAGTCGGTGTGCTGCCCCTAAGCTGGCCCCCAGAGGGCATCCTGCCTCGTTGGACATGTGCCTCCTCCTCCTCCTCTCTCCTATCAGGCACCCACGTGGAGTCAGTGCCCTCATCATCCCCTCCCTCTTCATCGCTGTAGCAAACCTGGCAATATGCTGCAGCTTGTGGAACATGACTGCCAGATTGCTGTCCTTCTTGAGCATCCCCTCTCTCTGCATTCACGCTACTGCCTTCCTCTAGCTGAGTGTCATCATCAGAGCCTACAAAACACTGGGCATCCTCCTGGAGCATGTACCCAACACTGTGCTCAAAGAGTTCAGGAGACTCCTCAGGAGGACGTGGTGGGTCTAGGGAAGGAGTCACTGATGATGACATTGAGACGAGGGAAGACGATGCGTTGGCAGCTGCTTTGCTAGTACCCTGAGACTGGGTGAGAGAGGATGAGGAGGATGAAGAGGGCTTGGTCATCCACTCTACCAAGTCGTTGGCATGTTGCGGTTCAACATGTCCAGCTGCCGAAAAGAAGGACAAGCGTGTCCCATGGCCACGTGCTGATGACAATGCACCGCGTCCACGACCAGCACTGTTGTCTCTAGACACAGAGCCTGCTTGCCCTCTTTTATTGGCTCGCGCCTGTCTGCCTCTCCTTGCTGGCCTTCCAGACATGGTAATGGCCTGAAGGGAGTTGGGTAAAACAGCAGTTGGGTAGTGTATATTGTGCTGGAGGCACACAACACCCACTAACCCCTGCAGGTGGCTTTATTATAGAACACCAGAGATAAAGGGGTATACTGTAATGGAGTCACACAACACCCACTAAGCCCTGCAGATGGCTCTATTAGAGAACAGCAATAAAGGGTAGATACAGGTGTATATTGTGCTGGAGGCACAAAACACCCACTAACTCCTGCAGATGCCTTTATTATAGAACACCAGAGATAAAGGGGTATATACAGATGTATACTGTGCTGTGCTGGAGGCACACACAACTTCCAATAACTTCTGCAGATGGCAGATGGCTCAAATAGAGAAGAGCTATGTAGGTGGATATAGCGGTGTGTACTGGGTACAGAGCACGCAGACAGCACGCACAAGCTCCTAACACTACTGACTGCAAGCTCTATTATAAAAGATAGATCACTAGCTATATAGGTGAGGTGAATATAGCGGTGTATACTGCAGTCAGAGCACGCAGACAACAACCACTACAGAAGAGCAAGATCGAAAATCGGCCGATAACGATCGGTGTATACTGTGTTGAAGGTACACAGAACACCCACTAACTGCTTCAGATGCCAACACACTACACAAGGCGGCCTTATATAGTGTGGGGCGTGTACTACACAGCCTGAGCTATGATTGGCCACAGGCATCCTGCCTGTGGCCAATCATGGCTCTCCTCGCTGCTGGCGCTGTGATTGGCCAAGCATGCGGGGTCACAGTGCATGCTTGGCCAATCATGAACCAGCAATGCACTGCGATGACGCAGTGCATTGTGGGCCGTGAGCGCCACACGAATTTGGCGCGAACGGCCCATAACGTTCAGAATTCGCCGAACGGACGAACAGCCGTTGTTCGAGTCGAACCTATGTTCGACTCGAACACGAAGCTCATCCCTACTGGCAATGAGTCTTTCACATTGCTGTGGAGCAATTTTGGCCCACTCTTCTTTGCAGAATTGTTTTAATTCAGCCACATTGGAGGGTTTTCCAGCATGGATGGCCTGTGTAAGGTCATGATACAGCATCTCAATTACATTTAAGTCCGGGCTTTGACTAGGCTACTCCAAAACCTAAATTTTGCTTTGTTTGAACCATTTAGAGGTGGACTTGCTGTTGTGTTTTGTATAATTGTCCTGCTGCATAACCCAAGTGCACTTGAGTGATGGGCGGATATTGTCCTTTAGGATTTTCTGGTAGACCTCAGAATTCATGGTTCCATCAATTATGGTAAGTCGTTCAGGTCCTGAAGCTGCAAATCAGCCCCAGACCATCATGCTACCACCACCATGTCTGACTGTTGGTATGATGTTCTTGTTATGAAGTGCTGTATTAGTTTTATGCCAGATGTAACAGGACGCACACCTTCCAAAAGGTACATTTTTGTCTCATCAGTCCACAGAATATTTGCCTAAAAGTCTTGGGGATAATCAAGATGTTTTTTTGATACATGTGAGATAAGCCTTTGTGTTCTTTTTGGTCAACAGTGGCTTTGGCCTTGGAACTCTCCCATGGATGCCATTTTTGCCCATTCTCTTTCTTATTGTTGAATCATGAACACTGGTCTTACCTGAGGCAAGTGAGACCTTCAGTTCTTTAGATGTTGTTCTGGGTTCTTTTGTGACCTCCTGGATGAGTCGTCGTCATGTCCTTGGAGTAATTTTGATGAAGATGCACTGATGAGCACCGATTGGCAGCACTGGTGGGCACTGATTGGCAGCACTGGTGGGCCCTGTTGGGACTGCACTGATAATCAGGACACTGATAATCAGTGCCCTGATTATCAGTGTGGATGTCACTTTAACACAAGCTGTCATTGGACACAGCTGATCATGTGTTAAAGGGCCGCTGTGATTGACCCTTTTCCCCAATCACAGAGTTCACCGGCAGCGCAATCATGCCCATGTACTCCCTTCTGCCAAAGTAAGCTGGTGCTATAGCACGGGTGGAAAGTAGTTAAGAAAACATTTGTAGCACAAGTAAATCCAAGATTATTGTAGTACTGTGGATATGATTGTAAATGTGACACATATGAACATTGAATTCGTAGTGTTTAACTCCTTTTCATACTAATTAGGAGCAATAATACTTCAGATTTATATAGTTAAAATTTCAGGAATAAGTAAAAAAATATATATACAAGTATTACAGTATATACATTTGTGTGTGTGTTTTTCGTGAAATTTGAACAAAGTAGTAAAATATTCCACTTTATTCTGTGGCAGGACAATGCCCCACCGAGGGGATACTAACTCTGGATTCTCAATCGAGGAGGTTGAGGGGCTCCAGGGGATTTTCTTAATTAGGAGTAAACTGGATTGTCAGTTTCCTCATTGTTTCGAAAAATCATTTTTGGGACCTGGAGCTTTTTCTTAGTGGTCATGGGTCCAGATTTTGTAAATCACAGGCACATTGATTGGTCAGGTGTGTGCTGGGCTATTAGTAGTGACCTGACTATGGTTCTCGGGTTCACCCTGTCGAGGAATCCAGGTGTACAAGGGAGAAGCCAGAGGGGTGCATGCCTGCCCTGGAGAAGACAGAGACCTAAGCCTTAGGGCCAGAGAAGCAAGGGGCTGCTAGCTATGCAAAGATTGTGTGTGAGAAAATGATATGTGGGAGACAGACAAGGGCCTAAGTGAAAGGCCACAGCTGCAATGTTGCATGTATAATCCAGGAGGCTGAATATACCATTATTTGGTGTTGATGGTGAAAACCTCCTTTGGGGGAAACCCTTTGAATTTGTTTGTGGAACTTTGTTTGAATTTTCTGTAATAAAAATGGGCCAACGAGCCCTTAAATTACAATTTCTGGCTTGGACTGTACTAGCTAGAGGGTGCTACACTTGAGCTATACAACAGGTAATTTCTGGATGTGTGGGTACATCTAAACAGCAGCAGTTCCTGTCAATCCGTAATTGCATAGTACATGCTCAGTGGTCATAGCTGTCCACAATCACCTGTCAGCCACAGCAATACAATACCTTGCCACTGTCTGTGCCTGTTCCATTTGAATGAGGCCTTACAACATGTGTATGAGATTAGTTCCACATTGGTACATAATCAAGCACAGGACAACAATTTGAAAAGGCAATTCATTGTCATCAGCAGTATCTTGTTCCACTTCCTGTTGCTTTTGAGACACCATGAAAATGTGTTTAGTGTTATCTATGCTCACTAGAACTTAAAAAGTATAAACCCCAATACAATATAATAATTTGTGAAAAAAAGGGTAAAGGCTAAACCAACAACCCCAAAATGATGGAGGCTTTTTGTACAACATAGCAACCCCAGAAAAAATAAACAATAAATAAAATGTAGTTGAAAAAAATACCCATTTTGGTGAAACTTCCTTTATTAATATATAATAAAAACAAAATGCAACACTTGGTCAAATGAAATACTGTATAGCTGAACATTTTGCCGACTTGAGTGGTTTCATAAAACTTTTTACCTTTTTACTGATGAAACAGTTCCATTTTTTTAAATTGAAGTTTTGAATGACTCTGAAATAAACATTGTTCAGGAAAGATTTGATCAAATTCCCCTTAAGAAAATTCCTAATGCATTCCTTATCTTAAAGAAAGGAATATTGTATTGATTTATTTTACATTGCTACCATGGAGGTATTCCAGAATGGTTCACATCTAGTTTATGATGTGAATCTTGGGTAGAACAGCCATTGAAACCTACAAACTATTGAGATATTGAAGCACGAAATGCAAATAAGATTGATAGAATTGTTATTCAGAATGTTACCTAAATGAAGCCTTAAAAATTTTAAATAATAAGAACAACCACTGAAAAACATAAAATAATATTAATATATAAATAATAATAATAATAATAATAATCAACAATAACCTCATTATCTGGCCTTCACCACTTAAATCATCTCTAAAACAAAACATACTTTATTAGCTCTATCCCTCCTTTAATGCTCTTTTTACCCTCCTTTTATGCTTTTTACATCACCTTCCCAGAGTACTTAGATCTATGAATAGTCATCAGGTATACCTATAAAACAGTATCAACTATATAACTTTGAAATTATCCTAGGTCACTAATCTCCATTTAAGAAAATATGTCACTAAATCACCATCTTATTTATGTCATTCATCCTTATTTACAACACTTACAAGCCATACAGTGGATGTCTTATCTATAGTCAATTATAAAAGGCATACTATCTGTAATATCAAAGTACTGCTTCTGAGGCCCTTTAACTCCCATAAAAAATGATTTTCTTTTAAACATAATTTATTAAATCCTACCACATATTCTGCATACTTTCTTAAATAAATATTTTATACCAATAAAACCAAATAAAAGCAACAGTAATGCACTAAGCTTTGCGGGTTTAATCTATATTCCAAGCATCTTACACTACCATTTTTTTTGGAGATATATAGATTAGCGTGTAGACTATATTAAGCACAACAAATGAGGCATGACCCTAAAGTTCAGCCTAAAGGCATTACACTTTAGATTTTGCCAATGGGTGAACCACTTGGAAATTAAGGAGCAGTTTTGAACAGCACTTCAGGGAAAATACATTTTTCTTTATTAAATAATTAAACAAATTAAATGCCATGATTGGTCAGTGGGTACATAATAGAGCACAACATCAAAACATGGAATGCAAGGGGTTTCCATCAAGGATTTAAATGGAAACTTGTCTCATCCAGGGTCCCTTTAAGATGGCCACCAGATACGTCAGTGCAGTAGTAACAACATGATTCTCCTAAAGTATAAAGTATAGACAGCTCTCCCTCATGGTATGTGATGTGGTAGTAGTTTAAACTCTAGAATCCACTTCATACCCAACAACTTGGATATGAAGCTTCCACCCTATTTACTGACAAAAAAGTTGTTATCAATCTGTGACAGAAAATGTGAAGCTCTTAAGATCAGACACCATGATGGTCATGGCAGATTACATATTTGTCTACTTTTAGAGAAACTACTGGAAGACTTTCTTGACCTTCCCTGACCAAATTTTTGCTGCCTCCTGTCATAAACAGAACCCTTTTGGCCCTTAGTGCACCCTCAATCATCTGTCAGAAGTGCCAGCAGCAGCACCACCAGCAGTACCAGCAGTGGAGAGTATACTCACAGCTAATCTTGACTACTTCATAGATCTTAAATTCACAACCAATGACTCCATGTATTATTTATTCTTCAGGCTTAACCACCTCCATTGTCTCAATATACCATGCATTCTTACTGAGAAAGTATTTAACATAATATGTCATTGTCACCCAAATGTGCACCAGACTAAAGCCTGAAAGAATCAAGAGATTGACCCCTAAAAAATAACTTATTGAGGCCTGGTTAAACAATGGATTTATAAAACTCATCCTGAATGCTAAAAAAAAAAAAACAAATAAAACAAAAACCACACATCATCGTCATCGTATATATTCACACAGTCCATAACCAACACCTGAAACTCTTGCCATAATTACCTATTATTATCATACCTTTCATTCACACAATTCAAAAAAATGTGAACAATGCTGCCTGAAAACAAAATCTGAATAAACCTGCATTTCTTTGTGGAGTTTAAGTTCCATCCAGCATTTTTATTCACCGGGCTCTATCATTACCCCCCACAGATACCCAAATATATTCTATCCCCAGGCTCTAATTTACTGCTTCACTATAGTTTTCAATACAGCCACAAACTTTCATTAGTGGCTCATCTATTATTACTCTTATTTGTACCATATAATATGTCAGAAAATGTTTGTATATACAAATTCAGAAATCCAGTGCCTCTGCTGTCGTAAAGTGTATATAAAATAGGTCAAGGTCATCTTTTATTTAGCATGAACAAGATCCATCAAATAGAAACCACCAAATTCCAACAGCGCAGAGAGATATGTGTCTCTAGAAAGCATGTTTTGCTTTCACAAGCATTGTTTCAAATACTAAACCTGACTTTAAAAGAGCTACATAATTAAAACCAGAACATGAAGCTCTCTAGAGGCAAAGCCAGTATCAAAATTTAAGCTAAATTTCCTTGGCAGTAGCCTTCATACAAGAGAAAAAAACACACATAATGAATATATGTAACATTAGCAATTTGAATGTACTATACTGTATATAGCAGGTCTTCTGAGCTATATGTGTATACCCATTTGCTGTGCTTTGTTATTTTTTTATAAGGGTACCTGTGTTTATAAATATTCAATCCTGCCTTAACATTGGGGGTCCAGTACTGATGGTCTTTTTCTTGCTTCAACATCAGTTTGGAGCTAGTAAAATGCAGGGCCATAAATTCGGACTTATACCAGAGGCATTTTAAACTGATAAAAAAAGGTACAATCTTTGACACAGCCCAAAGCCCAGGGACACAGGCCCTACATTTATAAAGCTCATTTGGGTTCCGGCATACAATTTCCTCCCACACTATACTGGTTGTTTTCCTTTTTCTGCAGTAGCAAACAAGACTTGTAGGAACAGTTACAGTGTGTCTTGAAGCAATGGATAATTTTGACTCTTTGAATGATCTTATCAAAGCCTAAACAAAGTGTTTGTATGTGTGTGTGCGTGGGTAGTGTGTGTATGTATAGCAATGCATGTATGTGTGTGTGTGTGTGTGCGTAGCACGCGCAGCAAAACGTGTATGATAAATACTCCTGAACCATGCCCTCTGCACATTACACATTCCATTCTGTGCTTTAGCCCCTAAGCTCTGTGCATTATGTGCTCTTGGCCCCTGAACTGTTACTTACTCTTGACCACAGCACTCTGTGTGGTACATATCCATGACCCTTGTACTTTGAAAGCTATGCGCCCCTACCCCTGCACTGCATGCATTACACATTCATGACCCCTGCACCCAGAACATTACACACTCCTGACCCCTCGCAGTCTTTGTACCACACACCCTTGAACTCTGCATTCTTTGTGTTATATACTCCTCACTCTTGCACTCTGTGGGTCAACTGCACTTTGTGGCCCCTGACCCCTGCGTTCTGTGCATTATGTATCACTGACCCCTGCACTCTGTAAGGTTCATGTCCCTGACCCCTGCACTGTGTAAATGGGCAACCCAGTGGCTAAGTGGTTAGCACTTCTGCCTAACAGCACTAGGGTTGTTGGTTTCGATTCCCAACCATGGCACTATCTGCATGGAGTTTGCATGTTCTCTCTGTGCACTGAGAGGAGATAAATTCCGAGGGAGAGATGGAACAACAGAGTAGGAGGGTTTTGTCCATTGGCAGAATAGGCCCCCTTCCATGAGTTCATAAGTAATGGGTATTCAGCTACCATTATTTGCCCAAATGTTATATTATTCAACACATTGGATTTGGAAATGTAACTTGGTACAATATCCCAAGAACAACATTCAACTCGAGAAATATATAGATATGAGACTTTTCAGGTACTAAATGTGTATACAGTTATGAATAAAGATTTATTTTTATTTCCCTAAGCTTTGCATATCATATAATAATATATACAAAAGTGATTCTTGATATTCAGCATATCAGTCATATTAAAAATTCAACTTGTTAATATGTTATTCTATTTTTTACATAAACCATCACATAATGCAATGTATTATTTATTATTAGGTAAAACATTCTACTTCTTTCAGTAGCGTGAGAGTTCTCAATGTGCTTCTCAAATTCAAATGAAGCACATCACTAGGAGATATATGATATGTGCATCTACAATGTCTATATGAAAACATCCTTATTATTATAATATTACAGCACACATAGTTTTTAAATAAATAAAGGCTAGAATCAATAGTGCAAAACATGGGTTTGAATGGCAAAGAGCATGCATACACTGCAGAATATAAAACAGATTAACAGGAACTACACAAATATGGACTCTTCAAATCAACTTCTCTGTGGCTCAGTCAGATAAAGGGTTACCATATACTTTACAATCTGACCATGCAGTATTTGTAAAATCAATGTTACATTTTTCAAAACTATGAAATTATTAATTGTATTATTATACAGGAGTTATATAGTGCCGGCAGTTTATGCAGCGCTTTACAACTTGAGGGTCAACAGTACAAATACAATACACTTTAATATAAGAGGAATCAGAGGGCCCTGATTGTTAGAACTTACAATCCAAGGGAGGGGGGGTCAAGAGATACAAGAGGTCATAACTGTGGGGGATAAGCTGATGGAGAAAATAAATGTACAGTTGTTAGGTGGAGGGCAGATAGGCATCTCTGAAGAGATGAGTTTTCAGGGATCATCTGAAAGTAGACAAAGTAGGACAGATTGGGGTAGAGCTTTGCAAAAGATGGGAGAGGCTCAGAAGAAGTCCTGGAGGTGAGCATGGGATGAGGTGACAAGGGAGCTAGAGAGCAGGAGGTCTTGGGTGGAGTGACAAGGATGATTTGGTTGGTATTTTGAGACCAGGTTAAAGTTGCAGCTGGGGGCCAGGTTGTGGATGACTGTTAGTATCTTGAATTTGATTAGTTGGTTGAGTGGCATCCAATGGAGGGATTGGCAGAGAGGGGTAGCAGACGCTGAGCGGTTTGTAAGGTGGGTAAGCCTGACAGCAGCGTTCATGATGGACTGAAGGGGTATACCTATTTAGAGGTAATCCAATGAGGAGGTAGTTGCAATAGTCGAGGCTAGAGATGACCAGGGAGTGGATTAGAAGCGTTGTGTTCACATTGGTTAGTAAGAGGCATATCTTGGATATGTTGTGGAGGTTGAGGCGGCAAGCTTTGGACAGCGATTGGATGTGGGGCCAAAAGGATAGTTCAGAGTCCAGGATTACACCTAGGACCTTGGCATGGTGGGATGGGTTGATAGTCAAGCTGTTGATTTTGACAGAGAAATCAGGGGAAGTGGCACGTGGGGGAGGAAATATCATGAGCTCAGTTTTGGCTAGGTTTGGATAGGCCAGGTCTAAAAAAGATTTAAAAAGGGAATATATATGTTATGGAGTGAGAGTCATCCACAAAAATCTTTGGAACCAAAAATACAATAAAAATTGGATTGTAGCTCAACCTACTCCACAATAATAATGAGTGAGTGAGTGGTTTGGTTTGTTATTTGTTGCCTCTGATGCAGCTGCTAAGAACTGGTGAAACCGGTCAGGCCCATCCCACCCACCATTGGCCCTAATCTTCCGGATGACTAACATAGAGAACTGATAAGTATAAATGAGCTATGTATAAATTTACTTGGATTTGGTTGCTTTGGGCACATCATGAGAAAATATAACTGAGTGGATGCCCTTTTGCTTTGAATTGTTAAGGAACATGTTTTCAGTGAATGCCTTTTTTTTTGTTTTAAATAAAGTTTATTCAAACTTATATGAAAACAATCATACATTAATGGCAAGTGACCAATAATAAAGTTGATACAAAACATATAACATTGGTACAAAAATGAGACCAGACGAAATTAGAGTTTGATATTAAAACATAAAGAGAACCGGTAAACTTCAAAAAGAAACAAACAATCAGACTCTATGTAGAGGAGTGGATTGGAGGCGACAGTAAATATGAAACTGAGGGGATCTGTTTCCGGACCCTCCCCAGTCCGAACCACACACCCCAAATGGGATCCTGCTGTGCGCGGGCCGAATCGGTGAATGACCAAAAACCAAAGGGAGAGGGCTAAGCCATTCTCCTGACCAGACTATCAAACCCCGTGGGAGTGAAATCAAAAAGGTGATTCTGTTAATAACCAGGGTAATATGACATGGGTGGTTTAAGGTTGTCAAGGTAGGGAAGAGTGGAACCCCCCTGTTCTCATATGGGTCAGTCCAAATGATTGGATTATCAGTCTGGAGTATTACTTGCTCCAGACCATGTGGTAGGTTAATTCAACCTAACGCTGAGCCTGATGAAAGAGGGAGAAGAAAGAAACAAAGAGAGTTAAAGAGGGGGGCAGGGAGTAGATCTGGAGAAGTGGAAGTGGTGTAGGAGGGATGAGGATATTAGGAACCTTCGCAGAGGGGAAAGGAGGCTGGAGGGTGACATAATTTGAGAGGGCTTGCTGGGGTTTCTGTTTTAGGGTAGTAGAGAGATTTCTATATACTTAGCCCAGGGCTCCCATGTGAGCCTGAATTTTTCCAAAATCGCATTAGATATTTTTTCCTGCGGCATTATCCAGGAAATCTTCTGTTTGGTCTGGCAGAAGGAAACCAAGGGGGGTTTTCATAAGCGGGCTATTGTAATCTTAGCTCCCAGTAGGATAAAGTGGAATAGAGCGAGGGCCAATTTAGGTACATCTGGGATTCACATATTGAGAAGAGCAATGATGGGATCTTGTTTTACTGCGTAACCAGTGGACTTACCAATGAGATTAAAGATTCTATTCCAGTACCCTCTGATTTTGGGACATTCCCAAAGTGTGTGAAGGAGGGAGCCTACATAGCCACACCCTCTGAAGCAGTGCAGAGAGGACTGAGGGTAGAATTTGGTGAGACGGGTGGGGACTAGATACCATCAGCAAATGACTTTGAGAACCGTTTCCACAAGGGAATTATTAAATATTCCCCCGTAGGAGCAGGCAAAATTAGTGTGCCAGGTATCCAGGTCTCATTCAAATTAAAGGTCTCTCTCCTACTTCAACATATAGTTTGCTTTCCCCAGGGGATCAGCTAATGCTGAATAGATAAGGGAGATTCCCCCCTCACACCAGTAACTGATGAGCACCAGAGCTCGTACTGAGTTACAGAGAGTGGGGTGTCAGAACTTTTCCAAATCATGCGTAAAAAAATGTGACAGCTGGTTATAGCGGAAGGTTTCCGAAGATGGCGTGTCCAATTTGGAAATGCAATAGTTGATTGAGATGGGGCCATTGCTGTTAAAACATTGCCCTATTCTGTAGAGGCCCTTGTCAAGCCACTACCTAAAAGCCTTGATATTTAGGCCCGGGGGGAATTGGGGGTTGTGGAAAATGTGTGCCAGAGGGTGCCATGCAGAGATCAGGTAGTGTCTTTTATGCAGTGTGTCACATAGGGCCATTGAATGAGACAGTTTGGGGGCTAGGATTGGGATCTGTCTTTTTGTGGTCTCCAGGTTAGGAAATCTATTTTGGGAGTTGCCTGTCTTTCTATGTCCACCCAGTCTGATTTCGGGCCTTTGGAGTAAATGACTTAGGCCGCGTACACACGGGCGGATTGTCTGCCCAACTAAGTTTGTCAGACAATCCGACAGACAGTCCGTTCAACTTTTGAATGAACGGACTTGACCACACACGATGAGCAGACAGTCCGCCGAAAGCTTGCGCGATGACGTGTACGACACGTACGACGGGACTAGAAATTCGACGTCCAATACACTGCAATGCAACCTTCGGCGTGTAAATCCTTTCTGAGCATGCGCCATACTTAGTCCGTCCAACTTGCCTACACACGAGCGGACTGTCCGCTGAAACCAAGTTTGGACGGACAAAATTACGGAAATTCCGAAAGACTAAGTCCGTCAGACTGTCCGCTGAAAAAGTCCGCTGAAGCCCACACATGAGCGGATTGTCCGCTAAAACACGTTTCAGCGGACTAAGTTGGGCAGGCAATCCGCCCGTGTGTACGCGGCCTTAGAATTAGAATTAAATATTTCGTTTCGGAATTTCGTTTTCAGACGAAAAATGCATTTATTTAGTTACTCCCGAAATAGTTTTTTTATTTATTTTGTTTTTCGTAAAAAAAAAAAAATTGCAATCATCCGAAAATCAAAATGAATTAAGGTCGAATCTGTCATTGAAGGCTTATGGTGTCTGTCAAATGTTTAAAGAAGATTCGATGGAGCAGCAAAACTCACTGTATGATATTGCAATCATACATTCCCGGTCAAATATTTCGAGTACAAGCTATAGCAGGATTCTAATGTTGTATGTCTTCTATGGGTTTTTTAAGGCTATTTGCATTGCACACAGGTCATTAGCATTAAGAAAAAAAAATTAAGAAAAAAAAATGCGTGGGGGTCCCCCGAAATTCCATACCAGGCCCTTCGGGGCTGGTATGGATATTAAGGGTAACCCCCGTGCCAACAACAACAAAAAATGGCATGGGGTCCCCCTCAAAATCCACACCAGGCCCTTCAGGTCTGGCATGGATTTTAAGGGGAACCTCACACCAAAAAAAAAAAATGATGTGGGGGTCCCCCTCAAAATACATACCAGACCCTTATCCGAGCATACAACCAGGCAGGCCGCAGGAAAAGAGGGGGGGCGAGAGCGCCCCCCCTCCTGAACCATACCAGGCCACATGCCCTCAACATTGGGAGGATGCTTTGAGGGTAGCCCCCAAAACACCTTGTCCCCATGTTGATGAAGACAAGGGTCTCATCCCCACAACCCTGGCCGGTGGTTGTGGGGGTCTGCGGGTGGGGGGCTTATCAGAATCTGGAAGCCCCCTTTTACAAGGGGACCCCCAGATCCCACCCCCATGTGAAATGGTAAGGGGGTACAAAAGTATATAAGAACTGTCAGAAGAAGAGAAGCATCACACAGATTCCCATTGCACAGAGCGGCCCGAGAACACAGAAGAGACGCCGTGGAGGAAAATGCCAGGCGAGAACACCGGAGCAAGAAGAAGAGGATCGGAGGAAAAAGAAGATGGAGGAAGAAACTGAAGGATGAAGAAAGGAAAAAGGAAGAAGACCAGAAGAAAGAAGACTTTAATAAAGGACTTGTCAAAGACCGTCTCCTGTCATTTTTAATACTTTTTTGTCAGTTTTTTGGTGAAATGGTAGGGGTACTTTTGTACCCCCTTAACATTTCACACGGCGGGAGACCGGGATCTGGGGGTCCCTTTGTTAAAGGGGGCTTCCAGATTCTGATAAGCCTCCCGCCCGTAGACCCCCACAACCACCGGACAGGGTTGTGGGGATGAGGCCCTTGTCCTCATCAACATGGGGAAAAGGTGCTTAGAGGGGCTACCCCCAAAGCATCCAACCAATGTTGAGGGCATGTGGTCTGGTATGGTTCAGGAGAGGGCGCGCTCTCTCGTCCCCCCTCTTTTACCTTCGGCCTGCCATGTTGCGTGCTCGGATAAGGGTCAGGTATGGATTTTGAGGGGGACCCCCACGCCATTTTTTTTGGCGCGGTGTTCCCCTTAATATTCATACCAGACCTGAAGGTCCTGGTATGCTCTTGAAGGGGAACCCATGCCGTTTTTTTTTTACATTAAAGTCGTGTTGTAAGTCGCGCTGTGATTCACACTCAAGTCATGTCCAAGTAGCCTCACAAAGTCGCGCTGGAAGTCGTGTTGCCCCTGTGTGAACTAAGGGACTGTTATGATACAAGTTCAATAAACATAGATTGTTATTGTCAGAGTCACTTTGAATCTCCTATCTGTATCAAACTGTGTCAAAACAAAAATGGACAATATATCTTAAGACACAAAATATATTATGAACAAGGAAACAAAAGTGGAAAACTACTAGCGAAGGCGGTCCAAAACAAGAAAGTCGCCTCTACTATACATCAGATAAGAGATAATCAAGGCGTGTCATATTCCTCAAATGAAGAGATAGCTACACAGTTCGAATTATATTATCAGTCTCTATATAATATCCCTTCCAATCCCAAATGTCCCCTTAATTCAGAGGTCAGAGCGAAACTTATCCAAGAGTATCTAGAGAAATATAGCCCCCCTAAAATAGCAGAGAGCGTAGCCCAAGAACTCGAATCCCCTATTAATAGTGGAGAATTTGACAAGGCCCTAAAAGATATGAAAATAGGTAAAGCTCCAGGTCCAGATGGTCTTCCCCTACAATACTACAAAACTTTCACCAACATACTAAAACCAAGATTCTTGAAATCGTTCCAGTCACTGCACTTAGAACAGCATCCCCCAAAACAGGTCCTGGAGGCACATATAACCGTTATTCCCAAAGATGGAAAGGACTCAACCCTATTCACAAACTACAGACCAATTTCTTTAATAAATGTTGATATTAAGATATACGCCAAAATCCTAGCCAACAGACTATTACCCCTACTATCATCTTCAATCTCCCTAGATCAAGTGGGTTTTATCCCGGGAAGGGAGGGCCGAGATAACACAATCAAAGCCCTGAACATAAACTATTGGCTGACCTCTAAAAAGAGACAAGGTTTCTTCCTTTCTCTTGATGCAGAGAAGGCATTCGACAGGGTGGCCTGGGACTTTATAGATGTAGTATTGAAAAATATCAGCATATTACCCCAGATGAGAGCCTATATTGCTGCACTGTACTCTAACCCAACGGCACGAGTTCGCACAAATGGCCACCTGTCGAATGCCTTCAGTCTGAAAAACGGCACAAGACAAGGATGCCCCCTATCTCCGCTACTCTTCGTCCTCACCTTGGAACCACTCCTGAACAAGATTAAATCTAACCCAGATATAAAGGGGATTGAAATACAAGACCGTTCTTATAAAATTGCTGCATTTGCAGATGATATGCTACTCTTTTTATCACAACCCCATATCTCATTACCCAATATCATCCAAGAACTCGAAACATTCCAGCTAATATCCAATTTAAAAATCAACCATTCCAAATCAGTTGCATTAAACATATCACTACCCTCTAACGTTGTAGAATTGTGCAAACAAAACTTTCCTTTCAAGTGGTCTTCACATAATATTACTTATTTAGGGATTGAAATTCCTTCCGACCTCAATGATCTTTACAAACTTAACTTCTTACCTTTACTAAAAACATCTAAGGAGGACCTTAAAAGATGGAATTCTCTAAACATTTCCTGGTTTGGCAGGGCATCACTGATAAAGATGACAATCTTACCCAGATTCCTTTACACAATGCAAACAATTCCCATTAGATTGCCATCTTCCTTTTTTGCCTCCTTTCGCAAAGCAAGCTCCACTTTTATATGGAGAAGCAAACCTCCCAGAATTAAATAAACGAGACTAAACCTCCCCAAAAACAAAGGAGGAATTGCACTCCCAGACTTAAGGAAATACCATCAGGCAGCTCTTCTAACACGCATAGTTGACTGGAATCTGCACCAACCAATCAAGGACTGGGTGTCCTTAGAACAAGCGCAATTTACCTACCCAATCAATCACTTACCTTGGATAAACCCCAAACACCACTCAAAAGAAATCAAATCTCACCCCCTTATAGGCCCTACTCTGGCAACATTTCATGATACCTATAGAAAAAATGACTCTACCCCTTGGATCAGTCCCTTAACGCCACTCAGAAATAAACCTGACTTTCCCCCAGGAAATGAACAAAAAACATTCCTAGATACAGTGGTGTGAAAAAGTGTTTGCCCCCTTCCTCATTTCCTGTTCCTTTGCATGTTTGTCACACTTAAGTGTTTCGGAACATCAAACCAATTTAAACAATAGTCAAGGACAACACAAGTAAACACAAAATGCAATTTGTAAATGAAGGTGTTTATCATTAAAGGTGAAAAAAAATACAAACCATCATGGCCCTGTGTGAAAAAGTGATTGCCCCCTAAACCTAATAACTGGTTGGGCCACCCTTAGCAGCAACAACTGCAACCAAGTGTTTGCGATAACGTGCAATGAGGCTTTTACAGCGTCCTGGAGGAATTTTGGCCCACTCATCTTTGCAGAATTGTCCTAATTCAGTTACATTAGAGGGTTTTCGAGCATGAACGGCCTTTTTAACACAACATCTCAATAGGATTCAGGTCAGGACTTTGGCTAGGCCACTCCAAAGTCTTCATTTTGTTTTTCTTCAGCCATTCGGTGGTGGACTTGCTGGTGTGTTTAGGATCATTGTCCTGCTGCAGAACCCAAGTTCGTTTCAGCTTGAGTACACGAACAGATGGTCGGACATTCTCCTTCAGGATCTCTTGGTAGACAGCAGAATTCATAGTTCCTTTTATCACGGCAAGTCTTCCAGGTCCTGAAGCAGCAAAACAGCCCCAGACCATCACACTACCACCACCATATTTTACGGTTGGTATAATGTTCTTTTTATGAAATGCAGTGTTCCTTCTACGCCAGATATACTTGGACACACACCTTCCAAAGAGTTCCACTTTTGTCTCATCGGTCCACAGAATGTTGTCCCAAAAGTCTTGGGGATCATCAAGATGTGTTGTGGAGAAATTGAGACGAGCTTTGATGTTCTTTTTGCTCAGCAGTGGTTTTCTCCTTGGAACTCTGACATGCAGGCCATTTTTGCCCAGTCTTTTCCTGATGGTGGAGGCATGAACGCTGACCTTAACTGAGGCAAGTGAGGCCTGCAGTTCCTTGGACGTTGTTGTGGGGTCTTTTGTGACCTCTTGGATGAGTCGTCGCTGCGCTCTTGGGGTAATTTTGGGCGGCCGGCCACTCCTGGGAAGGTTCACCACTGTTCCATGTCTTCGCCATTTGTGGATAATGGCTCTCACTGTGGTTCGCTGGATTCCCAAAGCTTTGGAAATGGCTTTATAACCCTTTCCAGACTGATAGATCTCAATTACTTTCTTTCTCAATTGTTCCTGAATTTCTTTGGGTCTCGGCATGATGTGTAGCTTTTAAGGATCTTCTGGTGGACCTTACTGTGTCAAGCAGCTCCTATTTAAGTGATGCCTTGATTGTGAACAGGTGTGGCAAAAATCAGGCCTGGGTGTGGCTAGAGAAATTGAACTCAGGTGTGGACAACCACGGTTATAGTATGTTTTAACAAGGGGGGCAATCACTTTTTCACACAGGGCCATGATGGTTTGGATTTTTTTTCACCTTTAATAATAAACACCTTCATTTACAAATTGCATTTTGTGTTTACTTGTGTTGTCCTTGACTATTGTTTAAATTGGTTTGATGTTCCGAAACACTTAAGTGTGACAAACATGCAAAGGAACAGGAAATGAGGAAGGGGGCAAACACTTTTTCACACCACTGTAACTGGCCACACAAAGAAGTGATAGCCAAACATTTCTTCCGTAATGGGGAATTTCTGTCCCTCGATGAAATAAACAAGGACAACGACCCTAGTCTGATTTCACAATGGACCTACCTTCAAATAAGACATTATCTCTCCAGACCTGAAACGACTCATTTAAAGTCCAAAATCCCTACGACCCTTGAGACCCTATGTCTAGAAAAACACCCACAAAGACACAACATCTCTACCTTGTACAATTCACTGTTTGGTGACGGTTTAGAGTTCTCCACCCCATCTTGCCTAGCATGGGAACATGGGAACATGACCTTAACTTATCTCTTACCAAAGAAAACTGGGAAACCATATACACATACTCCCACAAAGGCTCACTTAATGTCGCCACCCAAGAATGCGGATATAAGATTTTATCAAGATGGTACAGAACGCCCAATATTTTACACAAATTCTACCCTCAGATCTCTGACAGATGTTGGAGGTGTAACAGAGAGGAAGGCTCGATGATACACGTTTGGTGGTCCTGTCCACAAATCCAGATGTTCTGGAAAATGGTCCATGAAACCATCACAGCAGTTACCTCAGAAACGATAAACTTTGACCCAGCACACTTTTTACTACACCATAACACGATCCCCAAAAAAAGGTATTTAAAATCCCTAACCATGTTTATGACAAACGCTGCCAGACATTGTATCCCCTCCGTCAAAAAAAGAGTGGTTCGGAAGAATCAATTCTATAGAATCCATTGAGGAACTCATAAGTATCTCACAGGAGAGAATGACAAACTTTACCTCAACTTGGCTCAAGTGGATAGAATATAAGGATACTCAGGAATACAAAGCATCCATACTGTAATTACTAAAGAATCTGTATCATTCAGTTATGTTGTGAAGGTTCACATAGACAAAAAAAAAAAAAAATACACTGGCCCGCTAAACGCCAAACATCCCATGCCCTCTTATCCCCCCCTTCTCCCCCCTTTTTTTTTATTTATTTATTTATTTATTTTTTCTCTTCCTCTCACCCCCCCCCCCCCCCCTCCCTTTTATGGATAACCTTGTAAAAAAAAAAGAAAATTGTTGTATTTGTTTCGCTTGTAAACTTTGATTCAATTACAGAATAGATATCTTACCTAGCATTTTGACATGCCACACTTATCTGCTCCCTGCTAGATTAATGGGCTTTCCTAAAAATTTTATAAATATCTGATATATTTTGTATAAGTGTTACTGAAATTGTATTATTACAAGTTGTAATTTTTTCTGCTTTGTTCATTATCAATAAAAACATTTGTGGAACAAAAAAAAAAAACAATGTAAATAAAGCATTTATTTGTGTCGGATCTTTCATTTTTTGGATTCTGTGCTTTCGTTATCGTTTGTCAAAACGATAATGAAAATACCTGAAATTTGGACGAAAATGTATTCGGACGAAAACGAATGCACATGTCTACTGAGAATTGGTAGAGTTGGGCGGCTTGATAATACCCCTATAAGTTAGGCAGTCCCAGACCCCAATTTTTCCTTGATCTGTACAGTACCTTCTTAGCCCTTGTACACACAGTCGGACTTTCCGACAACAAAATCACTCAGGTTTTTTCCAACGGATTTTGTCCGAAACTGGTGTTGCATACACACGGTCGGACAAAGTTGTTGGAAAATCCGATCGTTCGTAACGTGATGATGTTATTTAGTTACGATGGGACTAAGATCGTAATTCTCTACAAATGATCGGACAAAGTCCGATCGGATTATGTTGTCGGAAATTTTTTATATCCAGCTCTCAAACTTTGTCGGTCGGACATTCCGATGGAAAAAGTCAGATGAAGCCCACACACGCTCAGATTATCCGACAACACGGTCCGATCGGACATTTTCCGTCTGTATTTCCGACCGTGTGTAGAAGGGCTTAGAGAGGCAATGTCCCTTACCCCCCCCCCCCCCCCCCAGATAAACTGTATAATTGCTGACTGTAGTTTGTCTAGGAGACACTTTTTAATGGGTATAGGTGGGGAGTGGAAGAGGAACAAGATCTTGGGTAGCAGGGTCATCTTGACCACATTTACTCTCCTCGCCCAGGACATTTTATAGAGGGACCATTGCGCGAGGTCTTCTGACATCCTCTTGAGCATAGGGGGTAATTCTGGTGGTGCAGGAGTTCGCATTTTAGTAGTGAGGAATATACCTAAATAGGGGAGAGAGGAGGTGCTCCAGGAGAAGGGAAAGTGTTTTTTAAGTCTGTACACAAGGTCTTGGGAAGTTGAGATGTTGAGGGCAGTTGATTTGGACATGTTGACGTGAAGTCCCAAGACTGAACCAAATGTTTTGAGGAGTTGGAGTATGTTGGGAGTGGAAATGAGGGGGAAGTAATGAACAATAGGACGTCATCAGCAAAAAGGGAGCATTTGTGGGTCCGTTGACCACATTTTACTCCATGAATGTCCAGGTGTTGTCTGATAGCTAGATCTAACGTTTCTATCGCAATGGTGAAGAGGATGGGGGAAAGGGGGCAGCCCTGTCTGGTGCCTTTCAGGATTGAAAATTGGTCAGAGAGGTGACCTAGTTTAATTTGTGCTTTCGGGGAGGAGTAAAGGGATGTCAGGGTTCTAAGAAATTCCATACCAAAGCCCCATTTTTGTAGAATGGTAAAAAGGTATGGCCAGGTGACCATATCAAAGGCCTTTTGAAGGTCTATGAAAAGGACATATCCTGATTGGGAGGGGCCTCCATCTCACGAAGATTGCATGAGGGAGATTAAATCTACCACTCTCCTAATCTGGTCCAGCCTCTGTCTTCCAGGGATAAAACCCACTTATGGATGTACATTTCTATAAATGAGGCCATTCTATTCGCTAGAACTTTGGTCATGATTTTTAAATCATTATTGATTGATGAGATTGGCCTATAGTTACCCACTTTGCTGGGATATTTGCCTTGTTTGGGAATAAGGCCGCGTACACACGCGCGGACTGTTCGCCCAACCTTGTCCGCTGAACAGTGTTTGGGCGGACAGTCCGCTCGTGTGTGGGGCTTCAGCGGACAGTTTCAGCGGACAGTTGGCCGAACAAGGTCTTACGGAAATTCCGAAAAACTGTCCGCTGAAACCTTGTTTCAGCGGACTGTTCGCTCGTGTGTAGGCTTGTTCGGCCAACTAAGTCTCGCGCATGCTCAGAAAGGATTTCCACGTCGGAAGGTTGCATTGCAGTGTATAGGACGTCGTATTTTTCGTCCCGTCGTACGTGCCGTTCACGTCATCGCGCACGGTTTCAGCAAACTGTTCGTCCGTCGTGTGTGGCCATGTCCGTCCATGCTAAGTTTGAGCGGACTGTTCGCTCAAACTGTTGGACGGACAAAGTTGGGCCAACAGTCCGCGCGTGTGTACGCGGCCTAACTGAAATATATGCTAGGTTAGATTCTGGCTACAGGGGGGAGCCCTCATAAAGGGAGTTATAGAGCCAGACCAGACGAGGAGAGAGTACCTCAGAGAATGCTTTATAGTAATGAGAACTCGTCAACGTATACGATGATACGGATGCGATGAGGAGCACTTCTGGTGCAAGGCGACAGTTGGCAACAACAATAATGAAACCTTACATTAACAGGAGAGAATGGGGATCTCTGCAGGGAGGGGGAAGGAAGGGAGGGGGGGAGAGAGCGGCATGCAGAACATTAGGGGAGAGGTAACTAGGTGGAGCATAACTTTGTGAAAAAAATGTAAAAAAAATAAAAATAGTCATTGTAAGGCATATTCCACCCCAGCCCGGGTTGGAGGTAAGAGCAAAGTTGGGTATCCCAGATAGCCATTTAGGAGGCTAATGGGGCCCAACATAAAGAGGCCAAAGAGCCTGATAAAAACGTTGATAGTCAGACTCGTGTAGGGCTATCCACTACACATACGAGTGGGATAAACAACCAGCCCAAAAAGTAGGAGTAACACATCCCGTCCAGGAGTAAAGAAGGGGCCACTCATCTTGGAGGGTGAGAGTCCGGGTGTCTCTTTGGTAGTCGTTTGTTCCACAGAGGGATGGATCAGAGGGCTAGCCGGAGGGGGTCTCTTGGTGGAGCTTGACTTGGGTGCCGGATGCAGAGGAGCTAGTTCCTGGAAGAGAAGTCCTAATTTCAATAGCAAACGCTCGCCATCATGAAAGTTGGTGAATCCATATGATTTGTCTCTGAAATTAAACTGGAGGCAGAAAGGGAATGACCAGCAGTACTTGATTAGGGCCGGAGCGGTGTGGAGCTTTCGATCAGATCGTCTTCCCGGGAGTCCCGGAAGTCCCGTGCATGTGCACCTCTAGTGAATACCTTTTGAAACACAAAATTACCTATGTGAGGGAGGTTGACTGAGGCCAAAAGGAAAGTACTTGATTACTCTCTTTGACGTGATACACAATATATAATACAGACATCCCCTTCTATAGACCACAGGGACTGGATATATATTTGTTTCAACAGTATGTCTTCAAGCTGTATGTTGTTATCGTGGATGTATGAGAAATTTCCTTTTCTTGGAGTTTCCTTATGTGGCCATTAACTGCTTCAAACATGAGGGAGTTTGAGTGGGGTCATCTACAAGTACCCTTCAACAAGTGATGGACTGTAAATATCTGCTAGCCCATATTCCTCCTGTGGACTGCACCTTTATAGCCACATTGGATTACATTTGATTACATCAGTTCTGAAACAGGGGGGCCTCCCACCTGGTTGCAGATTGCTTACCAATCTACCCCTGACTCATCAGGTGTGGCCCCTCTTAGCCTCTAAAGGAGGGAATCATATCTTTCGTTGTCGTATCTATGAAACAAAGGAGTTGTGGGAAAAGGAGTTAAAGGGACCCATGCCTATTTCTTAGCATGTTGAGTGAATAGGCACTCCACTACTTGCCTATTTATAGAAATCTCCAAACAGTAAGTATATGTGCATTGCATTTAACAATGCTCAAATACATCACAATACATGTTTAACTTACGTAGCACTATCCCTCGAAGGAGATGCTGGTTTGATTGGTTACCTTAACGTTACCTTCTTCACCTCGATTTGGGTCTAGGGGTTCCCATGGTAGATGGCCCAGAAACTTTAGAGACTGGCGACAGATCCGGTACTCTAAGTGTCAAATTCAATAATAAAGAACTCTCTTACTTTGACTAAATCCAGAGAATAGCCATTCACAGCTGGATGTTCACTCAAGTTGGATAATCCCTCTCTCACAAGGCCTAGCAACCAACAAAGTGCTTAAATCAGGAACAAGTCTCTGACACAGACGTTGTTGTAGAACATGTAGAAATAAGTCTCTGCCACAGATGTTGTTGTAGAACACGTAGAAAACTAGAACTTGTAGAGATGCCTCTTTCAGCCAGTTTGGTGATACCCACGAGATTGGATTCACTTAGGTCCCTCAGCCTCACCAGGCTCTTGCTAAGAAGCCAACCAGTACGTGGCCTTCTGCTGAAGAGTCCTCCCCTGGATAGCTACGAAGTTACTGGGCCTCTCCACAACCAGAGACGGCGCCGGACCACCTCGGAATCCTTTCTTTAGTTTCCTTACCCTCTCCCAGAAAGCACAGCAAGAGTGACACTCCCACTGGGTGGGCTCCGAGAGAAAGTAACCTTAAAGCACCCAACCAGACTGTGGTTCCATGCCTGCCAGAAGAGACAGTGCCCCCGGTGGCCAGGCTGAACACCCTATAGTCCAGTCAGACTGATGCTGAGGTCAAAATTTGTAATAACTATACCCAAACCAAACTGCAGTTCAGGTGTAACATTACATTTCAAAAACATAGCACGCGCTCTTCAGGAGCCGGCGCTACACTTATAACAATCAGAATCATAACCCAGATTTTTACCAAGGTAAATTGATGTATATTAAATCCCAAGTGAGCGTATGCAACCAATCAAAGCATGTACCCAACAGAAAGCTGTATAGACAAATAATGCATGTAAGAAGTAATGAGCTGAGTTCTGTTACTGCAAAGCTAAAACACTGCATGTAGAGTTATATAAAGAGTACTCTTGATAACCAAGTGTTCCACATAATGCTAAGGTTCCCCAAAGTGGGGCAATTCAGTCCCCAACAGCAGTATTATTGAATTTCAGGTGCCCCTTAACTGACCCTGGTCTGTAATGACTTCCACTAGCTACTAAGAGGCATGTGATGTCACACACAACAAGGACACCTAATGGCACATAAGTTTCAAATGATGGTACAGACAATGCCCTACCTGGCTGATAGATGGGGGCATCATAGTGTCACCAGTTATAGCACCTCCCACCTCCCATTAGCATGTTTAGGAGATATTAATTTTAGGAGATATTAATTTTACCTACAAGTAAGCCTTATTATTATCAGAAAGCGGCCTTTACTACCACCTTAAAGGTAAACTTTGTACAGTGCAATGTGTAAAACACAGTATCATATTACACATCAATCATAACACTTTTGGGGCTTAAAAGTAGAGCAAAAAAGGAGGGGTATAACCCTTGCCTGTTTTTTTGTTTTGTTTTTGCTTTCTCTGGGGGAAGAGGGGGATTTGGTACAACCATGGGACAGGGGCGACAAAATGCACCTTCGTCTGGATAGGCAAAATCCTTGCACTGGCCCTGCATCCATAACAGCACAAAAACCCTATTTGCCCATAATGGGAGTGCAAAAAAAGTAGCACACTAGTCTACAAACTTCAAAAGAGGATGACACAGCCAAAATATTATTTAGTACTTTTGACATCATCAGGAGTTTAACCAGTTGCCGACCGCCGCACGACGATGTACGTCGACAGCATGGCACGGGCAGGCATATTGGCGTACATGTACGTCCCTTGCCTCCCGCGGGTCGGGGGCCCGATCGGGCCCCCGCCCGGTGCCTGCGGCGGTCGGTTTTCGTCCGGGAGCGATCCGGGACGAGGGGGCGGCCATTCATTCATGGCCACCCCCTCGCGATCGCTCCCGACGAATAGGAATCCCCCGTGACATCACTTCCTCTCCTGTAATGTAAACACAGGAGAGGAAGTGATGTATTCTCTCCTCCGTGTCGGTATTTTTCGTTCCGACACGGAGGAGAGCGGATCGGTGAGTTGCACCAACACTCTACACACACAGTAGAACATGCCAGGCACACTCACACCCCCCCTTTACCCCCCGATCACCCCCCCAATTACCCCTGCCCCCCAGTCACAGTGACACCAATGTCATTTTTTTTTTTTTTTTTTTGCATTGGTGTCATTTGTGACTGTAATAACTGTTAGGGCAGTTAGGGTTAGCCCCCTTTAGTTCTAATGTACCCCCCTAACCCCCCCCAATAAAGGTTTAACCCCGTGATCACCCCCCGTCGCCAGTGTCACTAAGGCTGGGTTCACATTGCAGCGGTTTATGAGAACGGATGTGATTCGCACCGCACTGCAGTGCAAATCACATCCGATCTCTGTGCGATTCGAGTTCAGCCATTCGCCGCACCCGCCACACCCGCCGCACCCGCCGCAAATTCGCACGGGACCCTTTTTTTGGCCCGCAGCAGAATCGGATCGCATGGGTGTTCACACCATGCGATCCGAGTTTGCAGATCGCACTGCGATATGCGAACTGATCTGGGGGTGTCAGTAACATTTCACTGACACTCCCAGCAGTTCGCATAGGGCAGTGTGAACTGCCGCCGGGAGGCATGCGATGCGGGAACCCGCCGCGCATTCATGGCGTTCCCGCATCGCTCCAGTGTGAACCCAGCCTAATAAGCGATCGTTTTTCTGATCGCTGTATTAGTGTCACAGGTGACGCTAGTTAGGCAGGTAGGTATTTAGGTTCGCCGCAGCTTTTTATAGCGCCAGGGACCCCCATATACTACCGCATAAAGCCCCCTGATTGCCCCCTAGTTAACCCTTTCACCAGTGATCACCATATAACTGTTACAGGTGACGCTGGTTGGTTAGTTATTTTTTTATAGTTTCAGGGCACCCGCCATTTATTACCTAGTCTCACTAGTGTACCCCTAAATTTAGGGGTGTCTACTTTCCAAAATGGGGTCATTTGGGGGGGGTTTGTGCCATCTTGGCATTTTATGGCCTTCAAAACTGTAACGTCCTTAGAAAGCCTGAAGGCGGTGCTTGGTTTTCGGGGCCCCGTACGCGGCTAGGCTCCCAAAAAGTCCCACATATGTGGTATCCCCGTACTCAGGAGAAGCAGCAGAATTTATTTTGGGGTGTCATTTCACATATGCCCATGGCATGCGTGAGAAATATATCATTTAGTAACAACTTTGTGAAAAAAAAAAAAAAAAAAGTTTGTAATTTTCCCGCAACTTGTGGCAAAATATAAAATATTCCATGGACTCAACATGCCTCTCAGCAAATAGCTTGGGGTGTCTACTTTCTAAAATGGGGTCATTTGTGGGGGTTTTGTGCCATCTTGGCATTTTATGGCCTTCAAAACTGTAATAGGTAGTGAGGAGTGAAGTCAAATATTTACGCCCTTAGAAAGCCTGAAGGCGGTGCTTGGTTTTCGGGGCCCCGTACGCGGCTAGGCTCCCAAAAAGTCCCACATATGTGGTATCCCCGTACTCAGGAGAAGCAGCAGAATTTATTTTGGGGTGTCATTTCACATATGCCCATGGCATGCATGAGCAATATATCATTTAGTGACAACTTTGTGAAAAAAAAAAAAAAAAAAAAAGTTTGTAATATTCCCGCAACTTGTGGCAAAATATAAAATATTCCATGAACTCAACATGCCTCTCAGCAAATAGCTTGGGGTGTCTACTTTCTAAAATGGGGTCATTTGTGGGGGTTTTGTGCCATCTTGGCATTTTATGGCCTTCAAAACTGTAATAGGTAGTGAGAAGTGAACTCAAAAATTTACGCCCTTAGAAAGCCTGAAGGCGGTGCTTGGTTTTCGGGGCCCCGTACGCGGCTAGGCTCCCAAAAAGTCCCACATATGTGGTATCCCCGTACTCAGGAGAAGCAGCAGAATTTATTTTGGGGTGTTATTTCACATACGCCCATAGCATGTGTGAGCAATATATCATTTAGTGACAACTTTGTGTAAAAAAAAAAAAAAATTTTTTTTTTTGTCATTATTCAATCGCTTGAGGCAAAAAAATAAAATATTCAATGGGCTCAACATGCCTCTTATCAATTTCCTTAGGGGGTCTACTTTCCAAAATGGGGTCATTTGGGGGGGTTTTGTACTGCCCTGCCATTTTAGCACCTCAAGAAATGAGATAGGCAGTCGTAAACTAAAAGCTGCGTAAATTCCAGAAAACGTACCTTAGTTTGTAGATGTGACAACTTTTGCGCAAACCAATAAATATACAATTATTGACTTTTTTTTTACCAAAGACATGTGGCTGAATACATTTTGGCCTAAATGTATGACTAAAATTGAGTTTATTGGATTTTTCTAATAACAAAAAGTAGAAAATATCATTTTTTTTCAAAATTTGCGGTCTTTTTACGTTTATATCGCAAAAAATAAAAATCGCAGAGGCAATCAAATACCATCAAAAGAAAGCTCTATTTGTGGGAAGAAAAGGACGCAAATTTTGTTTGGGTACAACATTGCATGACCGCGCAATTACCAGTTAAAGCAGCGCAGTGCCAAAGTGTAAAAAGACCTCTGGTCATTTACCAGCAAAATGGTCCGGTCTGAAAGTGGTTAAAGTATTTTAAACAGATACTGGCATTTGTTGAGGAATTTTAGCATAGTGAAAAAACACACAAAAGATAAATGCCAAAATGGTGTTTAGACACTCCACCTCCATTTAAGATAAACTACAATACAGCCATTTATCACGGCATTGATAGGGTGGTGACTGTAAAGCCAAAGGTTTGATTAGATGTGATCGTTATAGTCAATGCACCTTGATTAAAAAGGGGAATTTTTTTTGGTATCCATTTGCAATCATCACACATTTAAACAATTTGCAGGTTACCAGACTATCAATATAATCTATATATTGTTCTGCAAATGTAGTGCTTTTTATGTTGGTAAAACAAAGTGACAATAGTGTCACTGCATTTGACCACAGGGTTGAATATTTCAATAAATAAATCCTCAGATGTAAAACATGTTGAATATATTGCTTGATATCTTGATGGCTTAATGAGTCCCAACATTGTATTTCCTTATTGTGAAAAGCTGACATAGTTAAGTATTATCATTCATCTACATCATTAATGTTTATTTTTATGTGGCATGGTTGCCACTTGTTATTATGTGACTGATTGTTGAACAGTGCTACATATTGTTGTTTGCATGATTAACTAGCTAAGATCTGCTGACTGTTTTTGACTTATATAATTTGTTATTATTATTTCAGATAATTATATGGCGCTGCCAATTTATGCAGTGCTTTACATATATATATATTATACATTTACATAAGATATATTTACCATGTTCCATGTGATACTAGGTGGTCCACTGTTGTTGAGTATTTTTTTTATGTCGCCACTGGGCTCACATGGAAAACATAATGTAATAATTTAATATTAAATACTTCTATGCTTATAAATATACATGAGATATGTCCGGTAAAATTAGATTTCTGTTTTAGACTCAGTAATCAATAAATTAAATAGTGTGTTGGTAAGGGGGACAACAAAATGAGTGGAGAGATAGTGGAAGCCATGCTGTATGCAGAGCCACCCTCACTTCTTCAAAATTCTAAAGCCAGTGACAACACACTCAGGTTGAGCTGACACATTTCTTATCATCCCCACTAAAATAACCATCTCAAAACAGATCACATTGAATGAAGCAGATAAAAATGGGACATAGCCAGGGACGGCAATTCCTCAAAAGTCTTCTGCAGTAAGTTTTTTTTTCTTTCAAAGTATTTTATTGCAGTTTTGAAATATAAGGCCGCGTACACACGGGCGGACTGTTCGCCCAACTTTCTCCGCTGAACAGTGTTTGGGCGGACAGTCCGCTCGTGTGTGGGCTTTCAGCGGACAGTTTCAGCGGACAGTTTGACGGACAAGGTTTTTCGGAATTTCCGAAAAACTGTCCGCTGAAACCTTGTTTCAGCGAACAGTCCGCTCGTGTGTAGGCTTGTTCGTCAAACAAAGTTGTGCGCATGCTCAGAAAGGATTTTCACGCCGAAAGCTATAATGCAGTGTATAGGACGTCGTATTTTTCGTCCCGTCGTACGTGCCGTTCACGTCATCGCGCACGGTTTCAGCAAACTGTTCGTCCGTCGTGTGTGGCCATGTCCGTCCATGCTAAGTTTGAGCGGACTGTTTGCCGAAACTGTTTGACGGACAAAGTTGGGCGAACAGTCCCCGCGTGTGTACGCGGCCTCACAAACAAGGCATACATATGTAGAAAGATAATACAGCAATATAGAATCTCAGAGACATACAATTCAGATGCATAGTCAATGTAATACCAAGGTGTATAGATTCGGTTATTGAGCAGACCTTAAACAGATAATATTCCGAAAAAGGAAAAGAAACAGTAACTGAGCAATATAAGCGGGGTAATGTATTACATGGGGCCCACTACTTTCTGTCACGTTGCTTGGATGACGAGAGTATAAAAGTAGTGGGTGTAAGAGTTGTGGATAGGAGTACCCCAAGCAACATTAACGACTGAAACCCATTACGGGCCAGGGTGTGAAAAATGCAAACCTATAAACATGCACCAAGTCTCCGGTAATGGCATCCACCCCATGCGGGAGCTAACTGTGGATAGGAGAAACACACTCGGTGGAACAACCGAGGAGTTTGTGAGGAGACTTGATGGGAAATATTATAACTGAACAAGCTATTTTTGTTGTGAAAGATAGATTTAAAGGACAACAAAAGTTAGAGCCTAACCTATTATAGAACGTGGAGGGGGGGGGGGGTAAGGAGGAATGAGTGGGGAGGAAGGTGGAGGATTTGTAACCAAGGCTAAAGTACCAAGATTATGTAAGTATCCCATTGTCTAGTTAGAATGACGAAGAGGGTGGTAAGTGAGCATCGGTATAAGTAGGGGAGAGCTTGAAATGTATCCAACATGCCCAGGTGTGAGTGAATCGGGAGTGTGTGTCATGGGCCTGATGTATAAGTCTTTCCATTTCTTCAGTATGGTTGATTTGTCGATACCAGTCAATCAAGGTAGGAACTTTGGCGGTTTTCCAATGTCTGGGGATGCATAGCGTGGCGGCATTTATCATATGTAGGGCAAGAGACTTCTTATAGCTGCGCTGTGGGATCTGCGTGTGGTGAAGGAGATATTGGGCTGGAGAGTAGTTTGGAGTATATGTCGTGATCTTCACTATATTGTCGTGGACTGCTTTCCAGAACGGCTGAAGTACTGGACAGTCCCACCAAACATGTAAAAAGGAGCCAACAGCAGAGTCGCATCTCCAACAAGTCGGAGGAACGTCTGGAAATAGTCTGTGTATTTTTTCAGGAGTACGATACCATCTAGAGTAGATCTTATATCGGTTCTCTTGTGCCGATACGTTTAAAGTACCCTTATGCGTGTGTTCATACGTTCGCAGCCAGTCTTCAGTGGTCATGGAAGTTAGCAGTTCAGTACTCCATAGCAGTTTGATACTATCCTGTGCCTTGGTGTCTGAGTGAAGCATAGTAGTGATGGTTGAGATCAAATGCTGTTGGGGTTCGGAGCTGTTACATAAGTTTTCAAAGGGGGTTAGCTCCCTATTCCAGAGTGCTAATGGTTGTGAAGTAAGGAAGTGCCTGATTTGGAGATATTTAAAAAATGGTAAATGGAGTTCTGGGAATTTAGAAACCATATGGGGAAATTATAAAATCGCCCCATGTTCAATGAACTGGTGTGTTCTATAAGTCGATGTCCGGTGATGTGGTCTCCGTTCTGAGATACCGGGGGGAAAATCCGGGTTAGAGGATAAAGGTGTCATAGGCCCTATTAGCCCGTCAATGCAGAGAGTGGAACTTGTACGGTGTAGAGCTTGTATAGTTGGGCCTATAAAGGGGTGAGTCAGGATTGTCGTGGGGATTGTTGATTTAGCTATCCATGGGAGATTTATCAGAGGAATTGGAATCATGTCTTGTTCTAGTTGTATCCATGCTTTATTGCGATGATGTACATGCCAGTCAACTATTCTAGTAAGCATACTGGCGTGATAATAGTTGTGTATATCAGGTAAGCTCAAGCCTCCAACATTTTTGGGAAGAATCAGTTTGGCCCAGCTTAGCCTCGGGGCACGATATCCCCAGATAAATTGTCTGCACATATGCTTGTAAGTACGCAAAAATAGTTTGGGAAGAAGTATAGGGACCGTTTGTAGGAGGTAGAGTAGCCGAGGAAGGATATTCATTTTGAGGATTGCTATCCTTCCAAACCATGAGAAAGGGCCTTTGTGCCAGGTAAGAAGGTCTTCCTGAATTTTAAGCAGCGTTGGACCAAAATTCATTTCATATAATTTGGATAAATCAGAGGGGATGTTTATACCTAAATATGTTAAAGCATGACGTTCCCAACTGAAGGGAAAGTTAAGTTTGCAGTGGGCCAAATCAGGATCCGATAAAGTGATATTTAACGCTTTCGATTTTTCGAAATTTATTTTTAAGTTAGAGATGGCTTGGAAGGATTTCAGGTCTTTCAGTAAATTTGGAATCGTGATTATCGGGTCCGCAAGAAAAAGCGGTATATCGTCCGCATACGCAGCAATTTTATACGATTTACCTTTGATGTCTATCCCCTTTATGTCCGGGTTGTCTCTCAACATACGGAGAAGGGGTTCAAGGGTCAGTACATAAATGAGTGGGGAGAGAGGGCACCCCTGACGGGTACCATTGGTGACGGAGAAGGCATTCGACAGACGTCCATTAACTCTTATTCTAGCCGTGGGAGTAGAGTATAGGAACCCAATCATGGACAGCAGTCGTGGAGGGAGTCCAAGATGCTGGAGCACAAGAAGCATATAGTCCCAGGCTACTCTGTCGAATGCCTTTTCCGCATCCAACGAAAGAAAAAAGCCTTTAGTTTTTGTGGTGGTCAACCAGTGGTGTATGTTCAGAGCTTTTGTAGTGTTATCCCTGGCTTCTCTACCAGGGATAAAACCCACTTGGTCAGTGGAAATGATATCAGAAAGCAGGGGTGAAATCCTATTAGCTAAAATCTTAGCATACAATTTGATGTCTACATTAAGCAATGAGATCGGGCGGTAATTGGGGATTAGTGTTGCATCCTTGCCTGGTTTGGGGATAAGCGTGATGTGTGCTTCGAGTAAATCTGTGTTTGGTCTTATGAACGATGCGAGAAAGTGGGGAAGCAGAACCTCGGATAAAGATTTATAATAAGCTGCAGACAGGCCATCTGGGCCTGGGCTTTTGCCCGCTTTCAATTGTTTGAGGGCAAGGGTGGCTTCAGGCAAGGAAAGGGGGGCATCTAGGGCTGTTGTACTAATGGGGTCCAGAGAGGGAGGCGCGTACTTAGAGAGAAAGTCAGTGATAAGGTCTGTTCTAGATTGTGTTATATCTGTATGTTGTTGGTGCGGTAGATTATATAGTGAGTGAAAGTAGGTCACAAAATTCTGTGCTATAATGTCAGAATCGACAATTGAGTCTCCAGTTGGGGTAACGATCTTATGAATAGTATAGGACGCTTTCCGTCTCTGAAGGGCTCTGGCTAACAACTTACCGGCTTTATTGCCAGATTCGTAAAACAATTTGTGGGTCAGAGCAAATTTACGCTTTAAGGTTTTTTGCAGTTCTGCTAATAGCTCTTCTCGAACCGACGTGAGTTCGGCTAGATGTGATTCAGCCAGGGTGCGTTTGTGAGCCCTTTCCAGCGAGTGAATGCGTCTGTATAGTTTATCTATATGTGCTTTCTTCAGTTTGCGTCTCTGTGCTGCCATAGATATAAATAAACCCCGGACAACACATTTATGTGCCGCCCAAATTGTTGCACGGGACATATCGTCCGTCACATTTTCTGTAAAATAGTTAGAAAGACATTCCGTGAGTGAGGTAATATTGGCTGTGTCCAGTAGTAAAGAGTCGTCAAGTCTCCATATGGCAGACCGTGGGGGACCTTGTGACAGTAAAAGGGAGATTGTTATTGGGTTGTGGTCAGAGAGGAGTAAGGGTTCAATCGTGGCCTTTTCCAAACTTGCAATGTCTGCTTGTGAAAGAAAAAAATGATCTATCCGGGAATATTTGTTATGAGGGGGCGAGTAGAAAGTGAAGTCTTTAACCGTCGGGTGAAGCGTGCGCCAGGTATCATGCAGGGACAGCAATTGGAGTTGTGATTTTATATCTCTTAATGCCCGGAAAGTGATACAAGATGAACCATTGGAAGTGTCAAGGGAGGGATTTAGGGGAACATTAAAATCTCCGCCTACAATAAGGAGTCCCGCCTGAAAAGTCGTAAGCAGGGAGAGAGTTTCTCTGAAAAAGGATACTTGGTGAGAGTTCGGGGCATATATGTTGGCTATAGTCACCTGTCTGTTGTAGATGCTGCCTTTGAGGAAAAGATAACGTCCTTTTTTATCTCGGAGCACTTCAGACACGATTAAAGGGTAGGATTTCTAAATAAGTATAGACACCCCTTTTGATTTTGCTTCATCATTGGTCGCGTGGTATACCGAGGGGTAATAGGTGTTTGGAGTTTGGGGATCGCGTCAGTACGAAAATGGGTCTCTTGGATAAGGGCAATATGTGCTTTGGCCTTGTGCAGTGTATATAACAATTGGGATCATTTTTCGGGGGTGTTTAGGCCTTTAATGTTTAATGAGTAGCAGATAGTAGGGGAAGCATTCTGCGTTAGATCCCTAGGGGCAGTTGTAGGGGGATCTGGGACCTCCATATTGCGAGGGTATCGGGTAAGATTGGATGATGTGAAAAGGATAGGTATGGGAGGTAAAAAAAAGAGGATTTCAACAACAAAACAAAACAAACAAAAAAAAGGGGGGGGGGGGGAAATCAAAAGACCACTTTTTCAGGTGGTAAAATATAGATGACGGTGTAAGGAGGATCAGGGGACCCCACACCGGTGGGATGTGCGACCCCTCACCCCCCCCCCACAGCGGGGTTAACCAGGACAAAGCCCAATGAGGGACTAACAGAAAAATTGCGGATTATCAGTTATATAGTATATAGTATATAATATGTAACACACAGTAAGGCGGTGGTACGGCCCCCAGGACTAAGGAGACGGGCAGAGTTTTCATGAGGTATAATGGTTAACATGGAGAAGTGATATGCAAACAGCGGCTATCACACAGGCGCATCCATACAAATAGCAAAGATATAACAGGTAAGCCGGGTAATCGGAAAGGTAGACATGCAGGCTACTATCTGGATACTGAGTAATGTATAGAGGGACTGTGGGAAGGGTGGAAGTTAGCCTAATCTATCTCGGCAAAGGAAGATAAGCATAACAGATAATCATGGAGGTGTACAGCCAGGGCCTATGCAATATGCAATTCTAAAGTGTGGCAGTAGGGGCGTACAATCATAAAGAGAAGCAAGTGTTACCATAGCAGGTATGGCTTAGAGGACATTCTGATGTATAGGAGACAAAAACTGAGGTATAACAAACATAGAGGATATGAAATAAGAATTAGTCACACGGGGACATCTAAAGAGAGGAACAAAAGCAAAAAGCAATAAATGTATTAACCATTGCTAACATACTGAACCAGTATAAAGCTGCGGGCTATAGACACTAGGCAGAAACAGAGTAAGCAGGAGAGTGGCGCGCTTTCCTCCTAAGGTGTAGAAAGCTTCCGTGGTGGCCACATGTCTGTACCTGCGTACGAGCATAGTTATAGCAAACTAACCTTATGAGATATTGATCTGCATTAAAGTTTAAAAAGTTAGCCATATGTCTTTATATCTGAGGATATAACACACCTGGTAGGCGTAACGTACGGTATTGCAGTCTGTATTAGCTTGTCCCGCCATGACAAAAAACCTAGCAAGGGAGTAGACTGGGTTTGCGGGTCTCTGACATTCAGCCAAACAGAATATATCCGTACCAGGATTATCTTCAGATCAACGGGATGAAAGTCAAACCGATTATCGTAGGTCAGGGGCTTCTTGCTGAACGGGGACCCGCTCAGATAAGCTGCGGAAGCCTGGCAAATCTAATGGAGAGTACAACCTCTTAAAGCCTCCGTGTATTCCAGTTGTTGTAGCGTGGAGGAACCCTTTCAGATGGGGAGTTGTCATAGAAGACAAATAGGGCAGGTACCTGAAGTCACTCGTCTTGTCAATCCGCAGGTGTCCATCAAAGTTCCAGGTTTCTTGTTAGGAGAATTAATATAGGCAAGATTTGCAGCCACCAAAGAGGAGCGAGCAAGGAGGGATAGATAGTAAGCTGAAGGGATAAAGCCCGGGAAAGAAGAAAGGCGAGAATATCCAGTAGTATATGTGCTGCAGTTTATATATCCAGAAGAACAAAGATAATAGTAGGAACGACAGCCGTCTAATTCCGATTTCCGCATGTAGTTAGGGAGATATACAACTGTTATTTCAGTAGTCCCTCCGTGCTCTACGTGAGCGGGGAGAGGATACCTGGCTGTAATCCCTGGTAATGGTACCAGAGTGGCGGAGCCCCCTGGGTCTGGAGGAGGATCTTCTCCTCCGATACGGGGTAGCTTGAGTGTCCATCAGGTCATCAGGGGGATGTAGAGACTTGGGTATCAGTGGGCGAAAGTTAGCATACCAGTTCGGGACCGCGGTCGGAGGCAGGTCCAATATATCACAAAAGTTGGGCAGGTCTTCTGGTACCTTGAGATGCGCCGTGCGTCCTTGATGAGAGGCGGTAAGACAGAATGGAAATTTCCATTTGTATAAGATACCTCTAGTCTTCAACACATCCAGGAGTGGCTTCAAATCTCTGCGGTGTTGCAAGGTGATACCAGAGAGGTCTTGGAATATCTGTATATGGGTGGATTCATAGGAGATGTGCTGTTTAAGACTAGCAGCCTTCAGTATGTCTTCCTTAAGTCGGTAGTCGGTTAAGCAACATACTACATCCCTTGGGGGATCAGTGTCCCTGCCTTTGGGTCGGAGCGCACGATGAATCCGGTCCATGCCAATGGCAGTGTGGGAGGGCCTGTCCAACACGGAGTTGAAGATGGCTGAGATCGCGGGAGCTATATGCTCACCTTCAATGGCTTCAGGGAGGCCTCTGACTCGGAGGTTATGGTGCCTCCCCCTGTTGTCCAAGTCTTCCATGTGCCTTTGCATGTCCCTGAGCTGCAAGGTATGGCTGTCGATCTTCCTAGTGGAACAACAAATGCTCAGTTCATGCGATTCTGTCACCTTCTCTACAGTATGCATTCGGTCGGATAGCATTTTAAGATCAAGGCGTAGTTCAGCAATGGCCGCCGATAAGGTATCCTTAATGTCTGAGGCAATCGTGCGGAGATCATTCATACTAATAGCTGAGGAAGAGGTTCCCGAGTGTAGGCCGTCCGGAGAACTGGCATTAGCCGGTGTCACGTCTGGGGAAGTCTCCGAGAGCACAATGTCAGTGCGGGAGTGAGAGCGCGTGTTTGAGGCCTGTGAGGGACCATGGCGGGACGGCGCCATGTTTCCCCTCTGTGACCAAAACATCTCCGGGATATTATGCCCCTGTCCGGTTGCGTTTTCCCTCGGGAAGCGGGACCGGGAAGCCGAAGATGTTCGAGAGGCCGTTCCCATGATAAATGCTTATGTAGCAGCTGGTATACCTCAATTTGGCAGTAGTTTTCATCCTGAGGTGCCGGAGCTCACCTATTACACGTCCGCCATCGAGCTCAGCCAAGCCACGCCCCCTTCTGCAGTAAGTTTTTTAAGCTCCATTGTAAAAGTGCCATGGCCATCATAAAACCACATAGAAAAAGGACACATTCAATGTCTGGCTCTACTTGACTGGAAACTGCTTTTTTCATATATCTCCAGTGCTCAAATGCTAAACAAAACCCATATAATTATAATAAAATGATATTTATGACAAACTTTAGCATGGGTTGACACATATCCGGAGTCTCATGTGGCTGCACCCCCCGATAACTATTGTTCAAGAAAAAAGGAAAACTCCCCGTGGGTTTTTTTAGCAGCAAGTATGAGTCAAGAAAATTAGGATTTTATTTATATATATTTTATCAAAAGACAATTGGACGATATTCATACAAGAGTTAAAAAATGAGCTCTGGTATACAAATGCAAGACTAATGGATTGGAAAAAGGAAAACAATTATATGACAATACCATAAGGAATTTCAATACATTAGAAATTATCAACCCACAATATAAATTATGGTGATGCTGTCTGATGTTCAGGAAATACCCCAATGCATTTTAACCTTTAAGGGTTATGGTCTTCCTCAGGGGGTTCTTATGCTTTTATGAATACATCGAAAAAACTAATTTCAATATTGTATAGTATGATATACAGTCACTTTTTATTGTTATGCATCTATCATATGTAGAAAATGGCAGTTGTGTCATATTTACCCTCTCCACCAGGCAGGCTCGCTTATCCAGAGACTTCTTTTTTTAAAAACACACAGAAAAAGCAATTTGTTTCCTCACTGCTGATCCCGGATACTGCTGGGAAGCTGCTCCACCCCAAGGGGGGGGGGCTTACAAGTGGTCACAGACTTTTAGGCACCACAGAGGGAGAAGAAAGCAGGGACCAAAAGCACCTGAAAGTTATCGTAATTATACTAATTAGTATTCTGCATACATCTTCTATCATAATTACCAGCATGGATTTAAGGAGGAATTAGCATGCAATAAAGGAGAACATAGAGCGGGCCTTATTATATTACTTGTTTAGATAAATTAGGATCAGTCTCCATTCGTGCTCAGGTATAAACCTCTATGCCCAAAGAGCGGGATCACTAAATAAAGTATTACATAAGTTTTAGATAAATGCAACAAAAGCCAAAATATCAAGAGGCTGTAAGTAAGGTATAACAACTAATTAGAATTATGCTTAAATTGTGAGTGAAATACAATTAATAAAATTGTGAGTGGGGGGTATCACCCCCCCTTCACAGTTTTTAATCTAATTTGATTTAAAACTAAAAGGCACACTGGACTCCGGATGGGAGCCATGTGCAAAATGTGTTCAAGTGAAGGGGGTAAGAAAACATATTTGCCTTTATAGGAAGTGATAAAAGTGAATGAATTGAAAGTGAGTGCTACAATATAATGGTGATGCACAGAAAATATAAATATTATATATTCTCAGGCAATTATCAAAAACAAATGTGTTTAATAATAAAGTGAATTCATAACAATATTAATGAGTACCTATTTAGTATAGGAGAATAGTACACTAGGAACAGTAATACTATGGCCTCTATAATAAGAGGTGCCAGGTCCAATTTGTTTGGATCATTTACATGTAGAGGTAAACTCTAAGTAAAGAAGGCATAAGAAAAAATACAAAAATGTATTAAAGCGGAGGTCCACCCTAAAGTGGACCTTCCGCTCATCGGAACCCTCCCCCCCTCCGGTGCCACAATTGGCACCTTTCAGGGGGCAGGGGGTGCAGATACCTGTACAGTACAGGTATCTGCACCCACTTCCGAGATAGCTCTCTGCGGAAAGGGGCGTAGATTACGCCCCTTTCCGCAAGTGCCCGCTCCTTTCCGCAAGTGCCCCGCTGCCTGCTGGGAAACAAACAGATCCCAGAGGCAGCGGGGACCGTCCTTATTGCGCTGCGCGACTCGCGCATGCGCAGTAGGGAACCGGGAAATGAAGCCGAAAGGCTCCATTTCCTGATTCCCATACCCAAGATGGCGGCGGCAGGACCCGAGAGACGATCTAGAGATCGGCTTCGGGTGCCGACATCACGGGCGCGCTGGACAGGTAAGTGTCACTATTTTAAAAGTCAGCAGCTGCAGTATTTGTAGCTGCTGGCTTTTAAAAAAAAAAAACGCAGAGTCCCGGCGGACTCCCGCTTTAAGATATATTGAAGAGAATTATGTATAGCAGCAATAGTGCTATGTCTCCATATGCTGCTGTATATTCTTACTTAGTTCCAAATGCTTGCTACTGTGCTTGTCAGGGGTCAACTGAAGAAACCCTGGCTTCAGCCCCTCCTAATATATTCCTATCAATGATTTAATAATATAATAATAATCCACAGGTGCTTGCGATTTTGTCCTGGAAAAGACTCCCTCTAGAGTGGTGCCAACAGGCCACAGATGGCAGCCCTCCTGTGGCCACTTCTGCGTTCCGGAAGGTGGAAGTGCCCCGGACTCCTCTGTCATCTCTGATGCAATGAACGTGACTGGGGGCGAGCCGCGCGCATTCGTGGCCGAGATACGTTGGACGCAGGAGATCGCCCCGCGCAAGCGCGCTACATCGTCTCCCAGTCCGACGATGAACACGGGGCGCCACTGGCAGTAGTGGAGCTCCCCACAACAGTAGTTGTTTAAACTACGGGTGCTACTAGGTAGTGGAGATGTGAAGAAATCATATCCCTCTACCCTGCTTGGAAGCCACCAGGTCCAAGATTGACATTTCTTGACTCATACTTGCTGCTAAAAAACCCCATGGGGAGTTTTCCTTTTTTTTATGAAAAGCTTTTACCAGAAGGTAAAAAATTATTGATTTATATTAGTGATTAGATACCAAACACCCCTACAATGTAATGTTTTTGAGAATGATTTTTCCTGCACAATAATTATGAATGAGTCATTTTATATGACAATATTTTTAAGATACAGGATCAATCAATATGAACACAGACTAAAAATAGGAGATTTATTCACAAAGACATGTATTTATATTAAATAGTTATATAAACTCTACATAAAATCAAGAACATTTATTGAAACACCCACTAATGGTAGTGCTGTACTTTTTATATAAAAAAATAAATGTTAAAATATCCCCATAGAGTCAATAACCATATATATATATATATATATATATATATATATATATATATATATATATATATATATATAGCAATTAGATAGAATGTCTGTATTTCACAAATTCAGTTAGTATACTGCAGGTAAGTAAGTGATCAACACCGTAAAATAAAATAGACCTCTGCTATGTCAACGGAAAGAAAAATGTAAAAAATTGTAAAAAACAATTAAGCTAAAGAAAAATCTAGGAATTGGTTATCACCTCGAGGGAATTACTTATCTAACTGTTCAATAAATCAGTATATCAATATAAATCAATATTTCCAAATACAAACCATTGAATAAAAGGTCAATGCTTTTGTGGAACAAAAAAAAAAAGAATAAAAGGTCAACGCAATATAATTACCATTCCCAAAATGTTTGCTGGTTTAAAATGGTTGTTACCAGAGTCTCCTAATATTGCTGCTGTTTCCAAGATGTGATCTGTTTAAGGAGGAGCTACGTCTTGCATCCTCAGAGTTTCAGAATATAAGGCATCAATGAATCTTGGTGGGTGGGGTTATGAATATGTTTGAGTTTATGGAATGTATGAAGTTGATGGATGAAGTGCCCGTCTGTCCACGTGTCCTTTGGGTAATGACCAGTAGTCTTAAATATCACTATAAACAATGAACTCATAAAGATTTACATAACCCTAGCCCAAAAGGTGGGACTTTATTTCCATTGGTGAAGGTAGATAATCATTTACCTTCCTGAAAGTCCTGTTATTTTAATTGTCACTGCTTCTTTTAACTACCAAGGGTCATTGTAGAGCAGAATTATTTAACCTAAAATATTTATAAGTAATATTTTGTAAAAAGTGTTCATATCTTCATAATCTGACTGTATAGTGTTGCAAATCTATCTAGAATATTTAGGAGCTCTGGTAACCAGTATAATATAAGGATACTATTTTACTCATCAATATCACATAAAATTATTGAATATGAATATATGTATCACTCTGTAAGTAGTATTAGTAGTATAGTATTACTATGAATACTTATGCATCTAGGTAAAAAATACATGCTGTATGGATATATATTTCTGTATACATGGTTAGAATATTTATATATCATTAACAACAATAACTGCTATACTTAAAGCTATTTTTACCTGTAATATGCTCTACATCAAAATAATATATTTTTATTTTATAAAACAATTACTATTGTGCCAGCATACATTGAAATAATGACTATATTTATGAGCTGGAATATGATATATATTTTGAACACCTTTTTACCATATACTTTTAAAAATAGACAGATATAAACTTCTTAGTGGAACAAGTTTTTTTTTCTCTGATAGTTGCCTTAAAAAAGACTTTGGAAAACCTTGCCTCCTCCATAGATTTTTTTTTAGCGATGTGTGATTCCCACTGGAAAGACATTCAGATGATTGTCTTCAGATCCTTTTATTATGGGTACAATGTCCCTTCCATTCTTTTATTTAAGGGACAGAGATTGAAGGTCCTTTGGCCTTATGTCTTAGCTCTACAAACAGCTTGTTTGGAATGTTCAATGATAGGTGAGTAATTGGTGTTGGGGAAAAAAACAACTGAATTATTTGTGAGCTGATTTTTTAACTTTCTATCATGGGGCTTATTCCATATAGAAATAAAAATATATTTTTTTTATTTCTTCCCCAAAAGTCTAACATGGGACACATTACCCCTTTTGATAAAGCCTTACATATGATCCATATCATGTCTGATGTCTACTAAAATCATGATTTCATTCAGTGCAATAAGGTTGTTGGTTGCTGGACTGACAAACATGGTCACCTGGGAATATTGATATAATTACAAAAACTGGCATTGATGAAGGGTCCACTGAAATATAGTGAATGACTTCAGAACATCTACATTACATCTCTCAGCTCTCTTGATTGGGTTTCAGTTGGCTGAATGATACCCTTTGAAGGTTCAACAAAACTTGGCTGGAATTGGCAGTTGGGACTCTTATTTTCCTCTGAAATTATAAAGGATTGTTAAGGTTTATTCATGAGAGCAAAAATACTTTAAAATCACAGAATTGACTTGGAGTGGTTGTAAAGGCAGTAGGGTTTTTACCTTATTGTACTCTGCGTTGATGTAAAAAAAAGCCTGTGTTCAGCTCACCCCGAGCCCCCCCCCCCCGCCAAATACTTACCAGAACATGACCTTGATATGTATGCTTCAAGGTCAAAAAACAGCACACGGGCCACTCCAAAAGTCCTCCAAAATACTTACCAGACTCTATGTGCTAAGTATTTTGGAGGTTATTTGGAGGGATTATTTCATATGATGTTCAAAGAAAAAAAAAGCATGCTTTTGCTTTGATAGATGGAAGTCAGAAAATCTTTTTCCTTAAGCACTGGGAAAAATTCCTTGCAAACTTGATGGCTTTTTTTGGCTTTAGGAAATCAACCAATTGATCCATGCTAACGTTTAAATCTTGGCCCTTGTACACACGGTCGGAGATTCCGACAACCAAATCCGGTCGGAGTTATTCGAGGTCCGGAAGTGATGTTGCATACACATGGTCGGACTAAGTTGTCGGAATTTCGGGTTGCCAAGAACGTGGTGACGTAAGCCGCATACGGCGGGCCTAGATAAGGGAAGTTCAGCACCACGTCAGGCACCCTTTGGGCTCCTTCTGCTGATCTTGTGTGCATTGCATGTTAGTAGAAGACGCGATGTTAGTAGAAGTTTGGAGAGAGACGATTCGCGCTTTTCAGATTTGTGCTTCAGTTCACTACTGCTCTTCAGTTTCTGCTTGTCTTTGCGTATCTGATAATCAGTGCGTGTAGTCAGTAAGTATTTGTTTCTCATTGTGGACTATATCTTGGTATAGTACGCTTTGATTTGCATTGCTTATTGTCTGCTTGCTTCTGCTATTCAGGTCGTTCTTTCAGGCATTGCTGTTTATCGGTGCTTTCTGTTATCCGTTCTGACCAGCCGACCGTTTTCAAACCATGTTTTGTCTACGTACTCGTCGTATAGATTTTGTGCTGTGCAGGGGCTTCATGTTGGGGTTCTTACTTTGACACAAGCCCGGTCCATGAACAGGTTTGTGGACCAAGAATTGGTTGCACCAGCGTGACCAGTTCTCGCACATGTCTTTGCTCCGTGAGATCCGGGAGAATAATCCTGATGATTTCAGGAATTATCTTCGGATGACGGACCCCGTTTTTCACTGTCTGCAGGCTTTGCTGACCCCTTATATTAGCAGGCAGGATACCTGCATGCGGCAAGCCATCACTCCGGAGCAGAGGCTCATCGCCACGTTGCGCTACTTGGTGACAGGGAGAAGCCTTCAGGACCTCAAGTTCTCTACAGGCATCTCCCCCCAGGCTCTGGGGATCATTATTCCAGAGACCTGTTCTGCCATCATTCAGGTCCTGCAGAAGGACTATATGAAGGTAAGTTTTATCCTTTAACATCACATTCTATGTATTTAATGATTGCTAATGTCTTGCATTTCTTTCCTCATTCCCTAATTACCATCAATGCAATATGCTCTAATTCATATGCTCTGCCCCTTTGTCCTCATGCATATTTGCCTCACTAACTTCCCCACCATGCTCTTCTTGGCCCATAAAACTATTGTCTAGTCACTTACCAATGTCTTTTGTCAGCTCCATAGTATTACTTTCCCCTAAACACCCCCCAAAATGTCTACAAATGTTATGTGTGTGCTTCAATTCATGCAGAGTGACATTTTTTTTTTTGGTTGTGCCAAACTCATTAGGAACCCCCCTCCCCCCAACTGCTAAGTCAGCTGCTAGCAATATATCTGCTGACTTTACCAAACCCAATACACACTCTACCTACCTTTTTTCTGGTCACATTTATGAACGAATTCACCAAAGCATGTAGTGCAAGGGCTTGCCTCAATACTTTCAAATGCTATCATTTTTTTTGTTTTTCCCCTATTATTATCTTGATATGTAATAGCAGAATGTCAAAATGTGCTTCCATTTTGTTTTCTTTTTGGTATTATGACACTTCTTACCTGTCCGGTGGGCTGCCAATAGTGTAAGTAAGGAGGGGCTTCCCAAAGTATCACACATTATTTAGGCATTCAGCTCTCAATCAAGTGGAGAGGGTAACCTGTCCAAAACACCCCCCCCCTCATTTTTTAGCAAGGGCCCATCAGATGGGGGGGATGGGGGGGGGGGATGACTCTGATAAGGGGACCTTATACTTTAAATACTCATTTCCCAAAATGTTATACTGATCTTGGCCAAAAATGTTGATGTCTAATCTGCTTGCAATGTTGGTTTGTGAAATTACTAATTTTTGGTCTTGTTTCACTCCACAGTGTCCTTCAACACGTTGGGACTTTCCCAATTGTGGAGGTGCAATTGATGGGAAACACATCCGCATCGTCCCACCACCCAACTCGGGGTCGTACTATTTTAACTACAAGGGGTGTAATAGTATCGTGATGTTGGCGTTGGTGTCTGCGACCTATGACTTCTTGTATGTGGACGTGGGACAAAATGGCCGGATGTCGGATGGTGGAGTGTTCGCACGGACTGAGTTCTACTGGCATTTCCAGAGTGGCAGTCTGGGCTTGCCACCCCCAGAAGAGAATCAGGAAGGACTCCCGTTCGCCTTCATCGCGGATGAGGCGTTTACTCTGGAAAACCATCTGATGTGGCCTTTCCCGATGAGGACCCCCACCCCGGAGCAGAGGATTTTTAATTTCCGCCTGTCCAGAGCCAGAAGAGTGGTGGAGAACACTTTTGGTATAGTGGCCAGCCGGTTCCGCCTTTTTTTAACGCCTATCCACATGGCGGAATACAAACTAAATCACATTGTGCTGGCATGCTGTGTTCTTCACAATTTCCTAAAAAGACATTCTGCAAACTATGCGGTCTCAGTTGTCCAAGAAGCAGACTTGATAGAAAATGAGAACCTCACGGGCCTTGAAGCTGCTCGTCCTGGCTTGCCCCCGCAAAGCGCCCGTGAGGTTAGAAACCAATACATGGAATACTTTGTGGGTAGGGGGGCCATTGATATGCCAGACAATGTCTGAGCGGCATTTTAGGAATACATTTTTCTTTGAAACTCCAATATTTGTTTTCATTTACTGCTTGGCTTGGTTTTAGGTGTCTCCTAGGTAAATTTATGTTTTTTCTTTTTGTGCCTTTTTCTACAACAGTGCAAACTCTAGTTCTGAGTGAGATGAGAGGACAGTCTCTTCTTCAGATAATCGTTGTCAGGGATCCGTCCGTTCCGTGCGAGCGGATCGCCGCTCGCGCATGCGCACTCGTGCCACGGGTCGGCGCGTGCATGCGCGCCGCCGGGTGCCTCAGGCGCACGCGGGTGCACGCCGTCCGCGCGCGCGCACGTGTGCGCGCTAGCGCGATTGGCGCCAGTGGCCCTTTTTAAAGGTACAGCTGCAGATGTTCTGTGCTGTTCGTCTGCAGCTAGTACCTGAAGCAACCTGTTTTCCTGCCTGAAGTTTACCTGATTACCCGACCCGGCTCCTGTCTGACTCTGCTGCTCTCTCCTGCCCCGACCTCTGCTTGTTTGACCTATCTCGGACTGATTACCATTGCTGAACCTCTGCCTGTTGACGTTTCTTCTGCCTCTCCCCTGCTGGTTCCTGCTTGTTGTCGGTCCTGTTTATTCTCCTGCTCAGAGACCTTCCTGAACCTGCTACTGCCTCTCGAGATCCGTGGACTGTCCATTCAGTCGCCACAGTCAGCTTGCCAACCATCATTGGCTGCCATCTGCTGCTGAAGTTCCTGCATCTGGAAGTTCTCCATCTCATCAGCATCCGCTGCTGCATCTGGCCAGACGCTCCTACCCCGCTGTGCTCTTGTCCCTCTGTTCCCATTTCAGGGGGACTTGAACCAGAGCCGTAAGAGAGGTCTCCTTCCACCAAGTCAGGCTCACCACCCAGGTACCTAACAATCGTATTATGTTGTGGGTCTGCTACACACACACCTTGTTTTTGTTAACTAATGTATGTAGTGCATTACTGACCAAAATCTTACTCATTTTCTGCACCATGACAGAAATATGTGGGCTCAGGAAAATGGCATGATTGTGAAAATTAACACATCACTGTGGGTGTTATTTACTAAAGGCACATCCACTATGCACTACAAGTGCACTGCAAAGGTACACCTGAAACTGCACTTGGAGTGCAAAGTGGAGTTGCCTTTAGTAAATAACACCCATTGTCACCTTAAACAACAATTTTACTACAAATACTGCTTTTGCGCACACATTGTTGATAATTTACCATTTTAATCCAAGCACATTCACATGAAAAGGGTTTTACAACAAACCAACATATTGGGTGTATCAAAAACATTATTTCAGGTCATTTTTTTTTTTGTGTAAACAGGCATGTATCAAAGCGTTAAATACAGAACACAGGAACTTACAAAGTTCAACTTTGAAAAGTGAAGACAATATCAGACATGAGTATGTACAAACTGGGCTTATATTGCCTTCATCACATGGGGTGTCACCCCTGGAAAAGCCAAATTTGGAAGATGCACACAGTGTGTCAACATGTGCTATCTCCTATCATGTAATATCATTTTATTTTTCAAATTAGTTCATGTCTACCCTGGGGGCCAAAGGCTTCCCCAAATTGACAAGTTTATCCTGCGCTGCCTTCCTCTTTTTAGTTGTTTGAGACCTAAATAAAGTTTTTTTTTGTTTGAAGAAATACTTGCATATGTGTTTTACTTCAAAAAGGCCAGTTTATTTGTGATCAGGCAGGTACATTTCTAAAATACAAAGTGAAATGAATAACAAGGGGCAACAACACTAAACAACCTCCTGTAGCTTAAAAAAGAAAAAGAAAATATAAAGAAGATAATAATGTTGTTGTGGTAAGTTGACACAAAAAACACACCCCACAAAATGCAAAGATGAGCAAACTGTCAAAAAAGGATATGTTTAGGAAAAAAACAAAAAACAAATTCACCCAAAAAAAAAATTGTGTAGATGTGACAATTTAAAAAATTGTATTGCTGAAATGAGTAAAAAAGACTCAGGAAATACGTTTGGGAGAAGTGTGTGTGACTATGAGCATCAAAAGAAGTTCATTCTTGCAGCATTGTAAAGAACAAGAGAATGCGCTTCATGAAAGAATTTTTAACATTGCAGCGTGACGAATGTGCTATATCGATTACGAGCAGTAGTTTTACCTGAGCGAGCACTTCCGTGTCCGAATTTGATTGTGAGCATGCGTGGCACCTTGTCCGTCAGAGTAGGCTACACATGATCGGAGTATGTCCGATCGGAGCATTTTGTTGGAAAATTTTACCAGCAAGTTGGAATATCCAACAAAACGATCCAATCGGAAACATTCCGTCGGAATCTCCGACCGTGTGTACAAGGGCTAAGAGGGAGGGGAGGACTTGGATATAGAAATATATAGAAATATATAGAAATATATCACGCGATAGTAACTTTAAAGGGAAACACACATCAGTGTAATAATCACAAAAATAGAAAATATTTATTAATAGAATTTCCACAAAAAGGCAACATTCACCACACCACAGTAAAAACCATTAAAGGCAATGTTGTCAATAGTGTTAAAAACAAAAAAAACCGGGCTCACATGCATTACCCATACCAGCAGTCAACCGTATGCACGGATGAGGCACATAGTTGAAAGCACTGATGGCCAAAGAATTGCTGAAACAATTATAAATCTAGCTAGACCAATGGTTTAGACACATCCAAAATAGACCTTGAAAACAATGAGGGGAACCAATCCATGCATATTGTGTGGACTGCTTGTTGATTAAACAAATGCCTGCAGGCGCTTAATGGAAGATGAAGGATCAGATCAAGAGCATGTACAAAGGCTGACAGAGGAACAGAGGCAGAAGAGACTAACTGTTGATGTTACAGCCTGATATGTGAAGATGAGGGGACAACTACTTGGCAGTGGAAGTGGCAGTGCAGTAAGGATGAAAAGAACGGGAACTCAGTCCCTGGAACAAGCTCACCCAAGGCCACACTGATGCTCCTTCCCCACTGACCGATCTGTTCATGTAGGTAGTGGGCCGCCGGTAGTGGGCCGCCAGGTCAGCGGATCAGCATGAGAGCTGATGCGGACTTGAAGGTGTATAAGATGCTGATAGCACTTCTCCAATCTTCAAAGCTCAGACAGCTTGGTGCACACCATGAAAGCAGATGGCTGTAGGTGCTGAGAGTAGATCAATTGATCAGGTGGGGAGGCAGATGAAAGGAGCCGTGCAAATGCAGGTGAGGACGGGTCAGATGACTTTGAAACAGCAATGCAGTTCACAGTCACATGACATGAGTTTAAATCTACATAAAAACCTGCCTCATCTTTCTCTTTTAAGTTACGGCTTAACCAAGCTGCTTACATACTGTCATATTACAATACTATGCAATATTTGTGGGTATTGTCTGTCAGATAAGATACACTTTAATTAGTATTTCAAGATAAAATCTGCCTCATCTCCCCCTTTTACATTGCATCTAAACCAAGCTGCTAATGTACTATTCCAGACACTGTACAATATTGTGGCTCCTGTCCCTCAAATATTACACTCTGTTTATTTTAAAATAAAACCTGCTTCAGCTACATACTGTCAAGCCACTGTACAATAGTTGTGGCTATTATATTTTAGATAATACACTCTAATTTGTTTTGTAAGATAAAATATTACGCTTTTAATACAATACAGTGTGATACTACAAAAACAAAATCTTACAAACAACACTTTTAAACTTTTTTGTCACTTGCCAATTGATATCATTCTAAAGGCTTTCATTTTACTATTCTATTAAGAGTAAACCTTCTTCTAGATCTGTTGTGGCTGTCACTTCCATGGGTCAATTTAAGCCTATTACTAATTGATACAAAAATAGGTGTCCTAGCCCAAACTATCTAAAAAGCCTTGTTTTAAAAGTTGAAATTATCCAGATTGGGATGTTGCTCTTTTTAAGCCAAGCTAAATGTAAAGATAAAAAAAACAATTACCCATCCAAATTATGTGATAAAAGAATACAAAGTTGCTGACACTGTCTGTGAGAATCATACTATGCCATAACTCCCATTAACTCCCTATAACTCCCTATATAGTTTAAAGGCATCTCCAAAGTATGTAATTGAAGGGATTTTTTATGTCACCCTGGAAACTTCATTAACCACTTGACCACTGGGCACTTAAACCCCCTTCCTAACCAAACCAATTTTAAGCTTTCAGTGCTCTCATGTTTTGAATGGCAATTACTTAGTCATACAACACTGTACCCATATGAAATTATTGTCCCTTTTTCATACAAATAGAGCTTTCTTTTGGTGGCATTTAATCACCGTTGGGTTTTTAATTTTTTGCACTACAAAAGAAAAAAGACTGAAAAGTCTGAAAAAATAAATGTTTCTTTGTTTCTCTTATAAAATTTAGCAAATTAGTAAATTTTCTTCATAAATTTTGGCCAAAATGTATGCTGCTACATATCTATGGTAAAAATACTGTAAGTACATATACATATATGGTGTATATTATTTGGTCTTTGTGAAAGTTATAGTCCACAAGCTATGGTGCCAATATCTGAATATTGATCACACCTGAAGCCTATCTAATTTCTTGAGACCCTAACATGCCAGAAAAGTACAAATACCCCCCAAATAACCCCCTTTTGGAAAGAAGAAATCCCAAGGTATTTAGAAAGAAGCAAAGTGAGTTTTTATTGTCATTTTTTCCCACAATTCTTTGCAAAATCAAGATTTTTTTTCACATAATTGTCATATTATTTCTCACACACAGCATATGCATACCACACATTTCACCCCATAACACATTCTGCTATTACTCTTGAGTATGGCAATACCACATGTGTGAGACTTTTACACAGCAAGGTCATATACAGAAGCCCAACATGCCAGGAGCACCTTCAGCCGTTCTGGAGCATACAGACCAATTCTGACATGTCTCTCCTACATGTAAAAATCATCATTTATTTGCTAGAAAATTACATAGAACCCCAAAACAGGGGGACAATAAGACCCAACATCTCACATCTAGGCTGGGAAGCCTGAAATAAAAAAAAACAATCCTGGCTTCGATCGTAGCAGTGAGTCGGTAGAAGCACCGGAGGCCGGCAGAAGGGGGGACGTCCCCTCTTGCCTCCCATAAGAACAATCAAGCAGTGGAACAGCTGCTATGATCATTCTTATGGTGTAAGGAATTTCCGGCTGAAAAAGCTGGTATCTGAATGATGCCTGTAGCTGTAGGCATCATTCAGATATCCCTGCACAAAGTCAAGGACATCATATGACAGCCGGTGGGCGGGAAGTGATTAAAACAATTTTTTTTTAACACAAAGTTGTCCATTTATACAATATTTCTAACACATAGCATGTACATACCAAAAATGACACAAAATAGATTCTCCTACTCCTCCTGAGAATGGTGATACCACATGTGTGAGACTTCCACAGCCTGGCCACATACAGAGGCCGAGTACAGCTGAGTATGGCCGAGCATGGTTGAGCATGACCGAGTATGGTTGAGCATGGCTGCGTATGGCTCAGTATGGCAGGGTATTGCAGGGTATTGCTGAGTATGACTGAGCATGGCTGGGTATGGCAGAGAATGGCTGGGTATCACCGAGTATTGCAGAGTATGGCTGGGTATTGCAGAGTATGGCTGGGTATGGCTGGGTTTTGCAGTGTATGGCTGGTTATTGCAGAGTGTGGCTGGGTATTACAGAGTATGGCAGGGTATTGCAGAGTATGGCTGGGTATTTCAGGGTATTGCAGGGTATGGCAGGGTATGGCAGAGTATTGCAGGGTATGGCAGGGTATTGCAGAATATGGCAGGGTATTGCAGAGTATTGCAGGGGTATTTCAGGGATATTGCAGAGTATTGCAGAGCATTGCAGGGGTATTGCAGGGTATTGCAGAGTACTGCAGGGGTATTGCAGGGGTATTGCAGGGTATTGCAGAGTATAGCTGAGCATGGAGGGATGGCTGAGCATGGCTGGATGGATGGCTGGCTGGATGTGAATGCAATTGTCACAGAGCAGCCCTGTGGGCACTACAGATCCAGCCCACAGCGCTGCTGCCACCGATCTCTCCTCCTCTCCTCTCACACTGTACCGATCGGTAAACAGAGGGGAGAGAGGAACTGACGTCATGACATGATGCTGGTTTGTTTACAAGTAGTCTTTTGATGGAGGGGCCATTTACTATGATCCGTGAGGACATGGCGGTCACGGATGTTCTCAGGTGCCCAGGGGACGCACAGGAGTGGGATTCTGGGAGGACGTCACTGTACGCCATCCCAGAGTTATGCAACCGCCCTGTAGCCATCATTCGGCTATGGGCCAGTTGGAAAGTGGTTAATAGGACTCTCTTCCTAATTTAAAAAAATATTTTGCTTGGTAAATGACAACATGGCAGTGCCCAGTTCCTCTCTTTTTTTCTACAATATTTGGCCTATTAGTCCAAAAATTGCCAATATTTAACAGCAGGATTTACCCCCAACCCCAGTGGGATTCTCTGCAAATTTAAGGTTCACCAACTTTTAACAACATTCTCTGAACCTGGTGAACTTCCCTTACCCATGAATGCTGCATTTTGATACAATGTTTGCTTTAGGTTGCTTAGGTGATTTATATATATTGCAACTTAGGTGGTGTCTGTGAGAGGTTACTTTCTGAGGAATGTGAAAAAATACTACCAATACACCCTTCTACTGAATACACATTTTGGGATAATATCATACCCCAAAATGCATAAGCTAAAAATGTTTCACGTGTATTTCCAGCTTCAAAACTCATACATATAGTATGTGAGCCTAATAAATGTATTATATGGTGTTTTTGTTCTGTTATTCTATTTCTCTTTGAAACTATTTTTTCAACTACCTGCCTGCTTAAAATTTTAAATGATTGGACTAAAGTAAAAAAAAAGCCTACACAATTTCCAACATCTATTTGACAATATTTGTTTTATGCTTGTAAATTCATTGTTCTGCAAGCAACTATCAGCCCCCAAAACCTAATGATATTAGTTAATATGTATAGTATATATCACTTCATAAATTTACATATGAAGCAAGAGGTAGCCCAGAAGGATTTAACAAAATATTAACGTCATTTTCATCAGTAAAGCATGTAAAGCATCTTGTGCAAGTGATAGAGAGGATTTATTATTAATGACCAGGATTACTCAGAAGGTCTACTGGTAGTTGCAATGGCAAACATTAGGACCTTATACAATATTCTCACTTCTGAACAGTGAAATGTTTCATGATAAAATAGATATCTTTTGATGGTTTTAGTAACAAGTTAACCCATATAAGTTGACAGTTATGAAATCCCTGTCTAGTTCAGAATGCAGAGCTATATGAACGTATTGTTATAGAGTACTCTTGATTTACACAATCTCCGAAAATTAGTTAATCCATCTCCCTTGTAGTTTAATACATTATTAGTAATACACTTGTTAATGCCAAAAAATAACTAAATACAGCCTGTATTCTTTATTTTAATGCACATGTACAGCAAGACAAGTTCACTGGTAATATATTATTACAAAACTAAATAGTGTTATTTTTATAATTAAATAAGGTATACCAGCCAGTTTAATCACTGCTTTGTTAACCAGACCAATAACATAGAGATTAAACTGGCTATATTACTACTTATGTAGAAAACTTTAAAAAAAAGGTACTGCAACACATCTCTGGGGAGCATGGCTTTACTACTGTAGAAGCAGACTGTAGCCAAGTGCATAATGGCAGAAATGCTTCTCTAAGAGTCTAAGAATGAATATCAATAGCATTTTCCCATACAGTATCCCCTTCCCATGCTTGTCTACGTGTACCATGGACATGGCAAATTAAGTCAAGTGTCTATGTGAATTGTTCATGTGAAGTGAAGTGATGTGAAGTGAAGTGCACCCGTGTTTACTTGAAACATTCAAATGGGTGGTAGGGGAATGAAAAAAGATGGAATATTTTACAATGCTTGCTGTGGAAATTGCAGAGGTAAAAAAGGGAGAACAAAATGCCACAGCCAAGAAAATAGGTTTTAGAAGATGACAAATTCCTTTTTAATGATTGGTGTATGAAATGAGTTCATATCATCCTGGGCATGTATGTTCATTAACTGTCCAGGTAGTATACATACTCTGGGACTTTAAGTAAAAAATATAAAATGAGCAAGAATATTCAACTCATGGTTTTCAACTAAGTTCATGATTTTCCAGAAAATAATTGATCGATACAGCTCAATACAGCGCACATGATTGTTGATTTACTATTGTAAATTAAAGTGAACCCTTACTGCAAATGTCCAGTTACAAGCAGAAAACGTTCCTAATTTTTGTCCACCAGACAGGGGGCAACCATTCCATAAATAAAGGTTAACTTCTGAAAAATGTATGCATATGTAAAATAGATGGGTGAATTATGTTCATGCTGTAATTGTGAATATCTGATTTTCCTGAAGCTGCTGATAACTGATTCACAAGTCAGGTTATCTGGCAACGAATCTCATCCATTTTGGCACAGGACAATTCTTGAACTCACTTGAATATAAGCTTGCACTTCTGATCAATAGATAAATATATTTATACTGTACATACAAGCCAAATCACCTGACTTGTGAATCAGTTATCTGTGTAATCAGCAACAAACAATTTAAATCATGTGCTCTGTGCAAGTACCCTCTTTTGTGTATAGTAGGTTAACCGGTTCCCGATCGGCTCACGCAGATTTACTGTGGCACAATGGCTCTCCTGGGAGAAATCCCATATATATACGGGTTTCCCGTTAAGAGCCACCAGCAAGCATGCACAAACACCTGCTGCACAGTGGAGTGCCCAATGCGTGTGGTCGGCGGCCACGATCGCCACCGGCCCGAGTTTTCATATGCACGAACACCAGAACGGGGATTTGTGTGTGTAAACACACAAATCCCTGTGCTGTCAGGGCAGCGCAGACATGTTGTTTGTTCCTACTAAGTAGAAATAACGATGTGTCTCCTCCCCTAGTAAGTCACATCCCCATGCAATTAGAACAAACTTAGGGAACACACATTTAACCCCTTGATCACCCCCTAGTGTTAACCCCTTCTCTGCCAGTGACATTTACACAGTAATCAGTGCATTTTTATAGCACTGATAGCTGTATAAATGTCAATGGTCCCAAAAATGTGTCAAAATTGTCAGATTTGTCCGCCGCGATGTTGCGATACCACTAAAAATCGTAGACCACCGCCATTACTAGTAAAAAATTAAATTAAAAAATGCCATAAGAATGCCATAAATCTTTCCCATAGTTTGCAGATGCTATAACTTTTGTGCAAACCTATCACTATACGCTTATTGCGATTTTTTTGCAAAAATATGTAGAAGAATATATATATCGGCCTAAACTGATGAAGACATTTGTGTTTTTAAAAAAAAATGTTGGGGATATTTATTATAGCAAAAAGTAAAAAGTATATATTTTTTTTGGTTCAAAATTGTCGCTCTTTTTTTAGTTTTTTTATAGTGCAAAAAATAAAAACTGCAGAGGTGATCAAATACCACCAAAAGAAGCTCTATTTGTGGGAAAAAAGGACATAAATTTTGTTTGGGTACAGCATTGCAGTTGTCAGTTAAAGCAACGCAGTGCCAAATTGTAAAAAGTGCTTTGGTCAGGAAGGGGGCAAAATCTTTTAGGGCTGAAGTGGTTAAAATACTTTATCAAATGTATGCCCTTGGAAAACAAGATGGGTTAAAAATGTTTGAGATTTGGAACAATCAAGTAAATTTTTGACACAGTCTTTAGTTAGATATTAAACAGTGTGATTAAAAATATTTTCCTGAGTAGAATTAATAGCTAATTCAACACCAAGACCCTGTTATCTCAGACCATATTACACCCTGCACACTAATTTATTCATACATGAATGTCAGTCTGGGGAAATGTAGTGTAAACTTCTTCTTGTCCCCTCTATTAAGCAATCCTGTTTTTGACCAAGTCCAGGCAAAAAACAACTTTGCTTTAAGGAAGCTTTCCGTATACCAGCCCCAACAAAAGCTATTATTTATATTTCCATTGTCTAAAAATACAAGTTCAGTGTCTTTTTCACTATCTTTGAACCACTTAAATTAAAGCTGAAGCCAAACCTTGTTTTATTTTTTGGTTTTGGATAGTGTGTTAGGGTTGAAAAACTGTTTCCCTGCTTAGGAAAATAACCCTCTCTTTTTTTTTTTCTTGGTGACCATTCTTGGAAAAGAAATTGTGAGAAAGTCCAACATTTTAAGTTATCATCTTAACAGGAATAGAGAGAACATCTTGCAATTAGGGCACTTTCTCTGGTGACAACTGTCAATTCCACTTTGGAGAGATTTTTATACATTTCTGGTTTTGTTTAAGGTATAAGAAGTGAAGAGATTTCACTGTAATGAGACACAGATGTAAAAAAAGGTTTTGACTTTATATATACTTTAAAGAAAAAATATGAGTATGGCTATATCATAGTATTGATCCAGCTTGGAGCAATGTATCCATGTCTAGCGTCGGGATCCTGAAGAGCGCGCATTATGTTTTTGTAAATGTCGTTTTTCCTAAGACCATAATTACAGTAAATTATGGTCTCAGCATCAGTTTGGCTGGACTGTATTATGTTCTGCCTGGACATGGGTGTGGGTGTCACCTATGGCAGGCTTTCGAACACAGTCTGGTTGGACGCATTGGGTACCAATCTTTTTCTCTGAGCCAATCAGTGGGTGTGTTGTCTTGCTGTGTATTCCGGGAGAGGGCATGTGGTTCTGGGTTCCGGTCCAGAAGTATGTTCTGAATCCCTGGTCCTCCTGACCAGCCCCCAGAGGCCCTCATGGCCTGGGGTGCGGATCCATCTGTTTCCGAGTCTCGGAGCTGGCTAGCCCGAGGCACAGTAACTGGAAGGAGGGTTCCAAGGTGGTCCGGTGCCGTCTCGGTTTTGGAGAGGCCCAGCAACTGAAAACACAACCAGGGGAGGACTCTTCAGAAGAGGGCCACGCACAAGGCTGGCTGCTCGGTAAGAGCCTGGAAGCTAAGCTGGAGAGGACACCAAGGTGAATCCACATTCTTACGGTATCGCTGGACCGGTTGCAAGATTCAGTTACAACTAAGTCTGTGGTAGAGACTTTTTCTCATTCTAAAGTCCTACAATTAAGTCTGTGGCAGAGACTGTGCTTTTTTGAATCACCTGTCGGTTGCTAAATCCACAAAAAGGGGGATTTATCCAATAGCTGTAACATCCAGTTGTGAATGGCTATTCCCTAGATTGTATGGAGAGAGACATTCAAGTATTAGCAGTTCCAAGAGTACCTGAGCTTTACTATCCATACCCTCTATTCCCTACTGAGAGACTGTGTTCTGTTCAACATTTTGCAAATAAAAATCGCTAAAGTGGATTCGAGTGTCGGTCTCTACAGTTTATTGGGCCATCAACCTCGGGAAACCTCTAGACGAGTAGATATCACTACTCAAGTGATATGCACTTGCTTATGGGTCCTGTGCCATCCTGTGTGGATGGGCTTGGCACGAGCACCATTCAGTGATTGCTTTGCATTTTCTGAATGAATGCAAAGCATTCTCTTGATTGAACAAGGTGGAAAGGCGGAGCAGTGAGGTCACTGGTCCTTCAGTAATTCACTCCTTCACTTTAACCCCGCCATACACTAGCTGAACTTAAAAAAAAAAGAGTTTTGATTCCTTCTCTTGATTGGACAAAGTGGAAAGGTGGAGCAGTAAGGTCACTGGTCCTTTACTGAGTCACTCTTTCACTTTAACCTCTCCATACTGTAGCTGAATTAAAAAAAAGTTTCACATCAGCCACAAATCAGTCTATGGCCAGAATAATGTGCATATCATGAGACAACAATAGCAAGCTAATCAAAATAACAGTGGTTGTTTTGCAGAGTATGTTTATTGTGGTGTTTACAACATGATCATCTAATTCATGATAATAGCCTTGATTGCTGTCTGTTTTATTTTCAGGTCATTGAACTCTGTAGAAAATCTGTACATTGCAGAGGCTGTCTAATTGGAAGACAGACAAAAATTAGCTCAATATCATGCTTAGTGATGGGTGCAAGTTTACCATCCTCAGGCTACACTCTTTCAAACTGTGTTACAATGACATTTTTCACACATTGGACTAAAATCTGTTTGCTAAGCCAAAAGATAAATCCTCTTCAGCAGTAACAGTGAAGTTTGTGCTCTTGAGGTTACATGACAAAACAATTAGTAGAATTAAATTACTAATTCACTAGCCTTAATTTCACAGGAGAATGGAAAGAACAATTAAGTGTGCTTTTATAAATCTGAAATGCATCTTTTTATTAATGAAATATGCTAAGCTGTTTCTCTTTTAGAGTTATACGTTTATGGCAAGTCACTGTTAATTATTTGCCACACTAAAATTGGATATACATCTCATTTCCATCCACCTGACAGATTTTAATTAGGAAGACTTGTTATGTTAATAAAAAATATTTATCTTATGGATTCATGTTATAGTCATGCCAATAAAAATTAGGTTGAATAAGGTTATCCAGTTGAAAAAGTCTGGAATCCAGTTGTATTGAATCACATTTTCCTAACTAAAAAACAATAATCAAATTTATGTTGTTTTACTTAACCATTTGCAAATACTTTATAATGAAGAAAACAGTCAATTAAACCCAAGGGTCAAAAACGATAAAAGACCATCAAGTTTCATGTGTTGTTAAAATGGCTAACAGTGTTCCAAGGAACACAAATAAAGAATTAGCCATATTACCATGCAGAAAGATAACAGGGAAGAGGATTACAATACATGAGACATTAGCATTAAATAGAAATGCTAGGTGGTAAATTAATCCAGAAATATTCCAAGCCTGCGTGCTGAAAATTTACTGTCCCTAACTACAATAGCACACAACTCAGCGCTTCAGGATTATGATTTAAAAGAAAACACCTTTGGACCAATGCTTATGATCCCCAAGAAATTCGATTAAATCAGAAGAATAATAAGAATAATAATAATAGCTGCTGCTTATTAAAACATACACCATATAAAATTGTATATATATATATAAAAAACGACATTAAAACTTCAAACACAAAAAGTCCACTAATTAAATATATATATAGCAGGGCTCAACATGCAGAATCTTGTTCAGATGTTATTCATTTGTGCTCTTGAAAAAGTGGTGATAGAGTCCAACTTGTGAAAAGAAGAAAGATCGGAACCACCTTCCACCTGACGTTTCCACCTTTCGTGCTCTCAAAATACAAACCCCCCTTTGGGGATGCACTCACCAGAAAATCAAGGATATAAGAGCCTTCAATATGTCAAACCATTATATTCTTTGGTCGTGGAAAATCAAGGATATAGGAGCCTTCAATATGTCAAACCATTATCCTCCATTCATAGATCTTGGTTCATTCATAGAAGCTGTAGTTCAGTTTCAATTACTGGAGGATCTGCTCCGAGCCGCCGCTGCTGCTGCTCACCAAGATCTATGAATGGAGGAGGCAGAGCTATCAATCATCCAATTGTCCTCTGGTCGTAGATCGTTTTATTCATAGAGCAACCAAAGAATATAATGGCTTGACATATTGAAGGCTCCTATATCCTTGATTTTCCACGACCAAAGAATATAATGGTTTGACATATTGAAGGCTCTTATATCCTTGATTTTCTGGTGAGTGCATCCCCAAAGGGGAGTTTGTATGTTGAGAGCACGAAAGGTGGAAACGTCAGGTGGAAGGTGGTTCCGATCTTTCTTCTTTTCACAAGTTGGACAAATGAATAACATCTGAACAAGATTCTGCATGTTGAGCGCTGCCATATATATATTTAATTAGTGGACTTTTTGTGTTTGAAGTTTTAATCTCGTTTTTTATATATATATACAATTTTATATGGTAAATTAATCCACACACAAAAAGGTTGTCAGATAGAAAGCTGCATTGATGGGCATTTAAATGTAAGTTTTTTTTCCTTAAACTTCCCTCCTAAAAGTTTTTTTCCTCAAAATTCCCTCATAAACTTGGGGTGCGTGTTATACGCCAACATGTATTTATGGTATACACAGTATTTACAAAGCCATAAATACTATCACACAGTATTAATGTAGATGACACTGACACTATCAGGAATAATATACATTTATTAAATTATCAATTTACCCATTTGCACCTGTTTTTCTATCAACTCTACTATACATTGTAATTTGTTTAACAGCACTTCAGGAAGTGGTACCAACTTAAATATCCATGGAGCACATAATTGATTGGCTGGGCAACTCTTTTATGAAAAAGACAATAAATCGAAATATCTATTGGCAAAGATATTAAATGAGAAAAAAATACACACTAGGTTATTGCCATCATAAGGCCTGGAAGTTTTACTAAAATATAACCCTTTTGGATTCTATTTATTATTCAATGCTAAAATGTTTGGCTATACAATGACTCTGACACATTCAAACTGGACATCTGAGATTCCCTAAATTAGTGACTATACCCAAACTTCATCCAATCAGTTTCTCGACTTTAATAAAATATGTCCTAGCACTACTATCTAAACTCTCATATAATGCACTTATATTAAAATTAAAAATATTTATGAGAAAACATGTGCAAAATTGTGTGATCCAAATGAAAGTGAAGTCCAAATTAAAATGTTATGGACTAGTTTACCATTTGGACTTCACTGTTTAATATTTTTGATTTTCACGAGTGATCACATTATTTTGCACATTTTCTTACCAATTATTGTTTATTTTTTTTTATAAGTGCATTATATGAGAGTTTAGGGGAGTAGTGCTGGGGCATAGATTATTAGATTTCAGAACACAGGGTACTTTATTTTTCCAGCTCCTGTATTTGTTTATTGGGGAAGCTCCTTATTCAGATAACACAGGGCTTATAATATTTTCACAGTATTTCAACTTTAAACACCCCTAAAAGAGAGGATGTACTATTGTCCAAATGTTATTAAGTCTCTTATTTCCACAAAGTCATCAGACCTAAATGGTTTGACAACTCTTTATTATAAAAATATAAAGAATACGATAAATATATTTTCAACTGACAACTAGTATGTATAGTGTTTTTAAACCTGGTTATGAATCAGGAAAGTTTTCTCATGAGATTTGGTGGACACTTGAAATTATACCAAAACTGCATAGGGAGCTGATCCAATGTACTAATCATCATGAAATATCTTTAATTATCTCAAAGTAAAAAAAAAAAAAAAAATAGAAAACTACCAAGGAGACTTAACCTCATTTGACGAGATAAAATTGAATGCTTAACCCTATATCTAACACAAGTGCACATGAAGCAACTTCTATGTTCTTCTAAATGGACACATCCCAATGCTACAACATTTAACCACTTAAGGACCGGAAGGATTTGCCCCCTTAATGACCAGGCCTTTTTTTGCAATATGGCACTGCGTTGCGTTAAAGCGGAGGTCTAACTTAAAGTGGACCTTCCGCTCATTGGAACCTTCCCCCCCTCCGGCGCCACAATTGGCACCTTTCAGGGGGGAGGGGGGTGCAGGTACCTGTACAGTACAGGTATCTGCACCCACTTCCAGCGTAGATTCTGCAGAAGGTACGCCCCTTTCCGCAGAATCTACGCCCCTTTCCGAAGGTCCCCCGCTGCCTACTGGGAAACACATGGATCCCAGAGACAGTGGGGACCATCCTTATTGCGCAGTGCGACTCACGCATGCGCAGTAGGGAACCGGGAAATGAAGCCGAAAGGCTCCACTTCCTCATTCCCATACCCAAGATGGCGGCGGCAGCACCCAAGAGATGATCGAGAGATCGGCTTCGGGTGCCAACATCGCGGGCGCGCTGGGCGGGTAAGTGTCATTATTTTAAAAGTCAGCAGCTGCAGTATTTGTAGCTGCTGGCTTTTAAAAAAAAAAAACGGCGGACTCCCGGGGGACTCCCGTTTTAACTGACAATTGAGCGGTCGTGCAGCATTATACCCAAACAAAATTGATCTCCTTTTTTTTCCTACAAATAGAGCTTTCTTTTGATGGAAGGGGCGATCAATTGGTTAAATGAGTGCACAGTGTGCACAATGTGCAGAGATGGACCTGTCATCCACTGGCTCAGCCGGGATCAGCGGATCGATCCCTGCTGAGCAAACTCTGTGAGTCTGTGAAAACGGACATGCAGGTGTGAAAGAACCCTAACAAGTCAGTCTTATCATATTCAAATGTTTGAGGAGGTCTGTAAGCCCCAATATATAAATTTTACTGCCTGACTAGAACAAATCATGAAATGGAATGAACTATTGCCCTTTGCAATTCTTTTGGTTGGAATAAGGTGATGTTGTCCTTCCTTTCCAATTTCCACTTCTTTTTGGTATCCATCCACTCTCAATGTATAGAACATATCGCTACCTATATAAGCCGATCCTATTATCTAAGGAGAAAATGCAGTCTGATCTATGAGTTAAGCAGACAGAATACGTTGCTGGAGCTTATCACAGCCTTTATTTGGTTGACCAGAAGGAACCAGGGTATCATCAAGCTTAAAGTCAAATATATGTCAATAGTCAATGTAAAGAGGAAAGGATCATGGCTACTTCCAGAGCTAGTAGTGGTGAGCCTTTCCTCTCTACCTTTACTAGCCCACTGGATTGGTACCTGGATAAGCCTGCACCCCATGATCTGGGACACAGGGATATGCTTTTACCTCAGATATTTCCATATAAAACAGTTTGTATCCAGCCTGGAAGCCCTCCAATAAAGACTTAAACCAAAAATGGAACTTCTGCTTTAAGTGACGGTGACCCCCTGACAAGCCACATTTGGCATATCTTTTTGGGGGGGGGCAGCGGATACCCTCTTTTTCGTGGCATCCAACTCCCACTTCCTCCCAGCACCGGAAGTAAGTTCACCTCTCCCTGCAATTTTCTGGATCGTCTCAGGTCCCAGAAGATTGCCCGGCCATTGCTGTAACAATGCCGGCGCCGTGGAGATGGAGAGAAGCGGGGCTTCCTGTGCTCACATCGCTGGACCATGGGACAGGTGAGCGTCCAATTATTAACAGTCAGCAGCTACACTTTTTGTAGCTGCTGACTTTTAATTTTTTTTTTTCACTTTAACATATCTTCAAGGTTGAATCAGTTCAATTGATGGAGTGTTTTACCCACTTTAATCCAGACCTTTCTACTATTATAACCTTCAGATCTTTTCTCTGGATTTGTTGCTTAAAGGGTAACTCCACTTTTGTGGGGGAAAATAAAGATAAAACAATATAGCGTATACAATTGCGACTCAAATCATATAATTGAATGTTATTAAACATTACCTTTACTTTTCAATCTGAAGCCGCTGTAATTTTCTGAAAATGCAATGCAATATGGCTACCTGAGGACATGTTATACTTTTGTGCTCTGTGCAGTGGTTTTGCACAGAGCAGCCTGGATCCTCCTTTTTTCAGGACCCACACTGGCCCTCCTAACCCCTCCCGTCTGCCGTGTGCCCCTACAGAATGTTTATAGAAAGTCTCCAGAAACATAATTTCCTGCTTGTGTGATTGGCTCACTGATTTTCCCAGAAGTCTTCCCTAAGATGCAAGTCAGATATACATAGATTTTTTCAGAATAACAAAAGGTAGGAATCTGCAACAAAGTTTGTTAAAATCCTTGCAATGTACATAAATCATCCAGAGGGGCGTTTTTTTTCTCAGCAAAAGTGGAGTTTAGCTTTAAACTTCTCCATATAGCAAATAATAGCCCTGTCTAAATCTCTATTTAGGCCATATTCCAGAACAGACCTAGAGACATTCCCCACGTGTAAAATTAGATGTATAAATTAATAAAAATTCTTTAAGTTTTTTACATTTGATAGTAGGCTTCCCACTCCAGTCTTATGGAACTTAGCAAAGTTAGCTATTTTCTAAAATAAACTGTTTCCATTTATTTGTAAAAAAAAAAAGTCTAGTAGGCTGGTGGTTGTGCACAGTGTTTATTTGGTGCCTGTTGTTTATCAGGAAAGCTTTTTGACATTATGTCCCTTTGTTTGAGGCTTGTATGGATTTGTCATATATAGTATAGCTAGAAATTTAGGTTGGAAATGTACTTATTATTTGTTTGTTTGTCTAAGCATAGTCATTAAGGTCTTAATACTAAGCTCTAGGCAGATACAAAAGCTCTAACCATTAATTCATAATGTATTATTATTATTATTATTTTTTTTTATGCAAACAGTGCAGATACCTAAATATGACCTAGTAACAGCCTCTTGCAGTCTTTGTACATCAAGGCTGCAGAGTGAGAGTAAAAAGCAGCACAAGAAAGTTAATCAGTCATGCCCCGAAAGAAGCATACTGAAAAAAAGAGGAAGCAGATGAGCTCATCAGTGTTCTGCTTCTCCTTTCACTTTCAAATAACAGGCTTGGGCAGGTCCCGGGGGACTTAGGCTCAGAGGAAATAACTTGAATGAAGCTGGCCATCAGACTGAGAATGTCTTGTAGCGGAAAAAGTACTGTGGGGGGGGGGGGGGGGGGGGAGATTTGGACTGCAGATGAAAAATACTTTATATAATACTTTATTGATTACCTTTAAGCCATTTTGTCCATATTTTCCAATGGTTATCAAACAGTTTCTTGTAACCACACCTACTAGCCAGTAGGGATTCATAAACATAATGGGTTTGGGTATTAATAAGAACCCCAGAAACATTTGGTGCTTTGTCTGCCTTCCAATGTTTTGCTATTAATGTTCTTGCTAATAGGAGAATGTGAGTGATCACTGTTCTGAATTCATTAGGGAAGGTTTCAATACCTAGATTCAATATTGCTAGACATGGGCTGGGACGAATCAAAACCCCAGTGATGGTTGATATCGAATGGAAGATGGAGTTCCAAAAACTGGTGAAGTGTTTGCAGGCCTAGAACATGTAGAGCAAGTTCCCTGTTGCTCCACAGTTTCTCCAACATAGCGAGGAATGCTGTTTTCTGAATTTGGATATTCTATAGGGTGTGAGATACCACCTGAGGCCTATTTTCTGATACAGTTCCCAATGGTTTACGCATTTAGAAGCTTTGTAGAGTAATCGAAAATGCGTGTTGCCATTGTGCATTTGTAATATTCATGCCTAGATCTGACTCCCATTTCCTATAAGGGTGGGATTTTATAAAATTTAGTTTGTGTTGGAAGAGGTTGTAGAACAGAGAAATACCTTTAGCCCCTGTACACATGGTCGGAGATTTCGACAACCAAATCCGTCGGATTTTGTCCGTTGGATCTTGTCCAAAACTGTTGCATACACACGGTCGGACTAAGTTGTCGAAAAATCCAATCATTCAGAGCGTGATGACGTAATTTAGTTACAATGGGACTACGTTCAGGCTAGTAGCCAATAGCTTTGATGTAGGTATTTGATCTGAGCATGCGTGGCACTTGGTCCGATCAAAATTCTCTACACATGATCGGAGTATGTCCGATCGAACCAGTTGGTCGGGAAATATTTCCAACATGTTGGAAAATTGGATCCGAAGGATATTCCAACAGAATCAGTCCGATGCATACCACACAGTCGGATTATCCGACAACACGGTCCGATAGGACACATTCCGACGGATTCTCCGACCGTGTATACAAGGGCTTAGCCCCTGTACACATGGTCGGAGATTTCCACAACCAAATCCGTTGGATTTTGTGCGTTGGATTTTGTCCGTCGGATCTTGTCCGAAACTGTTGCATACACACGGTCGGACAAAGTTGGCGAAAAATCCGATCTTTCAGAACGTGATGACGTAATTTCGTTATGATGGGACTATATTCAGGCTAGTAGCCAATAGCTTTGATGTAGAAATTTGATCTGAGCATGCGTGGCACTTGGTCCGATCAAAATTCTCTACACATGATCGGAGTATGTCCGATCGGCCCAGTTGGTCGGGAAATATTTCCAACATGTTGGAAAATTGGGTCCGACGGATATTCCGACGGAATCAGTCCGATGCATACCACACACAGTCGGATTATTCGACGACACGGTCCGATAGGACACATTCCGACGGATTCTCCGACCGTGTGTACAAGGGCTAAGAGTGGGGTTGATCTCATGGTGAAAAACCACCACACTTCCTTTGGAAGATATATCTGATGTGATTTAATGGATCCTAAAAAGTGGGTTATTTGGATGTACTTGTATTGGTCAGAGGGTAGGAGGTTGAATTGTTTCTTAAGAGAAACAAAGGGTATGATAACATTATCAAGGTCAGCAATTGTTTTAATTCCTTTGTCATACCAATCCATGATGGTGAGATTTGGAATAGCGGGAGATAGGATTGTTAAAGGTATAGGGATGTCTATTTGGTTGGAACTTGGGATTGGGATCTTACAGAGGTTCCTCCAGGCCAGTAATGAGGCCTGGATGGTAAGAGGTAAACCATGCAAGGTAAACGGCCTCCAAACATCTAGGAGTAGTAGGTTTTTCAGATTTTTAATAGGGTTTAGGGCTTGTTCAGTGTTGCACCATAAGGAGTCAGGTGACGGGTCGAACCATTGTTTGAGTTGTGTAAGAGTAGCTGCTCAAAAATAATCCTTGATATCAATTAATCCCATACCTCCCACTAATCTATGTTTAACCAAAAGGGCTTTAGAGCATCTTGGTCTTTTAGATTTCCAAACATACTTAGAAAGTAGGGCATTTAAGACCTGTCAGAAACCATGAATCAGACCAAGACAGAAGTACAATTAAATCACACTTGTTTATTAAATAAAAATAAAAAGGTAAATAGAAAAAGCGTAGTCAAAGCATAGCCAGAGTCCAGTAACCGGATCGAGTAGTCAGCCAGGCCAGAGTTCAATAACCAGATCGGATAATCAGCCAGGCCAGAAGTCAGGGATCCAAGTAGAGCAACAGCAAGCAGGATAAGGAGTCAGAAGGGATGTTAGCAAGCCAGTCTTTAAAAAGACCCGCAGGAGATGGTTTCTTGTGATGTGACCAAGGCGAAGGCAGAGGTGAAGTGAGCTGGACAGCTTTAAGTAGGCAAGTCAGACGAGCATGATCAGGAATAGCTGGTAACTGTGGAGAGAGATGAGAGCTGGCAATTAGCCAACAGCTGAGCAGCCAGCCCAGAGAAGGAAGGGCTAAGCCAGTCCTGACAAGACCTTAATATGTGTGTTATGTATTGGGACTGTTAGGGTTCTAAAGACATATAGTATTTGGGGCAGGAACAACATTTTGAATGAGGCTAAGTGTCCCGTCCAAGTCAGATCAATGTTAGCTAGTCTTTTTATTTCTTTGGAAAGTTTGTCAATCAGAGGTACATAGTTAGCTTCCGGTAGGTTTTGCAGATTATTTGTCAGTTTTATGCCTAGGTAAGTTATGCTTGAATTACTCCAAGTATAGGGGAAGGTTTTTTGTAGGTGAGATTTTACCGAGGGTGGTATGCCCATTTCAAGAATAATTGATTTTGTAAAGTTAACTTTATAAAATGAAATTTTGCTGAATTCGTTAAGAGTGCTATGTGCATGTTATAGTGACATATTTGGTGATGCTAAAAATAGAATCATATCGTCCGAAAATATGTTTATATCATGGGATTGTCCTTGCATGGGGAAGCGCAAGATATTGGGATGGGTTCTGATTCTCTCTGCTAAGGGCTCTATAAGTAAACTGAAGATCGAGGGGGAAACAGGGCAACCCTGCCTTGTACCGTTAGATATGGTGAAGGTGTCTGAGAGTAGATTGGATGTGAAAACTTGTGCGCATGGGGAGGAGTACAAAGTCAGTATGGCAGACAGAATGGGTCCAGTGAAACCAAACTTTTGCAGTGTGTGCCTCATACAACCCCAATGTATCCTGTCGAATGCTTTCTCTGCACTCAAAGAGATGAGCAGAGAAGGCATCCGACAAGACCGAGCGTATTGCATGACATTGAGGACTCTTCTGGTGGCATCAGAGGCCTGTCTTCCTGGAGTAAAGCCAGATCTGTCTGGTTTTATAAGGGAAAGGAGAATTGGGAGCAATCTATGAGCTATGATTTTTGCATACAGCTTGACATCTGTATTGAGCAAAGATATAGTCTAAAATTGGGAGTGGATATAAGTTCTTTAACCGGTTTTGGAATAGTCAACACAAAAGCTTTTAGTATTTCCAGGGGAAACGAGTCAGAAGACACCACAGCCGAATAGACCGCCTGTAGAGTCGGGGCCAGATTGGATTGAAATGTTTTATAATAGTCATTAGGTAGTCCATCAGGACCTGGGGATTTGCCTAAAGGGAGAGTGCATATCACTTTTTTGATCTCAGCCTCCGATATTAGAGCGTTAAGGGACATGAGTTATGTTTGCAAAAGAGACGGGAGTTTCATTTTTGCTAGAAGGGATTGTATACTGTCCTCAGTTGGTTGTGGGTTGTTGGGGTCTTTGTCGAGATTGTACAGTGGGGATCAAAAGTTTGGGCACCCCAGGTAAAAATGTGTATTAATGTGCATAACGAAGCCAAGGAAAGATGGAAAAATCTCCAAATGGCATCAAATTACAGATTAGACATTCTTATAATATGTCAAAAAAAGTCAGATTTTATTTCCATCATTTACCCTTTTAAAATGACAGAAAACAAAAAAATAGCGTCTGCAAAAGTTTGGGCACCCTGCAGAATTTATAGCATGCACTGCCCCCTTTGCAAAGCTGAGACCTGCCAGTGTCATGGATTGTTCTCAATTATTGTCTGGGAAGACCAGGTGATGTCAATCTCAAAGGTTTTAAATGGCCAGATTCATCTGACCTTGCCCCAACAATCAGCACCATGGGTTTTTCTAAGCAGTTGTCTAGAAAACTGAAAATAGGTGACGCTCATAGAGCTGGAGAAGGCTATAAGAAGATAGCAAAGCATTTTCAGATGTCAATATCCTCTGTTCAGAATGTAATTAAGAAATGTCAGTCATCAGGAACAGTGGAAGTTAAAGCAAGATCTGGAAGACCAAGAAAAATATCAGACAGAACAGCGCACAGGATTGTGAGAAAAGCAATTCAAAACCCACATTTGACTGCACGATCCCTCCAGAAAAATCTGGCAGACACTGAAGGTGGTACACTATTCCACTATAAAGAGATACTTGTACAAATATGGTCTTCATGGAAGAGTCATCAGAAGAAAACCTCTTCTACGTCCTCACCACAAAAATCAGCGTTTGAACTTTGCAAATGAACATATAGACAAGCCTGAGGCATTTTGGAAACAAGTTCTGTGGACCGATGAGCTTAAAATAGAACTTTTTGGCTGGAATGAGCAAAGGTACGTTTGGAGAAGAAAGGGCACAGAATTGAATGAAAAGAACCTCTGTCCAACTGTTAAGCATGGGGGTGGATCAATCATGCTTTGGGGTTGTATTGTAGCCAGTGGCACAGGGAACATTTCACGAGTAGAAGGAAAAATGGATTCAATAAAATTTCAGCAAATTTTGGATGGTAACTTGATGCCATCTGTGAAAAAGCTGAAGTTAAAGAGAGGATGGCTTCTACAAATGGATAATGATCCTAAACACACCTCAAAACACACGGGGGATTACATCAAGAGGTGTAAACTGAAGGTTTTGCCATGGCCTTCACAATCTCCTGACCTCAACATTATTGAAAATCTATGGATAGACCTTAAAAGAGCAGTGCGTGACAGACAGCCCAGAAATCTCAAAGAACTGGAACACTTTTGTAAGGAAGAATGAGTAAAGATACCTCAAACAAGAATTGAAAGATGCTTGGCTGGCTACAAAAAGCGTCTACAAGCTGTGATACGTGCCAAAGGGGGCAGTACAAGATATTATCTCTGCAGGGTGCCCAAACTTTTGCAGATGCCATTTTTTTGTTTTCTGTAATTTTGAAAGTGTAAATGATGGAAATAAAATCGAACTTTTTTTGACATATTATAAGAATGTCTAATCTGTAATTTGATGCTATTTGGAGATTTTACCATCTTTCCTTGGCTTCGTTATGCACATTAATACACATTTTTACCTGGGGTGCCCAAACTTTCGATCCCCACTGTATAATGATGAGTAGTATTCGGCAAAGGAATTTGCTATCTCCTTAGGATTAAATATTTTATTATTGTCTATAGGGTGTAGCAAATAAGCAATTTTAGATTTAGTTCTGACTGTTTTAAGTCTCTGGGCTAGGAATTTTGCCCGCATGGTTGCCTGAAGAATAGTGGGATAATTTTAGAGATTGTATATGTCATATTGTTCATTATTTTAACTTTTAATGGACTATTTTTGGCTGTAGTTCTGCTTTAGCAACTAAACTGTAAAACATTTAAAAATCTTGCTAAATATTGCCTATCTAGGAATAATGATTATCATCTTTGATTAAGACTAACACTAATAGGTGTTGCTGTTGTGAAAGAAAGATTACCAGATTCTCCCTTGCAGAAATGTATTTGGTATTTCTGCGTGGCCTGAGGAGCTCTAATATTTTATTAGAATCATCCATGTGTGTCTCAGTAACCTTGTCTGATCAGTTAAGATTGTGATAAATGAACTGAGCACAGGAACTGATCTAATGTTTGGCTTCCAGTGAAAGGGTTCACATTTTGAACTTCATTCACACAGTGTGTTTCCTGTTTATCTAGCTGCATTTCATGACTGAAAGTATTGTAAGATACAAAATGTAGACTTCTATCCTAAAAATCACTCCTTTTTATTAAAACACATACATTAAACTGATATCAAAGATATGACCTACACTGTGTAGGATAACAGGATAAATACTGCAAATGCACCTGTCTGAGGAGATGGTGCAACATAATTATTTACTGTGTTATACATATAATTATATATCTTTTGTAAAGGACTTTGGTTCCTTGCTCTTAATCAAAGCTACCATCCGAATAGAGTATGAGGGTATGTGAGATGTCAGTAACAGACAGTATTTTGGCATCTGTTGCACAGAGGTAAATGTAATTAAACAAAATGTAGTTTGTGTAAGCAGTGTCAGATGAGCTATGCATGGTTGACATATCAGCACAACATTAAAGCAGGATAAAACTAAGACACCTTTCACACATGTGGACTGTTTGTCCATTTTTCATCCATCCGTTGATGGATGAAAAACGGACATCAATGCATCTCTATGGAAAAACAGATATAAAGTAATGGTCATATATTTACATCCGCTTCTGTCAACATCGTTTTTTTTGGAGTGTATCAAACCCCTATTTTTCTTCCGTTAAAAAAAAAATGGATTGGACAAAAAACAGATGTAAACCATCAAATGGTCCATTTTAGCATGAAAAATGGCTCCGGGACTCAAGTGGTTAGGGACTCTAGCTGGAATCTAAAAAAAACTGATGTAAAAATGGATCAAAAACTGATGACAAACCGATGAAAAACTGATGTAAATTTCATCTGATTTTTCTTTGAATTAAACATGACTGACCTGATAAAATGAATGGTCTGCATGTGTGAAAGGGGCCTAAGCCATCCTTATGCAGAAGCACATTCAACATTTTTTTTTTATAAACCTTTAAACACTTCAGCCCCTGAAGATTTGGCTGCTCAATGACCAGGCCATTTTTTGCAATATGGCACTGCGTCGTGGATTTCACTGACAAATACGCGGTCATGCAATGTTGTAACCAAATAAAATTTAACTCCTTTTTTCCCACAAATAGAGCTTTCTTTTGGTGGTATTTGATCATCTCTGCGGTTTTAATTTTTTCTGCTATAAACAAAAAAAGAGCAACAATTTTGAAAAAAACACAATATTTTGTACTTTTTGCTATAATAAATATCCCCAATTTTCTTTTAAAAAAGCTAAATCTTTCCTCAGTTTAGGCCAATATGTATTCTTCTACATATATTTGGTAATAAAAATCACCGTAAGCATATATTGATTGATCTACAAAATAGGGAAAAGATTAAGGCATTTTTATTTATTTATTTTTTTATACTAGTAATGGCAGTTATCAACAATTTTTATCAGGACTGTGACATGGTGGACAGATTGGACACTTTTGGTACATTTTTGGGACCATTGGTATTTATACAACGATCAGTGCTATAAAAATGCACTGATTACTGTGTAAATGTCACTGGCAGGGAAGGGGTTAACAGTAGGGGGTGATCAAGGGGTTAATTGTGTGTCCTAGGGAGTCATTCTAATTATGGGGGATGGGACTGCCTGATTGAGGAGACCAATCGTTTTTCATACTTAGTATGGACAACAGATCGCTTTCTTCACTCGTGACAGCTCATTGACAGATCTCCTTTCTGTCTCTGTGTGGAGTGTTCGTGAGTGCCCGGCGGTCATCACGACCATTGGGCACACGCATCGGCTCTGGCATTTGAGCCACGGGCACATGCGCACTCCTTCGGTGGCGCATACGTGCCCCCTAGTGGTCAAAAGGCAAACCGACGTAAGGTAACGTTGTTTCGCCCAAGGGAGCCAACCTGCTGTAGTACAACTGCGACTGGCTGGTCGGGAAAGGGTTCAAGCCTGTACATATGGGCCGAATGTTGGGAGACATTGACCGGTTTAAAAAATACCGGCCGACATTCAACTCGTCTGTATGGCACCCAGTCCAACAGAAGAGGACCGTTTGACCGGCTTCTGTCAGACAAGCATGCTGTAAAACCAGCAGCCAACTGACTCCTCGGTGCTCAGCCAATGGCGGAGAGTGATAATCAAAGTGTTCTGACAGAGGGGCCATCTCCCTGTCAGAACACTCAGTGGGAGAGATCACTATACTAACTTTGGATAGTTAGTACAGAGCTGGAGCTGACAGTTTTTTTTGGTTCAATCCACTGGGTTGAATGAAAAAAAGCTCATAGGGGGTTATTTACTAAAGGAAAATCCACTTTGCACTGCAAGTGCACTTGGAAGTAAAATTGCTCTAAATTTAAGGGGTAGATCTGAAATGAGTGGAAGCTCTGCTGATTTTATAATCCAATCATGTGCAAGCTAAAATGCTGTTTTTTATTTTCCTTGCATGTCCCCCTCGGATCTACAGCAACTTTACTTCCAAGTGCATTTGCAGTGCAAAGTGGATTTTCCTTTAGTAAATAACCCCCATAGTGTGTGCCAGACTTTAGAAACCTCACTCCCTTCCCAACTTTATTTGATTAGCTGACTATCTTGAGGCTCCCAAAATATCAATCCTGATTTGAAAAAGTTGCTTCTGAAACTTATTTAGTGTCATTACCATTATTCAGGAGATAATAAAAAATAACGCACTTCCAGTTCACACTAACCATTGATGCAATTTCCACCTCTGTGGAATGCATGCCATTCAGCGGCGGACTCGGATGTTCTTACTGATGCCTGTTTTTTGCCAGTGATCCTGTAGGTGGTGTCTAGCTTGCGCTTTTATATTTTATGCTAGCGGTATTTCACTAGGAGCTCTCTCTTTGTTTCCCCATCTATGGTGTGTGGTGTATCCTTTTAGTCATAAAGCAACCCCTCTGCAGAAGCCTTTGAGCAATCATCCTACATACCCCAGTTCAATAGCTAGTCCTATTCAGTAGGACTATCAGCTGTATCCACCTCCTGCACAACACAACTGATGGTCCCAACCCTATTTATAAGGCTTGAAATCCCACTTATTAAATCTGACAGGGCACACCTGTGAAGTGAAAACCATTTCAAGTGACTACCTCTTGAAGCTCATCAACAGAATGCCAAGAGTGTACAGAGCAGTAATCAAAGCAAAAGGTGGCTACTTTGAAGAACCTAGAATATAAGACATATTTTCAGTTGTTTCACACTTTCTTGTTCAGTATATAATTCCACACATGTTAATTCATAGTTTTGATGCCTTCAGTGTGAATCTACAATTTTCATAGTCATGAAAATAAAGAAAACTCTTTGAATGAGAAGGTGTGTTCAAACTTTTGGTCTGTACTGTAGTTTTGTGTGAATTACTGCCAGTTTAACGCCATATAGTTCTGTGTGCGTTACTGCCAATTTAACGCCATATAGTTTTGTGTGCGTTACTGCCAGTTTAACGTCAAATAGTTCTGTGTGTGTTACTGCCAGTTTAACGCCATATAGTTTTTGAGTTACTGCCAGTTTAACACCATATAGTTTTGTGCATTACTGCCAGTTTAACGCCATTTACTTCTATGTGCCTTACTGTCAGTTTAACACCATATAGTTTTGCGTGCTTTACTGCCAGTTTAACCCCATATAGTTCTGTGTGCATTACTGCCAGTTTAACGCCATATTGTTTTGCGTGTGTTACTGTCAGTTAACACCATATCGTTTTGCGTGCATTACTGCCAGTTTAATGCCATATAGTTTTGCGTGCGTTACTGCCAGTTTAACGCCATATAGTTCTATGTGCGTTACTGACAGTTTAACGCCAAATAGTTTTGTGCATTACTGCCAGTTTAACGCCATATAGTTCTGTGCGTGTTACTGACAGTTTAATACCATGTCGTTTTGTGTGCACTTTATGCCAGTGTAACACGATATCGTTCGGTGTGCGTTACTGCCAGTTTAATGCCAAATAGTTCTATGTGTGTTACTGCCAGTTTCACGGCAAATAGTTTTGTGCATTACTGTCAGTTTAACACCATATCGTTTTGTGTGCGTTACTGCCAGTGTAACACCATATTGTTCAGTGTGCGTTACTTCCAGTTTAACGCTATATAGTTCTATGTGTGTTACTGCCAGTTTAACGTCAAATAGTTTTGTGTATTACTGCCCATTTAACGCTATATAGTTTTGCGTGCGTTACTGCCAGTTTAACACCATATAGTTCTGTGCGCGTTACTGCCAGTTTAATACCATATCTTTTTGTGTGCGTTACTGTGCGTTACTACCATTGTAACACCATATCGTTCAGTGTGCGTTACTGCCAGTTTAACGCCATATAGTTTTGTGTGCATTACTGCCACTTTAACGCCATATAGTTTTGTGTGCATTACTGCCAGTTTAACACCATATAGTTCTATGTGTCACTGTATGTTTGCTTTAGATTATATTGCAGTATATTATAGTGTATCTGTGGAGTGTGTCTGTGTAGTGTGAGTACTCAAATTAAAGTGCACTAAACACCTCTTGTTTATTAGAGTGCATCTATGTACAGATTTCAATGTCTTATTTACATTTGCTTATAAGCACTGCCCCCTCCCTCCCAATATTGTCTGGGAGGACAACAAGGAGAGGCAGATGTTCCCTTGGCACTGTAAGGGTGCCAGCAACAAATGTGTCCACAGGCAAAGGTGGACGCTGTGGTCAGTCCTCTGTTTAGTGAGTTTGCCCGTGCTATTCAGCCACAGCATGCAGAAGAGGTGGTGGACTGGCTTACTAAACCTTCCTCATCCTCCTCATCCTCTGTCACCAAATCAGAGACAAGTGTACAGTCCCCTGCAGTTTCCAGAGTGGATAAACCTGCCTTCTTGTCCACACCTATTCTTGCCATAGCCCCAACATCAGCCATTGAGGAGTCAGCTGAGTTATTTGACCACAACCTCAGCCACTTGCACCTTGATGATGCCCAGACATTACTGGGTTCAAATGTTGGTTCTGAGGTTGAGGATGACAGGAATATGAGCCTAGAGAGAGGGAGGAACACTGGTAGACAAATTGGCACTCATGTTCTTCAAGCCGCAGCATATTGCCAAGTTCTCTCCAGTGGTAATGAGGAAGATGGTGGAGATGGAGATGATGATGATGATGAGGTCACTGATGCGGCTTGGGTGCCAGATAAAGCAGAGGAGGAAACTGAAGGTGAGGCGGTACAACCCCAAGGAGGCTGACATCAAGAAAGAGTAGAGAGCAGCCACCCTATTCCATCACATTTTGCAACTGTTATCTCCCATCCCATTCCCCAAAGCTCAGCTGTCTGGGCCTTTTTCAGCATATCTGCAGCAGATTGCACTGCTGCTATCTGCAAATTTGGCTACCACATGCTTAACAAGGCATTTAATGTCCAACCACTCAGCCCATAGGCAAAGAGCACCTAAAAGCCACACAAAAGGGGCACAAATCTGTCCCTCCTCCTCCTTACCCACTTCAGTCTGCGCCTTTGATACCAAGTGATTGCCTCTGTAGCCTCCACTGACAGGGATGATGGTATAGCACAAGGTGTCCCAGCAGGTCCTAGAAGCACATCTGCCAGCAGCACACCACCTGCGTGCTGCACCACAATGGCAGCTTCTCAGTTGCTACTATTTTTTATGTAAGGCCGTTCCATTGCTCTACCATCATGTGGAAGGGAATGTTCTGGCATCGTTGGGCAAGGCAGTCAGCTGTAAAATCCACATTACTGTTGACAAGTGGTCCAGCAAGCATGGGCAGGGATGATATATTTTGTTCACAGCACACTGGATAACGCTGCTTGCAACTGGAAAGGATGCAGGACAGGGCTTGGTGCTGCAGCTTGCTGTGCCCCCACGTCTCCACACAGCTGCTGGTGATGATGCCAGACCTTTGAGCTCTACATCTCCCCCTCCTCTTTCTCCTCCGCTATCTCCATGCACTCCTCTGCATAAAAGTCCTATGAACATCAGGTACCCCCAAAGCATTCAAAGGGCTATTCCCAGAGTCAGGCTAAAAGGTGCCATGCAGTGCTTCAGCTAGTGTGTTTAGGGGACAGGAACAACACCGGAGCAGAGATTCTTGCAGGTCTGCAGGGACAGGCCCAGAGGTGGTTCACACCACGCCAGTTGGAGCCAGGAATTGTGGTGTCCAATAATGTCTCAAACCTCCTGTCCGCCCTTAGACAGGGAAAGTTGACACATGTGCCATGCCTGGCACATGTCCTTAATTTGGTGGTGTAGTGTTTCCTAAGTACGTACCTGGGGTTGCAAGATGTACTAAAGCAGGCCAGAAGAGTCTGTAGCCATTTCAGGAGGTCATACACAGCCAGTGGTCGGTTGGCTGAAATTCCACGGGAATTCCACCTGCCTGTAAACCGCCTGATTTGTGACATGCCCACCAGGTGGAACTCAACTTTGGGAATGCTACAGTGACTTTACATGCTACAGAGGGCTGTCAACGATTACCTGTGCCAGAATGGCACAAAGACAGGCTCAGACCGCCTCGGATTTCTTTCCCCACGCCAATGGCTGAACATTAAGGATGCATGCACTGTATTGTCACCATTTGAGGAGGCCACAAGGATGACGAGCAGGGACAGTGCATGCATCAGTGACACAATCCCTGTTCTGTTCCTGCTGGAGCAGACTCTGCATGGCATTATGGACAGGACACTGGAGGCAGAGCAGCAGGAGGAAGAGGACTTCCTTTCCTCTCAAGGCCCACTTTATACAGACACCATCATTCCTATGTCACAGAACACACAGGAGGAGAGAGGGGAGGAGGATGAGGAGGAGGATTCTGCCACTTTCATAGGCTTCGAAGAAGAAATGCATCAATCTGTAAGTGATGGCTTTCTGACCCCAGGACCCTTTTGACTAGTACGTGGCTGGGAGGAGGAAGTTTGAGATTCTGTCATCCTGAGTGACACCGAGGAGTCTGCTTCTCAAGCCTCTGCAAATTTGAGGTGCATGGGCAACCTCATGCTTCAAAGCCTGCAAAAGGACCCAAGAATATGTGACATAAAGGAGAATAATGATTACTGGTTTGCCAGCCTCCTTGACCACCGTTATAAGGGGAAGGCCTCAGAACTCATCCCGTCCCTACAGACAGTGCATCAGAGAAAAATCTATTGAGGACACAATAAAGAGGATTTTATTGAATGTTTTTCTTGACTCCAGTAGGTTACAGTGTCATGGAAAACGTAGTTTTGAGTCTTTTATTGGTCAAGAGAGGAACGTTGGAGAAGGCGTCTGCCTAAGTGGGGCATTTCGAAAAAAAATCGTCCTCGCCACCCAGGGCTGTCAGCTTCCACATCCCATCGGCAGCGTCTGCATTACACGGTGGATTTTTACCTCGGTGGCCAAAACAGAGATGGAGAGCTTTCCAGTTGATGATCCATTGACTTACTGGGTCATTATTATATTATATTATATTATATTATATATTATATTATTATTATACACAATTTATTTAGCGCCAACAGTTTACACAGCACTTTACAATGTAGAGGTGGGACAGCAAAATTACAGTACAGTTCAATACAGAAGGGACAGGAGGGCCCTGCTTGTAGAGCTTACATTCTAAAGGGAGGGGGTGGTGGTACAAAAGGTAATAGATGCAGAGAATGATATGATGGCGGGTGGCTAGGGACAGTTGTCTCCATTCTATAAAGAGGCATGGATCCTGCCATAGAAAGGGAGCTGCCAATAGGTATGAAGGCACCCTCAGCTTTTTGAGATGCAACAGAGGTTGAAGCTCAGTAGTGAATAGATTCTTCTGCATGATCCCAACCTGACACTCCCTCCCACACTCTGCCCAGGGCAGTTGCCCTTTGCACTTTTTTAAAGCGGTCATTATCAACAAAGGATTTTGCACCAAGTATTATATAAATTTCAGTTAGCGTGTTCAATACTTTTTCCATTTTATTCCACATAACTTAAATTTATGAACGTATTTGTTTTGGTTTCTTTGTATGTATGGATTGCATAGGTTGTTACCGTCATGTCAATAGCACTTTTAGAAATACACCTAGAACAATGGTGATGCGTTTAATACTTATCTTACTCAACGTATATGCAAGTCCACCTCCATGTCAGTGAATAGTAAGTAAAGTGTAAAGTGTGAAACATATAGTATCTGAAGGGGGAGGCCATTATGTGAGTTTGCAGCTTTGTTTCCATTCTGTATGTTTACCACCTCTCCAGTGAGCCCCTACATATTACACAGACTCTGCAAGAGTGTTTCACTTTGAATTAGATGGTGTTGCTTTACCAGTTGATGATCTGGACTTACTTTTCACATTTTAAGTGACAGTAAAGGCTGTTATTTTAAAATAACAAACATGTCATACTTACCTCCACTGTGCAGCTCATTTTGCACAGAGCCTCATCTTCTGGGGCCCCCCAGTGGCTCTCGCGGCTCCTCCCCACATCTGATAACCCCCTCTGAGGAGTTCTTTCCTGAGGGGGTTACCTTGTGGGTGGGCTCCTGAGTCCAGCATTTGCATCTATAGACACAGAATGCCGGACTCTTCCCTGCCCCATGGCAACCATGTCATTGGATTTGATTGACAGCAGCGGGAGCCAATGGCTGCACTGTTATCAATCTATCCAATCAAGAGCCGATAGCCCGTGGAGAAGTAAAACGGGGGGTGGGGGGGGGGGGGCTAGGGGGCCAGTGACTACCAGATGTTTTTTCACCCTAATGCATAGGATGCATTAAGGTGAAAAAACACAAACCTTTACAACCACTTTAAGCAGATACCATCCAAATGTGCAATGGAACTCTATGATCAACTGGAGTGTATCCTGTGGCAATAATAGGGCTTATGCCCTGATATGAACTATCACTATGAGGTGCATTCAGGAACTTATAAGCCTTGGCTCCTGATTTGTGATGTGCTCACCGCATTACAATCAATGTGAACTTTCCACAGTGAGTGATTAGCATTTGCCATTTGCTCCATATCCTACCTTAGCTATTTCACATGCCTGACTTAATTAGCTCATTGTTCCCCTACTTTTAGATTCATCGCTTCTCTTACGAGCCCCTGCATGTCATTTAGATATTGGATTGATTAATTACTTACCTAAAGCTTTTTTGTGCTAATGACATGCTGGGTGCACATTACTTTGAGGCTGGGTTCGCACCTCCGACGGATGCGGTTTGCAGCAGGGGTCTGGTGCATCCCTGTTTTCTGATACAGGAATGAGTCAGGGACAACTTTTGCCTGAATTTGACCCTAAAACTGAGCCAAAGATGCACAGCACTCCTGTGTAAGCCGCACCGCAGTCATAGAGAGGCGGTCACGTGCATCCAATTCACATAGGTGTGAACCCAGCCTAAAGGGGGTTTTTATACCTCAGCACATCACTGTATACTGTGATGGTCATGTGTGTCTGGGCCCTTTGTGTCTGGTATGATTTTTAATAACAACATTGCTATTTTTGATTATTTTTTGTGGTGTTATTTAAAAGTCCAGTAAAATGTATACCTTTTTTAGCTTGACATACCTACTTTCTTGGGCTATGTTCCCCCTACTCTTTTAAAACACAACGTTAACTGCCTCCAGAAAGCAATCCCAGCATACACTCAAAAGTCTCTACCTTGGTACGAAATGGTGACCACCACTCCCCTTAGTACACCACACTCAGCAAATGAAGTTGCCTCTCATTTTACTGATTGGCATATCTCGCTTTGTTTACATTACTACTGTAAGAACATCTTCCAGAAATTAAGGTTGCTTATATTTCCTTGAAAACTTTTCTTGTGTTTAAAATAGCCAGTCACAGAGCTCAGCTTGCTCCCAGTGTACACCCCTCACAGCTCTCTCTTTTTTCCAAAGGTTTTTTCTTCTTTTTTAAAACAGCATCAGGGTTGCTGAGGAAAGTGAACACTATACACAAGATATATCTGCACTCTAAAGTGCTGGACTTCCTGGACTCTTATTTTATTGCTGACAAGTAATTTTAATACATTTACCCAGAGGCCTAAATTAAATAATAACTTTTGTCTTAAACATTCTTGACATCTCATTCTTCTAGGAAGAAGTACTTCATCATATGTCCCATATATTGTGATTTTATCATTACCAGATGTGGTCAATGACCATTGAAAGTATAGTTTGGTATGATAAGAATCTGACCACTTCAGCAAATTCTAGACTTCATAAAACATTTGATTGCTCTCTGGTGTATTTACAGATCAAATGAATGTTTAGAAATACTATAGGAAAGAAATGAGGAAACAAAGAAAAAAGAAACCCATGGTTTTGTGCAGGAATTTTCTGCCTGGGTTTTGTTCGTGAACAGTGTTGTGAATCTGGCTTGAATTTGTGGCGAATCCCATTGTCCTCAAGTCTATGGGTGGACACATTTTGTAATTCACTTTTTCCCATTTGTAGTGCTAATAAGAAAGCTATTGTCAAATGAAGTGTATGTGAAATCAGACATTATTGAAATGAACGAATGCCAATACTAGAAACCAAACCATCACCTCACCTTTCGACTCACTGGAACTCATTCCAAATGACCCAACTTTTTTAGGATGAATCCTAGCAGGCGTCAAGTTACCACAACTCAACCTCAAGTAGCACTGAAAAATAAGATTCAAAAACATAAGACACACACAGATATGAGTATAATCGATTTGTCCTTGCACAATCTATCTAATGAAGAAATAATGGTTCTCAAGAAAGGGCTTAATTGGACAACTTTAAAATATGTAAGGATCTCCAACTATTCATTCGCAAACTAATAAAAAAATGTTTTGTTATTATAGACAGGAAGGGAATATAGATTGCACCCCTCAAGAGAATCAAGCATTGGATCAACTCATCACTCTTCTTGAGGAGAGCGATACAGCAGACCTCATTGACTGCATTGACCTCCCTCGGATTTTACAGTCAATAGAGGAAGAAGATTACTGTACTAAAACAAATCCATCAATATCACCGTTAAAGAAAAAATCTGATTTTTGTCCACCTCCCAGTACTAATTCTAATGCTGCTGCTTTCCTCAAGTTAGTAAACAATGACTTGGAGAAATTTAAAATACAGGCTGTGGGCCCAACAAATAATAAACGAGAAAGAGACTTTAGAGTTAAAACTACTCGCTGACAATAATCAAATCACCATTAAACCTGCAGATAAGGGTGGCAATGTTGTTCAATAATGAGCACTATATCAATATTTGCAATACAATTCTATACTATTCTATACTTTGTATACTTCTCTAAAATATACTACTATGTGCTTTTAAAATCCACCTAGGGGAAGCCCCTTTCTTTCTAAAAATACTGGATGTGGCACTATACTGGCATAATATTACCATTCGCCTTTTTTGCCAATGCCAATATTAGGAAAATAAAAGTTAGAAAATAAAGAATCTCAACCTACACTCCAAAACAGAACTATCAGGTCTCCCTAAGGCCGCGTACACACGGGCGGATTGTCTGTCCAACTTAGTCCGCTGAACAGTGTTTCAGCAGACAATCCGCTCGTGTGTGGGCTTCAGCGGACTTTTTCAGCGGACAGTCTGACGAACAAAGTCTTACGGAATTTCCGTAAGACAGTCCGTTCAAACTTGGTTTTGTCCGTCCAAACTTGGTTTCAGCGGACAGTCCGCTCGTGTGTAGGCAAGTTGGACGGACTAAGTATGGCGCATGCTCAGAAAGGGTTTACACGGCCGAAGGTTGCATTGCAGTGTATAGGACTTCGTTTTTCTAGTCCCGTCGTACGTGCTGTACACGTCATCACGCACGCTTTCAGCGGACTGTCTGCTCATCGTGTGTGGTCAAGTCCGTTCATGCAAATTTTGAACGGATTGTCTGCCGAACTTAGTTGGGCAGACAATCCGCCCGTGTGTACGCGGCCTAACAGTTTCAACATACACCAAGTACAAGTACCGATACATTTTTCAAATACTTGCCGATACCAATTACTGGTATCTTTAGCCTAGGAAGAGTAGGCAGAGGGGTGGTTTGGGAGGTTGGAGTTGTTAGGGAGTTGGGTGAAGCTGGGGTGAGGGGAGAAAGGGAATAAAGGGGAAAGTAAGGTCAGGGTAGTTGAGGGCGGGGTGAAATAGGGATTGTGGGTTGAAATAGGGATTGTGGGGTGGGAGAATTGGGATGGAAAAGGCTGTAGTTACTGGAGGGAAGAGGATGGGGATGGGAGGGTCATTGGAGACATGGGGGCAGAGGTGACTGCTAGTGGAGGGAAGGAGGACACAATGCAGGGAGGGCACAGCACAGGAGGCAAGAGAGTACGGTACAAGGGGTTAGGAGGGCATAGTTCAGGGGGTTAGGAGGCCATGGTAAGGGGGGTAGGAGGGTACTGTAAGAGGGTAGGAGGACACAGTAAGGGAGGTAGGATGGCAAAGTAAGGGAGTTAGGAGGGCACAGTACAGGGGGTGGGAAGGCACAGTAAGGGAGGTAGGATGGCAAAGTAAGGGACTTAGGAGGACACAGTGCAGGGGGGTGGGAGGGCACAATAAGGGAGTTAGGAGGGCACAGTAAAGGGGGTAGGAGGGCATAGTACAGGGGTCACTGCTGGCAGTGCGTTAGGCAGAGCTATGTTTCCCATCCCTGTACTGTACACAGCCTGAACATAGACAGAGCTCCAGCTGGCCACACAGCACACACTGGAGCTGAAATCCCATTCTCTGCACAGTGTATAGCTGGCTACTGGTTGCAGTTCCAACCTGTGGTATTTCATTGTAGGAACGGCAATTGTTGCAGTAGCTAGCTATATATGTAGCTGTAGGGGAATGGGATGGGGAGGAGGAGGACCACTGCTGTGCTCAAGATGTGTACTATGCGGGGATGGGAGACTGCCAGCAAGCATTAGGGGTGGTGGAGGGCTTAGAAGGGGGAGCCCACCCTTCCCTATCATCCCCCTAGATCCAGCATTATCTTACCACTGCTGTGCTGGAGGGATGTCTTCTGCTCCAATCCCCACCGGCTCTCCTCTCCATGACCTGTGTTTGGAGCAGTACAGATCATGCCCACATAGGCATTAGTAACATGCTCTGCTTCTGGGTTCCTTCTAACATCCTGAAAGGTGCTAGAGGAGCACAGGTACCAATACTTGCGAAAATGCCTAGTATCGGCACCAACACCAGTATCGGTGTAATCTTAGTTATACACTTAAATAGAAAGGGGCCAGATCATCCATTGTGTTATACATTTCAATATAAATGTTCCTTATTTCTGGAGAACCTGCAATTTTTTCAGGCAAAATTTCAAAATTTTCAAACTTCACAAATCCTGAGGGATTTGCCCAGAACCAATAGTAGCAATAAACCTGAAACATCTTTACATGTTATAAAGACAAAGTCAATGAACTAATTTATCTTGGTTAAACAGTGTGTTATACTGCTATTTTACCACCGTTCATTTCACTACTGTATTTAACCAGTTTAACTATTGTTTAAGATGTGTTTGCCATTGGACATCTTTAATCAGCTTCCAGTTTTTTTTGTCAAAGCTTAATCGAACAAGCTGAAGTTAGAAGCTATGAAACAAAAAAGGAAATGGCGGGACTGACCAGCATAAAAATAGTAGTAGTCATTGCAATGACTAAGCACAGGTGTGTGAAAAGTGTTTGCTGAAGCCACATGAGATGAGTGTGCAGGCTGTGTCCTCATTTTTAATGGATTTGAAATAAAACTACAATTTTTTTGCTGATCAGTGCCGCTGAGAGATCTCAGATTTCATCTGGAGCGGTGCAACTTTTGTGCTTCAATTTGTAGAGTGGCTGCCATGCACAGCTTTTACACCCTCTAGTTTTATAGTGACATAATTGGGAACTTCATCTATCAAAAGAAAAATACATACGATGAGTAGAGTTAGTGGAGTTATCATCTCAAAGGTCCTGAAGACTTTTCCCAAAGTAGAACTAAAATTAACTATTAATATAAAAAAGTTTAGTTTAGAAGAGCCTCTGTATTTATTAATCTTTTTACCAATAATTTATAGTTTTTAACCGCTTGCCGACCGGCTCACACAATATCCGCCAGCAAAAGGGCTCGTACAGGCAAACTAATGTACCTGTACCTTGCCCAATAAGAGGCATGCTGCAGCAATCTCCGTGAGTCGGGTCGCGGGTCCCATGGACTAAATCGCTACAGGGATACCCGCAATCGTCTCACGAAGAGGAAGAATGGGGAGATGCTAATGTAAACAAGCATTTCCCCGTTCTGCCTAGTGACAGTGTCACTGATCTCTGCTCCCTGTGATTGGGAGCAGAGTTCAGTGACATGTCACATGTAGCCACACCCCCCCACAGTTAGAAACACTCCCCAGGACACACTTAACCCCTTAACTGCCTCCCTAGTTGTTAACCCCTTTACTGTCAGTGTCATTTACACAGGAACTAGTGCATTTGTATAGCACTGATTGCTGTATAAATGACAATGGTCCCAAAAATGTGTCAAAAATGTTTGATGTGTCTACCATAATGTCGCAGTCATAATAAAAATCCCTAATCGCCGCCATTACTAATAAAAAGAAAATTATTAATAAAAATGCTATAAACTATCCCCTATTTTGTAAACGCTATAACTTTTGCGCAAACCAATCAATAAACGCTTATTGTGATTTTTTTTTTACCAAAAATATGTAGAATACGTATCGGCCAAAACTGAGGAAAATTTTTTTTTATATATATTTTTGGGGGATATTTATTATAGCTAAATGTAAAAAATAATGCTTTTTTTCAAATTGTTGGTCTTCTTTTGTTTATAGCGCAAAAAATAAAAGCTGCAGGGGTGATCAAATACCACCAAAAGAAAGTTTTATTTGTGGGGAAAAAAAGGATGTCAATTTTGTTTGGGACCCACGTTGCATGACCACGCAATTGTCAGTTAAATCGAAGCAGTGCCGAATCGCAAAAAGTGCTCTGGTCAGAAAGGGGGTAAATTCTTCCGGGGCTGTAGTGGTTAAACAAATCATTGGTGAAGAATATGACTTAAAAAAAAAATGTTGTATCATGTTAGCATAAATAGTTGTGGTAAAGTAAAAATGTAGGTGGTATTCTTCATGTGGCTAACTGATTATACTTTCAAAACACAGATCCTTCCTCATGCATGGTTTCAAGGTGAATAATGTGTAAAATTTGGGTGAATCTTGTATGGAGGCATTGAAAAATAGACCCCCTGTATATCTCTCCTGTCATTAAACCACGTTATGCTTTATTTTAAATACCATACTATAGGTAGAGAGTCATCCTTTAAATGTAACTTTGAAGGAAACACAAATCACTTAAATTAAATGCTTGGGAGAAGAGGTCTTTATTATGGTGTTACAGAAAAGTATGATTTTCATGGAAACTATCAGTGACACCGCATTCTGGCATCACATATTATGGACGTGTAATTGATTTATAACTTTTACATTTAACTTGACTTATATTTAACTTTAAACTAGGCTCGACTAGACTTAAAGTGGTTGTAAACCCTTACAGACTACTTTTTGCTAGAGGTAAGCCTATAATAAGGCTTACCTGCAGCTACCCAGGATATCTGGGCATGTATGGGAGTGAAGTAATCAAGGCTCCGGCCAATCACAGCGCCGGAGCCACAATACCAGGAAGTAACCCCCTAGAGGGATGCGGTGCTGTGTAGGGGCACCGCAGCGAGGGCTTCGATCTCAGGTGAGTATTACATCATGAGCTAGTATGCTATGCATACAAGCTCATTATGCCTTTGACTTGCAGGTGTTAGTTATTATTATTATTATTTTTTTTTTTTTTTTAAATGGGTTTACAGCCACTTTAAAGACAACAGCAGCAGTCCAATCTGGTTCAAATCAACTTAAAAAAAGTATTTTTAGGTAGTTTTGACTGTTCTACCTAATTCTTTTAAGCAGTAGTAATAGACCAGAATTTAACAGTGGAAGTAGCAGCCACACCAGATCTTAAAGCCAATTATCCCTAAAATATTCAAAATATAGATTTCAGGTATACGTTTGGTAAAAATTGGCTAGCATCAGGACAGTGTGTAAATAACTGCCAGTTTTATGAAGTGGGCCGGGAAGCCTAAACATCGGATGATTCATTAGCTGTCAGTGGGCATCCCCGCTGATAGCTGAATGAAAAAAAACATTTCTGGCAATAAAAACATTTGAAAAAAAAACAGCGTGGGGATCCCCCTAATCCAGTGATGGCGAACCTTGGCACCCCAGATGTTTTGAAACTACATTTCCCATGATGCTCCTGCACTCTGCAGTGTAGTTGAGCATCATGGGAAATGTAGTTCCAAAACATCTGGGGTGCCAAGGTTCGCCATCACTGCCCTAATCCATACCAGGCAATTTGGGTCTAGTATGGATTCTAAAAGGAACCCCATGCCAAAATAAAAAAAAAAAACTTTGTGTGGTCCCCCTCAAAATAAGGGTCTGGTATGGATTTTGAGGGGAACCCCATGCCAAAATATTGAAAAAATTACGCAGGCCTTCCAAAATTGATACCAGACCCTTATCCAAGCATGCAGCCTTGCAGACCAGGAAAGAAGGGGATGAGCAAGCAGCCCCCCTTCTGAACCATACCAGGCCACATGCCTGAACATGAGGGGTGCGTTGGGGTGAGGAGGCAGAGCCATGTTGATGGGGACAAGGACCTCTTCCCCACAACCCTGAGTGGTTGTTGTAGGGGTCTGCCAGCAAGGGGCTTGTCACGATCACCCTGGCGTTTCGGCCGTACACAGGAGACTTACCCGTAGAAGCCTGTCGTGGAGAACCCGTCGTTTCCCCTTGACGCGCGCTAAAGCGAACGAATGCACTCGCGTCAACATGAACGAGCGCACGCACACACGTGGGGTCACGAACGGGCGCACGTCTACTCGCGGGGGCACGCTGACCCGTCGTACGACCGTTTTGGCGCCCTAAGGTCTTCTTAAGGCACTTGCTCCATCCCATCTGTGCTGTCCAGGCTACAGCGTGTCCGTGACCTTGCTTTCTGTACCTGTACCCGTTACTTTGGTTCCTGATACGCGGCTTGTTCCTTGACCCTGATCCGTTGCTGCCTGCCTACGACCTCTGCTTGTCTGACCACGTCTCTGCCTCATCCTCTTGTACCTTGCTGATCGATCCCTGCTGACCCGGCCTGCACCTGACCCTGCTGTTCCTGCTTACCCGTTGGGGTTCCTGTATTTCCTGACGTCCACCTGCCCGCCAGTCTATCCACTTGTGCCTGCCTGCTACAGTCAAGTACCATCAGCTCTACCTACTCGCTGTCGGTGCCCTGCTGCTTATCCGGACCGGTCTCCATCCGCCAGGCACTTGTGCCCCCTGAACTTTTGAATACCTGTCTCCATCTCCAGGGGTTCATTAGCCAGGGGATACGAGGGGCCGCTCCCTGCATTCCAGGATCAACTACTAGGTACGTGACAGTACTGGACAGCCATGTCCGAGCCTGCGCAGGGGGCCTCCCCCATGGACGAGCTTTGCCACCATCTGGCCGGCCTTACTCAGGCAGTTAAGAGTCTACAGGAAGGCTACGGTAGACTGGAGGAACAAGTCCAGGCGCTATCCGCTTCTGCACCAGTTGCTCCAGGGGCCCATGCTCCACCGTCAGTAGTGATGATGCCACCCGAACCCAGGGTCCCAACTCCGGAACGATTCGCGGGAGACCGGAACAAGTTCAGGGCCTTCCGCAACTCCTGCGAACTCTATTTCGCCCTGCAACCTAGGACCTTCTCCCTTGAGGCGACGAATGTGGGATTTATCATCTCTCTGCTAACAGATGAACCTCAGGCCTGGGCACACCGTCTGTTGGAACGAAAGGACCCATCTTTAGACTCCATGAATACCTTCTTCCAGGCAATGTCCAGACTCTATGAGGATCCCCAACTCGCTGCTACCGCAGAAGCAGCCTTACATGCCCTGCAACAAGGTCGCAGGCCTGTGGAGGACTACGTCTCAGAATTCCGACGATGGAGCGCAGACACAGACTGGAACAACGCGGCCCTGCGGTATCAGTTCCGCATGGGCCTCTCCGAGGCTCTGAAGGATGAGTTGGCACGTGTGGGTGTCCCTGAGACTCTGGAAGCCCTGATAGACACCTCTGTCCAAATTGACAGGCGCTTGAGGGAGCGCCGCCAAGAGCGTTCTTCCACAGCTACTCGCCCGATCTGGATGCTACCACGGGTGCCTAGTCACCCAACTCCTCCTGTTCCAGCCGCATCCACATTGGACACCCCGGAACCCATGCAGCTGGGGCTACTCCGTCCATCTCTGACTCCAGAAGAACGCCAACGTCGCCGGGTCAACAACCTCTGTCTGTATTGCGGAGAACCAGGGCACTTTGTTCGCTCTTGCCCAGCTAAGATGCGTAAGTGCCTCCTTGTTCCACCTGTCCCCTCACCCGTGTTGTCTGATAACACCTCTCATCTGGCTGTTCCTGTTCTTTTGCAGCTTCCAGGAAGGACTATTCCAACCCACGCAGTTATTGACTCCGGGGCATGCAGTGGCTTTGTAGACTCGTCCTTCGCCCGAAAGAACAGGATTCCCCTTAGACCGAGAGAGAAGGGGCTCTCGGTATACCTGGCTGACGGGTCTACCTTGGGATCAGGACCAGTGATCCAGGAGACTAGCCCCCTATCCGCTGTCATCGCCGGAACTCACCAAGAACTCCTATGCCTAGACGTCATCCAGTCTCCTCTGTTCCCCATCATTCTAGGTATGCCTTGGTTGAAGGCACACAACCCACGCATTGATTGGGCCACTGGAATAATTGAATTCCCCTCGGACTACTGTCTCCAGCATTGCTGCCCGACTCCCAACGGGGACTCCTCGGCCCTTCTCTGTTTGGAATCAGATGATGAAACCCGACAAGCTGTACCCAAGGAATACCATGCTTTTCTAGATGTCTTCAGTAAGAAGGGGGCAGAGACTCTTCCTCCCCATAGGCCATATGACTGCCCTATAGAACTGCTCCCGGGGGCAGAAATCCCCTTCGGAAGAATCTTCCCTCTATCCGAGTCTGAACTGAGTACCCTGAAGTCCTACTTGGATGATAACCTTGAAAAGGGATTTATCCGACCCTCTACCTCCCCAGCTGGCGCTGGGATTTTCTTTGTGGAAAAGAAAGACCACTCCTTACGCCCATGTGTGGACTATCGGGCTCTAAACAAGATCACCATTAAAAATCGCTACCCCCTGCCGTTAGTACCTGAACTTTTTCAGAGACTGGGTTCCGCTAAGTTGTTCTCAAAGCTGGATCTTCGGGGTGCCTACAACCTCGTCCATATTAGAAGGGGGGATGAGTGGAAAACAGCCTTCCGTACCCGCTTCGGGCACTACGAATACTTAGTGATGCCATTCGGGTTGTGTAATGCCCCAGCCACGTTCCAGCATTTTGTCAATGACATTTTTAGAGATTATCTTGATCTGTTTGTAATTATTTACCTGGGTGACATCTTAATCTTTTCCTCCACTCTAGCCATCCACCGGGAACATGTTAAGAAGGTTCTGACCCGTCTCCGCCTTCACGGTTTATACGCCAAACCCGAAAAATGTGTCTTCGAACAGCAGAGTATTCAGTTCCTCGGCCTGGTCATCTCGGTTAGAGGGGTAGAGATGGATCCCCAGAAGATCTCCGCAATCCAGGATTGGCCTGCCCCCTCCGATAGGAAGGGAGTTCAGCGATTTGTGGGCTTCGCTAATTTCTATCGTAAATTCATAAAGGGATTCTCTTCTATTATCGCCCCCATTACCGGGCTGACCAAGCAGGGCCAAAGGTTCCGTTGGACCCCCGAAGCACAAGAGGCCTTCAAGACCCTGAAGGATTTGTTTGTCTCGGCTTCGGTCCTGAAGTACCCCGATTCCGCTCTACCGTATACCCTCGAAGTTGACGCTTCAGAAATAGCAGTCGGAGCGATACTTTCCCAGAGGCAGGGACCCAAGTCCTTACTCCATCCGGTTGCTTTCTTCTCTCGCAAATTGTCAGAGGCCGAAAGAAATTACGACGTCGGAGATCGTGAGTTATTAGCAATTAAGTCTGCACTCGAGGAGTGGCGCTACCTGCTGGAGGGGGCTATCCACCCAATCCTGGTCTATACCGACCACAAAAACTTGGAATACTTAAAGACAGCTAAGAGATTGAAGCCTCGTCAGGCCAGGTGGGCACTCTTTTTCTCAAGATTTGTATTCCACATCACTTACCGTCCCGGATCCAAGAATACTAAGCCAGACGCTTTATCCCGCATGTTTAGTCAGCCGGAGAACTTGCCACCTACTGATACCATCCTTTCTGCTGGGAACTTTCTTCTACTCCAGGGAGATGTGGTGTCTCAGGTCAAGCGGGCTTCCATAGGCGCTACACCTCCATCCGGTGCCCCGTTGTCTTCCAGCGATGACCTTCTGTGGCATGGGAACAGGATCTTTGTTCCCCAGGCAGTTCGGACTCTGGTTCTGGCCTCCTGTCATGACCATCCTCTGGCTGGCCACTTTGGGGTATTCAAAACCCTGGAATTACTCAGGCGTACTTTCTGGTGGCCACGGATGAAGGACGACTGCAAGAGGTATGTACAGGCCTGTGCCACCTGTATTCCGAGTAAGGGCGACAAGTCAAGAGCCTGGGGTCTACTAAGACCGCTACCTGTTCCTGATAGACCATGGAGGATGATCTCCATGGATTTTATCGTCGAACTCCCCCCTTCGGAGAACCATTCAACGATCTTCGTCGTAGTCGACAGACTCACCAAGATGGCTCACTTCTTGCCCATGAAGGGCACCCCCTCAGCCGCAGAGACAGCTAACACCTTTGTTAAGGAAATTGTGAGACTTCATGGCATTCCCGCCAACATCACATCTGATAGGGGGGTGCAGTTCACCTCAAGATTTTGGAGGGCGCTCTGTGGAACTCTGAAGATTGATCTTTGCCTGTCCTCAGCCTACCACCCGCAGACCAACGGTCAGACCGAGAGGACGAATCAGACACTGGAACAGTATCTTCGCTGTTTTTCGTCCTTCTCCCAAGACGACTGGGTCTCTCTTTTACCGATGGCTGAGTTCGCTTACAATAACACAATCCACTCGGCCACCAAGCAGTCCCCTTTTTATGCGAACTTTGGTTTCCATACGTTGTTTTTGTCTGGCAGTCTTCCCGAGTGTTCGGTACCAGCGGTTCAGAAGAATCTTAACTTCTTTGAAGAAAATAACAAGCTCTTACAAGAAACCCTGGCCAAGTCACAGGAGCATAACAAGGAAGTCTTCGACAGAAGGAGAAGAGGGGAGCTGGATCTTAAGGTTGGGGATCGGGTCTGGTTGTCCACCTTGAATCTTAGACTGTCCTGCCCCTCCAAGAAGTTGGGCCCGAAATTCGTGGGTCCCTTCCCGATCAAGAGGAAATTAAATTACGTGGCGTTTGAACTCAAACTTCCTGAATCCTTCCGAATTCATCCAGTTTTCCATGTGTCACTTCTCAAACCCGCAGTCACGGATCCCTTCGCTGACAGAATCTCCAGTCCCCCGGAACCCGTGTTGGTCAATGGGGAGATTGAGTTTGAAATCGAGGCCATTCTGGACTGTAGGAAGAGACAGAACCACGTCCAATTCTTGGTCAAGTGGAAGGGGTACGGACCTGAGGAGAACTCCTGGGAGCCAGAAGCTAACATCCATGCCAAGAGACTCATCCGTGCCTTCAAGAATTCCCACCCGAATAAGTTGGCTCAGTTGGGCATCCGGAGGCTGCCCCTTGGGGGGGGGCAATGTCACGATCACCCTGGCATTTCGGCCGTACACAGGAGACTTACCCGTAGAAGCCTGTCGTGGAGAACCCGTCGTTTCCCCTTGACGCGCGCTAAAGCGAACGAACGCACTGGCGTCAACATGAACGAGCGCACGCACACACGTGGGGTCACGAACGGGCGCACGTCTACTCACGGGGGCACGCTGACCCGTCGTACGACCGTTTTGGCGCCCTAAGGTCTTCTTAAGGCACTTGCTCCATCCCATCTGTGCTGTCTAGGCTACAGCGTGTCCGTGACCTTGCTTTCTGTACCTGTACCCGTTACTTTGGTTCCTGATACCCGGCTTGTTCCTTGACCCTGATCCGTTGCTGCCTGCCTACGACCTCTGCTTGTCTGACCATGTCTCTGCCTCATCCTCTTGTACCTTGCTGATCGATCCCTGCTGACCTGGCCTGCACCTGACCCTGCTGTTCCTGCTTACCCGTTGGGGTTCCTGTATTTCCTGACGTCCACCTGCCCGCCAGTCTATCCACTTGTGCCTGCCTGCTACAGTCAAGTACCATCAGCTCTACCTACTCGCTGTCGGTGCCCTGCTGCTTATCCGGACCGGTCTCCATCCGCCAGGCACTTGTGCCCCCTGAACTTTTGAATACCTGTCTCCATCTCCAGGGGTTCATTAGCCAGGGGATACGAGGAGCCGCTCCCTGCATTCCAGGCTCAACTACTAGGTACGTGACAGGGCTTATCGAAAATTGGAAGTCCCCTTTAAAAAGAGGGCCCCCAGAACATGGCTCCCCATGTGAATGCATATGGGGTACATTGAATTCCTATTCATTCACCAAAGAAAAGTGTAAAGTGTCACAAAGTAATAAAAATGCACACAGTTTTTGACAATTCCTTTCATATATGTATAAAAAAAAAAACGATGTCCCCAATGTAAATCCATGGTCAATCATGACACCCGTCGCACCAACGAACCCAAAAAAATATTTAAAAAAAGCTCTTGCCACGATGAAGACTCCCCGATGACTGCCTGCTCCGCCGTCTGACAGATTTTAAGTAGGCAAGGGGTGCAGCCACCTGGCTATGTCACCTGGTGGCACAGCCCCCATTTGACATCACCGACTGGTAATGTCACAAGGGGGGTGGTGCCACAAGGTGATGTCGCCAGCTGGCTCCTCCCCCTGGAGACAAGAGGGCTGTAATTAAAATGTTTACAAGCAATTGTACCCACTGTCTACTTGAAAGCACACATGTACCATTAGCTGGTAATTAAAATGTTTACAAGCAATTGTACCCACTGTCTACTTGAAAGCACACATGTACCATTAGCTGGTGGTTCAATATGGTCCAATAAGTACTATCTTACCTTGCTGCATGTGTAATGCCAGGGACGGCCTTCAGTGCAGGTTGAAGTGATGATTGTAACTGAGAAACTAAATGTAAATAACCTGGGGAAAGGAAATGTAGTGTTTTGGGTGCACAGAGTTTTAATATATTTTTTTCAAAGGATGCAGTGAGGTGTTGAGACAAAAAAAGTAGATCTTGAACAGACATCAGAAATAACTGCCTGATATGCTCTAATCACCCAAAGCTGTTTGGCTAGCAACAGGACATTTTTTGTCAGTGGGAATCTTCTAAGATGCACTAGAGACAAAGAGCACCAGTGAGTGCTTTGATACAAGAATTAAGAGACTGCAGATGACACAGCAGTTTAAAATTGTCCAGTTACAGGGCAACCTTAAATAATAAGGCTTGCTCCAATTTACTAGAGGTAAAGAGCGCGCTGAGATGCTGAGATTTTTCTACAATAACTGAGATATGCCATTGGCTGAGAGCACTGATCGGAAGTCAGTAGGCTGCTGGTTTTCCAGCATGCTTGTCCGACAGATGGCGGCCAAACGGCTGGCTTCTGTCGGACAGACCGGCATACACACGGGCCAAATGTTAGAAGATTTCTTTTAACTGGCCAATGTCTCCCGACATTTGGCCCATGTGTACCTGGCTTAAGACTAAACAGAAAACGTGTCTATTTTTTAATTTCTTCTGTTCACCATTTTAGGTAACATTTACAACTTTTAAGGGAATGTAGTCTGTGTTATATATTTTCTTTTTTATTATATTGACAATTTAAAAATACAATTACTTTTTAGCTCTGCAGGAATAACAGGGGGAACCACAGCACACAGGCAGGGGGAGACATGTACAGACCTAGAAGCGTTGGATGCTGAAGATCCTAGCAGCACTGCTAGCTCTGCATGAGAATGAATATTGGTTTCACCAGGGGTTGTAGTTTTAAGTATTATACAAGTATTTTAGGAGACTTTTTTTCAGAGAAAATCATTCCACAGTGGTGATGTCTCTATCAGGTTTTCTCAATATACATTTCTTATTATCTATCCAATATGTAAACTTTATTCACACATAGTACATCTTGATACACATGTGACAAATCTTTAAAACTATTAAAAATATATTTCTTACAGGGCATACATATTTGGCATATACTTCACCACCATTTTCATATTCATCAAAGCAGTATGCATCATTCTCTTGCACATTCATTTTAATATTCTAAAAGTAAATAAAGGAACACTTCAGGAAGAAAAATAGTGCTGCACACCCGAAATATTGTCAAAGAAAAATGAATTGTCCCCCGATTGGGCTTATCAAAGCAGCAATGGGATAGAAAAATATACCATAGGGTTTAAAATTGAGTAACTTTATTGGGGCAAAATCTCAAAAATTAACAATGAAAGTTAAAATATGAGATGTGGTACAGGAGATGTGCAGAAAGCAAATATATGCAAACACAGTGATAACTATATTATAAAATGCAAATTAATATTACATTTATTATGTGTATTGTTTTTTTTATATGTGTGCATATTGATTCATTTTAAATGCATGTAAACAAAAAATCTCTTTATAGCACCTCAATCCTCTGAAGAAGACCCGGTGGGGTCGAAATGCGTCACTCTATTTAAATATCCACTTCAGTGCTTGACCATTTCTGTATCACTGTGTTTGCATATATTTGCGTTTCTGTACAATATTCTGAAAATTACCTTACTTTTCATTGGGTAAACAATGTCTATCCTATTTTACTCCAAAATTGATTTGGAGGCAAACAATCACACTAAATGAACACACTGTGCTTATAAATGCAAAGGTCTAAAGCTGCTTGTATGGTAGCAGTGTAATTGCAGAATATGCAATTCACGGTAGTTCAGACTCTGTCATCCAATGAGACTGTCAGTGTATATGGAGCTACTGTATATATAGTCTTATCGCCTTGGCTTCCCTATGAAGAAGTACTGTCTGGGAGGAAAGGCATCAGAAAACACATGACCTGGCATTTGTGTCCCTATGATGCATGTTGACGATAAACAGTACACGCTGCATTTAACAATTTGTGCAATATATGATCCAGATATGCATGCCTTACAAAGAAAATTTAAATGGTTTTAAACATTTGTCATATCATGTGTGCTAAGATATATGTAATTAAAGTTTACATGTTGGATATACAGTATAGTAAGAAGTTTATACTGATGAATCCAGATAGAAACATCTCCACTGTGGGACAGTTTTGTTTTTAAAAAAGTTAGTATTTAGAATTTTACTTCTGTAGTGGTATTAATAAGTACACGGGATAAGTATAATAATCACAGGATATCCCAAAGTGGTTGTAACCCTAAAGAAAAAGAAAAGGATCCTGTTCCTTTAACCACTTCAGTTCTGGAAGGTTTACCCCCCTTCATGACCAGGCCATTTTTTGCAATACAGTACTGCCTTACTTTAACTGAAAATCGCGTAGGCATGAGGCGCTGTACTCCAAAAATTATATCCTTTTTTCCCACAAATAGAGCTTTCTTTTGCTGGTATTTGATCACCTCTGCAGTTTTTATTTTTTGCACTATATACAAAAAAGACCGACAATTTTGAAAAATGCTATAAAACATTCCTAATAAAAAAATTAAAAAAATCAAATTTCTTCATCAATTTAAGCCAAAATGTATTCTGCTATATATTTTTGGTGAAAAAAATCCCAATTTGTGCATATTGATTGGTTTGAGCAAAAGTTCAGGGTCTACAAATTATGGTATATTTTTATTTTATTTCTTTTACTAGAAATGATGGCGATCAGTGACTTATAGTGGAACTGTGATATTGCGTGGACAAATGAGACACCTAACAGACACTTTTGACACTTTTTGGGGACCAGTGACACTAATACAGTGATCAGTGCTAAAAAAAATATGCACTGTTACTGTAATAATGACACTGGTGGGGAGGGAGTTGACATCAGGGGCGATCAAATGTGTTCCCTAGGAGTGATTGCTAACTGTGGGTGGGGTGCTTTGACCGGGGGAATGTAAAGATCCTGCTTAGCAGGAGCATAAGATCCACGCATTCCCCTCTCACAGACAGGCGGTCTGCCTTGTTTACCTAGGCAGACCGTCATTCTGCCTTTCTCACAAATAATCAGCGGGACCCACTGATTGGCTCCTGCTGTGTCCAATCACAGTGGAAGTAGGTCGAAGGCATGTGCCCCAGACCTGGAACTGTCAGATCACATGTTACGTACTTTGGCGCAGAGCGGCCACCCTGCTGCAGTTCAACTATGGTGGTCGGTTGCTAAGCGGTTAAAACATGTTGGACCGCATAGTGCTTTTTTGCAGTGTCATTTGTTCCTTTGTCTGTAAAAAAAACTGGTTTATTCTGCCAGTTTCTGTGTCCCCCTCTGTGTCCTGACCACGGTAATCATGGCTGCTGAGCTGGTCAGTTTACGCGCCTCTCTCATCCTGCTGCTCTCCTCTCTCTCCCCCTCTTCTGTGCCTGTCAGCTCCTGTGTGTGAGCCCCCCTTCCCGTCCTGCTGCTATTCCGTGTGGCTGTAAAGTTATTGTTCTCAATTACTGGTAGCCCCTCTGTTAAAACAACCTACCTGTATACAACTCAGTGTATGTGTTTTTGCAAATTCTAATCCTAAATACCTTAAAAGAGAAGTATGTTTTTTTTTTTTTCCCCATCATAAAGTACTTACCTAGGTGTATGCAGCATCGGTCCAATGCTGCATGCGTCCCTGATGCCTCTACACTGAGAACTGGGTGACTGAACACTGCCATTGGCTCAGTTCTCACAGCACCCCGAGCAAAGATCTGCTGCCTGTCAATCAGCATCTCTCCGCACTGCTCCTCCATGCTAACTGGAGCACAGAGCTGGGGGGGGGGGGGGGGGGAGAGAGGCCATCTCAGGCTCTCAATGTCTTGCTGAGAGGCTGAGACGGTTGTCAGTCCAGACATTTGGCAGATTCAGACTTTATTGTCGTGATGATGCAGTGCCTGGACTGATTCCAGTGACGTCAGTAGAGAACGTATTTTAGTACGCTCTCTGCTGAAGACAGGTCACAGAAGTGCAAAACGAATTGCACTCCTGTGACCGATAGGAGAAGCCCAGCCAAATGAGCTTAGAATGGACTTCTCCTTTAATCCACATCGCTGCCTCTCTCCTAGAGGCCAACATCAAACTTTTGATGAGATGGTACCTAGCCCCCACCAGATTGGCCCATATGTATCCCTCTTCATCTCTTCTATGTTTCAAAGGATGCCAGGGACTAGGTACCATGCTCCACATATGGTGGGAATGCCCCAGAATCCCCAGAATCAGAATCATGGTATTTCACCTTAACCATAAGGTTACTGGCTCCAGACACCCGCAATAGCATTGCTTAATGGTCTAGCACTGTGCATACCTAAAATCACTCGCAGATTAATACTGTTTATACTGACAGAGGCTAAAAAAAAACGGTGAGTTCCTTATTAGATACGACTGAGCAATTTACAGCGATATGGGAACCCTGGGCTCAGTATCTCGGAATCTCCCTGATACCTGGCATTGATAACAAGAAGTAACTCCGATCTTGGGGACTTACATCGGGTAGAAAGGCACCTTAACTACCCTTACTTTCCTCTACCTTCTTTTCTCTCTTTTCTTTTTCTCCTTTTTACTATCCCTTTATTTTATATATTTTTTTACTAGCTTGTTTAATGGTTTTACGGATGAGTCCTCATAAGGCGGCTCTGGATTGATTATTTTTGTTACAAATCCAGAGCTACTTCTCAAACCAGTGGTTTCCCCTGGCTATAAGCTCACGTTTTTGTCTGAAATATCTACAGGATTTGATTCCGAAGGAGCCGTGGATTATTTTCCTTGTAAATGGAATTCCCCCTTAGAAGGGGGTAGGCTGGGGGGGGGGGGGGGGGGGTGGAGTCCTGAATCCTCACCGGACACAGTGTGTGCCCTTTAGGGGTTTCTGGTGGGGAGTGGGGTCCTGGGCGGTCTCCAGCAGAGAGAACCTTTTTCTTTATTCCATGAGATTGTGATTTGTTACAATATACCATATGGGAGCTTCTTGGATTTAATACTCTCTTGCTGTAGGTTGTGTTTTTTCATTCCAATTTTTACAAGTTCCATTGTAGGACTCCATTGTTATTTTGGGTGATATACTCTGTTAAATTGTATCTGTGCAACAATAAAAAAACTTTTATTAGAATAATCCACATCACTGATATGCGGTCACGTGATGGCCCAGCGGACGTCAGAGAGAAATCTCAGGCACTCCTACTGTAGTCCTAAGGACAGGGAAAGAGAATGGCAGGCGGTCATAACAGCATATCGGCAATGTGGATTCAGGTATTTAGGATTAGAATTTTGCAAAAAAAACATACACTGAGTTTTATATATTGTTTTAACAGAGGGGCTGCCAGAAATTGAAGACACTGACTTAACAACAACTTTAAGGCAGTTTTGATATTTTAAATAGAAACTATTTTTGGGATACATAACATAGCACATTGCTTTCATTTAAATGCTTGTCATGCCACTAAGCTTCTGGCTAAAATTCTGGCCCTAAGGTTACAAGAACATATAGTTAAATTGATTCACCCAGATCAGGGTTTATGAAGGGCCGAGAGGCTAGAGATACTATTCGGGCCCTGCGTGTATTGCATTGGATGCATAATGGACTGAACCAGACCCCGAGTGCAGTAATTTCAATGGATGCTGAAAAAGAATTTGCTAGGGTGGGGTGGGAGTTTATGGTCGGAGTTTTGAGGGAGATGGGTCTGAGAGAGCGGATGATGGGATGGGTGACAACACTGTATGCAGATCCTAGAGCAAGGGTTAAAGTTAATGGTAGACTATAAGATTATTTTGAGATATGGAATGGGACTAGGCAGGGATGCCCACTGTCCCCATTGTTATTTTCTATGGTGCTGGAGCCCTTTCTGTACAGGATTAGGGGAAATGGGAAGATCAAGGGGTTTTATAGTGGCTAAACGTAACATAAGATCTCAGCTTATGCAGATGAACTACTGTTGTACCTCTCCTCTCCTCAAGAATCTTTGACAGAACTGATGTTGGAAATAGACAGGTTTGGCCTTATATCTAATTTTAAAATAAATATTGAGAAATCAGTGTGGATGCCGAGCCATGTGCTTTTGAGGATGGAGACCACCTTGCAACAATCTTTTCCTTTTGTTTGTCATTATAAACTCTTTACTATACTGTATTTGATCTAAACTATGGACCCTTGATGGTATCCATAATAAAAGACTTGCAAAAGGGGAGAAGTCATACACTGACATGGTTTGGCAGGGTAAACGCGCTTAAAATTAGTGTAATTCCCAGGCTAAATTACGTTTTACATATCATACCCATAACACTCCCACAGACGTTCTTTAAACAAATACAAAGGCCTTTTATGACCTTTGTGTGGAGAGATAAACATCCCAGGTTGGCACATGTGATTTTGAAGAGACCAAAACGGGAGGGTGGGGTGGGACTCCCAGATATAGCATTTACAGAGTCATGGCCCTGGTTCGTATAATGAACTCTGCTAGTAAACTTTGGGTGCCCTTGGAGAAAACATTAGCAAGTAGGAACTTGGCCAGAGCCCCCCGGATTCCGGTTTCTTATAGGGGTTTTTTGGAATATGCATCACCACTGATGAAGTCAACACTATCCATTTGGGATAGAATGAACAGTATGGGAATGTTTGCCCCCCCCCCCCCCCCCTTCCATATCCCCTTTAACACCATTGGAAGGATTTTTCTGGTTTTCCCACAGACAGGGTAAATTGCTTCCATTGGTGGATTTGGTTTGAATACTGAGGGAAGTACCAATGGTTGTATGGCGATACAACTGACAGACTTGTTCAATAAATGGAAGCACCAGATTAGGCCAGCGAACACACTTGCTACTTTTGAGGAATGGTGTGGTAACTTATCAGAGCCGGGTCATATGTTGTCTCAAATGTATAGGCTGGTTCTGAGCGCCTAAAATATGACAACTCCCTATTTAATTTGAGAATGGGAAAGAGAACTGGGCTATAATTTTACATCAGAGCAGATAAAAAGGCTGATGGGAGTGACACACCATACTTCAATATGTTCCCATATATAGGAGATGTCTTATAAGTTGCTAACCAGGTGGTATCGTACACTGGTTCGATTGGCTCAGATATAGCCATTGATGGATATTAAAGCGGTGTTCCGCTTAACAAAAAAATTAAGTCAGCAGCTACAAATACTGCACTTTAACTGATGGAGGGGATGTAACCAAAGGGATCAATTTCTGCATTTATGGTGGAATCGCTCTCAAAGATTCAACTTTTCTGGGAGGAGCTAGCCCCTTGGATTAAAAAAATGACACTTAGATCTATAGAATTCTCTCCATTACATTTTCTTTTTCATGAGATGCCATCATCTGCTAGGTTTTATAAGAGAAGCGTTACTCCTCATTTGCTAAATGCAGCCAAAATATTGATACCTAGATACCTAGATTTTGGAAACAGTCTGGATGTCCCACTATAATGGATTGGAACAGTGAGGTAGAAAAAAAGAAAGCAGACAGATGGATACATATGGTTTAAGACCAACAGAATAAATTTAAATTTAAAGATACATGGGCAGGCTGTATTACTCCTCAGAAATAGGGGTGGATTAAACCCTTTTGGGGGCAATGCTGCGTTATAGATAGGATAGTCTGTGAGATGTATCTGGTGAGAGGGGGGGGGGGGGATTGGGAGGAGGTGGGGGATTTTTTGTGTTGTTTTTTGTGTTGCTTCTTTTTTACTTCTCTGGGAGGCACAATGGAGAGATTATTGATGTCATTAAAGGAAGAGTATACGTTATAATAGTAAATTAGGCACGGGATGGGCAACACGTAAAGACGGGTAGATTGAAATGAAAGGTGGAGAGGTATAAAAATGAAATAGTAGAGTGAAATTATATTGCATTAAAACACTAAACAGGACATGAAAATAGTAATTCGAAAGGATACACTTTTTTTCTCTCTTTTTTTCTTTCTTTCTTTTGAGGAGGACATGATCAAGGATCCAGTGTGTTTTCTCAGGGTGGAGGGGTTAGTGTGGTGAATGTTAATGAAAAGATTTATATAGATACGTTGTACAATCTGTATTTCTATGTTGTATGTTGAAATGTGTCTTAATAAAGAAAAAAGTGATTATGAAAAAAATAAATGCTTGTCATGTATATATGAGGATTACCCAAGATTTTTTTTTTTCACTTTTTGGTAAGATTATTTTGTATATGTTTTCCAAAGTGTATTGTCTGTTAGCTCCTCATGGGTATACAGTATATTACTAAGGGGAAGCTGATATAATATATCAAATATACAACTTTTTTTTTGTTCAAACCTCTAAATTTCTTAAAAATACTATGGTTCAGCGCTTCAGCTGACAGAAAAATTCCAACTTTCCACAGTCAGCTCTATTTGCAGTAACATGAACTAGTCCATGCAGTCATGTGCCTCATGTGTGAAAAACCTCAACTATTTGACACAGCAGCATTAGAAAGCCAAAGTAAAGTCATGCTGCTTATAGTACATTATCCCAGTTATTTTCCACATGCATAAAAACATTGTTAGATTTTGCTGATTTGCAAAGAGAATATATAGTACTGACAACGAAATTATACCACCCATAACCACAATTATTTTCTATTCTATTTATACATATTTTACATTTATTTAAAAACATTTTTTTTTAATTTTGGATACCATGTGAAAGTCCTTGTCAGTTTATTATTACTATCGGTGACCCTGCTGAGGTAATTGACCTTTTCAGTTTGTTCTGCTGACCATTATTTTAAGAATGGAAAGAAAAGGGAATTTTTACAGTTGTCGAGAAAAGAGAAATAGGGGAAATAGTACAACTTTGTAAAATGGTAATAAATCTCATTATGGGTAGATTATCTCCCACTTCCTGTTTTGTCTTTGGGAGATTAAATGAGGGGAACCCCCCACAAAGATCAATATATCAAAGCCTATTTAATCCTTGGGAGGTCAGCTCCCTCAGGCAATCTTTAAATCTCTCACCCGTTCAACTCCATATGAACATAGCAGGGAGAAGGGGAAGAAAAAACTTCACTTACCCATTCAGCTGCTATTGAGCTATGTAAACAACCGTTTTTTTTTTGCAGCAAAACAGGCTATGAGTATCCTAATATCATATATATATATATATATATATATATATATATATATATATATATATATATATATATATATATATATATATATATATATATATATATATATATATATCTGCACTAAAGGGTAATGCATAGCATTAATGATATTACAAGTTTTTAGGGCTTGTAATATCATTGCAGCTTCCCTTTTTAGAAAAGTGTAGAAGTGAACTGCAGTTGCACTGTTAACTCCCTGTATAACATTGTTTACTCCAGTATGCTAACACATAAGCACTCCTTTGCATAGGTGACACCAAGTTCTGCAGCATGTTGAGGCCGTTACTGCTGAGCCTGTACCAGGCTCCACCAATCTAGTAATTCAGGTCACCACTCTCCCATTGACACATCCTATGGTTGCTCTGGGATATAGGAAATGCTCTCTGTCCTTCTCTCTCCAACATCCATGCTTGCGCCATTTCCCCCTTTACATACTCTCTTCCGTGACTTCAGGCTGTGTCCCTAGGCACTTTGTGCTGCAGTTCTAGTCCCAAAGTGCGGGGAACTGGCCACTAGTGGAGATGCCAAGCACATAACTTCCTCCACTACGAGAGAAACCATCACTTCTGCCAGCCCCCAGTCTCCTGACTGATTGGCTGCCTTGCATGTGACACGACACTGTAGTCCATAGCAACCACACACACATTCATTTCCATTGTACAGTACTGCATGTGTTAGACCCATGTATTGCATTTTTCTCTAACTCGGTCTTCTAGTTGTGTTGCAAGCCCTGTTCTTTAGATATGCTGTGCATGCACCCCTTTGAAAGACTTCAGACCAGGCAAGTACCAATTCACCCTAAATAAAATATCAGCACACAGGAGGAGACAATATCATATAAATCCCTAGCAGTGAGCAGCACAATGCCCCCCTGGGCAAGTTAAACATATAATCTAAAAAAAACAGCGCTCACAGAAATGTCCCAAAATTTAAAGCGGGAGTAAACCCAGTTTCAAAAAACACTTACATTCCCGGCATGCCGGAAATGCTAACTTTCACATTGGTTGTGCTCTCAACCAAACTTTCAAACCATCCAATGGCTGGTTTCATAACTGATCACATGTGCAGCATTATGGCAGTTGAAGAATCATTAGAGGCCAAGATGGAGGCTTCCTTGACTGAAAACGATAGAAGGGTTTACTTCCACTTTAAAGTCTCTCAATTGAATATTGGAGATCCTCACCAGATGGACAAACTTCCTGAAAACCGGGTCCAATAAAGCTTGCAATATCAAACGTGATATCAAGGGGGTGAACAGCAGACATAAATAGAATCTTCAGAAGCGAAGCAAAGACTTTTTATTGTTAAGTTGAAAATAAAAGTAATTACCAAGGCATACAGCAATTTGTTGATAGTCATACAGAGACTTGGATTGAAAAGCTGGCAGTACCTGGAGGCTGGAGCCACATGGATGACACAGGGGCTCAAGGAAACCCAGCCAGGGCCGTCTTTAAGGCAGAGCAAAAGGGGCAGCTGCCCTGGGCCCTGACATTGTTTTGGGGCCCAAAACAGCTGCCTCATACTTGCCAACTATCCAGATTTAAATTCCCTTGTCCCTTGAAGTTTTATTCCTGTGCTGTGTCCTGATATCTGTGTGAAGTGCTGGTACTAATGCTGCCCAGCTCTGCCCTATTGTTGTGTGCAAGTGACTCACCTGCAGACCCTGTGTTTACATATAAATAACCAGCATTCATATGTAAATAGCGGCAACAATACTAAGTAAATAGCTGCGGCTGGGGGCATTGATATGTAAATAAAGGTGGCATTCCTATGTATATCATGCTCCCCTGCTGTGAGGAGGTGATGTGCTGTAACCTCTAGCAAATAATCAGTGAGCCGTAGCATGTGCTGTAACCTCTAGCAACTAGTCAGTAAGCAGTAATGATATGCTGTAAATGCTGGCAACCAATCGCAATTGCTGCCTGATCTGATACAGAAAAATGATTTTCGGTCTAGCTGCTATTTATTGTATGTCTCAGAGTAGGTGGGGAGAAAAATTGCATGGGGGGCCCCCAAGAAAAATTTTGCCAGGGCCCAATCTATATTAAAGACGGAACTGAACCCAGCACAAAGCTGGGGAACAAAGAATACAGGAGCACCAATGGTGGGGAACCCGTCCAGGACCATGGGGCCAGGGGTCAGATAAAGGAACTGTTGGGGCCAGTGTACAGTGGCTGCTCGGACTGTCTTTAAAAAGTATTTGCTTTGCTTCTGAAGATTCTATTTATGCCTGCTGATCAGTGCTGTTCACCCCTTTGATTGTTTGTTCTGCCCTCATTTGTCTTTTTTAGTTTTGGACAGCAGCAGCCACAGCTATACAACATTTTTGGGGTCTTTCACTTGGTATCTTGTCTGTGCGCCTGGACTTTTGTTTTTAATATCAAACGTGGCAATGTGTCTTGTTTTAATTTCATCCACTTCCTCTCTTCTTTGTATTCCCACCACATTCAGGTGCCAAGTGCCATAAACATATAACCAAAAATAAAAACAAAAACTTTTAGTGTAGTATGCTTTGGGTGACAATATCCCCACTCCAGCTCAATAGTGCTCACATTATTGTAAATAAAGTGTGCACCAAATCAGTGCTCTTCCATGCAGACTGCCTTCCCCTTTGTTCATCTACCTTACTCAATAATTAAACTTTTGCGTGTCTCATAAACCCCTCCTCATAATTCTTGCTTCAACTGTCCTCATTATGATGAATATTTCACCCAAAAGACAACATTTCTTAAATAGTGTATGTCTTTAACCACTTGAGGTCGAATGACGGCTACAGCGCAGGCCTCAATTTCTGGGAGGCCGTCATAGGACGTCCTCTCCTGTGCATGCTCCCTGCGCGCTGTGATCACCGAGTCATGGAGACTCGACTGATCACCGATCCTAGTAAGGGGCCAGTCATGGCCACTTACCATGTGATCAGTTATCAGCCAATGACAGCTGATCACATGATGTAAACAAAAGCTCGGTGATCGTTTTTTTTTCTCCTCACACTGACAGCGTGAGGAGAAAAAAAAGCCGATCACCGGCTTATGTTAAAGGGACATCGGTCCCGAAGAGGAAGGAGGCACATCTGCCTCCTCCTTGACATTTAGTACCCCCTTCCAGTGCCACCTGTCATTGTGCCCATATTGCCTACAGTGCCACCTACCAATGCCCATGAGTGCCACCTATCAATGTCCATGAGTGCCACCTATCAATGCCCACAAGTGCCACCTATCCATGCCCACTAGTAGTGCCAATCAGTGCCACCTAGCAGTGCTGCCTATCAGTGTAAGCAATCAGTGCCCATCACTGCCACCTATCGGTGCCCATCACTGCCACCTCATCAGCGTACATCAATGAAGGAAAAAAATTACCTGTTTACAAAATTTTATAACAAAATATATAATTTTTTTTTTTAATTCTGTATTTTTCAATTTGTTTTAACAAAAAATAAAGAGGTGATCAAATATCACCAAAAGAAAGCTCTATTTGTGGGAACAAAATGAAAAAAATGTCACTTGGGTACAGTGTTGTATGACCACACAATTGTCATTCAAAGTGTGACAGTGCTGAAAGCTGAAAATTGGTCTAGACAGGAAGGGGGTTTAAGTGCCCAATAAGCCCAGGTTAAAAATGTATTATTTACCAAAAATCAATTGTACTCACAAGTAAAATAGTCACATACAGCAACACACTACTCAGTTCTTAAAATGATAACCTTTCACCTCTGTGGTTCTCTCAATCACCATCCAACTCCTTTATGTGAACACTTTAACAGTTAATGGTGCCCTTACTGAGGAAAGGCAAAACTACAGGAACAATTCTTGTAAGCAGCTCCTTACACACATTCCTATACAGAGGTGTTCTAAAGAGGTGTTTATAGACGCAGAGTCCATGATTGACAATGATTCACAAAGGCAGTGACTCCATAAATGCAATAAGTCCATAGCTAGCAGCTAAGAGTCCATACATTTCTCAGGTTCCCAGCCCCTCAGGGGACCCAGACTGGCCACCCCCCCCCAGATGGGGGGCACAGACCAGAAAAGTAACAGACTTCATCTTGGCAGTGTTTCCCAGATGATCCTCCAGGGCATTGCAGTGAGCCCTTTTTCTCTGGAAAACTGACAGGAAAATCTAGCCGACCAATTTATCTGATCCACCACTTGAGGACAAAAGCATAGACATCAAAAACAGTACAGGTTGACACAGATAGCTGTAGACCATGAGTCAGCACAGCAGGAAGACATTAACCCCTTGTAGGCACATGCCTACAAGGGAATTGGTTAAGGATGTTTCATCTGCTTCCTTGCTCTACTAATGTTCTAGTAGTAGAGACAAATTACAAAGCGAAGACTCTGTTCTTTGATTTTGAGGCTGTTGACAAGTGGGCACCTTTCTCCATATGTGGTGGACTTGTTCTGTGGTATGTCAATTTTGGACCAATGTATTCTGGATAATTTTTGAAATGTCAGAATCCTCTAATTCTGTTCTTTTACATGAAAAAAATATAGGTAAAACTCAAATTTATTTGGGGTAGTAGCACCTTTCTTTGTTGTTTATAAAGCTCAATGATGAGCTAGAAAAAATTCAGACCTTCTGATTACCTTGGACATTCTGCTTACTCCTAGCAGGTTATGATAATGGCCTTCTGTTATTAAGAACTGGTGAGTGGCTCTGGCTGTTGTTTACTTATGTGCAAGTGCAGTTGGGCACCTTTCTTCATACATGGGGGACCTGTTCTATGGTATGTCAATTTCGGATCAATGTATTCTGGATAATTTTTGAAGTTTCAGACTCCTTGAATACTGTCCTCCTACATGAAAAAATATAGGTGAAGCCTTGGACATTTCACTTACTTCTAGCAGGTTATGATCATGGCCTTATATTCCTATGAACTGGTGAGTGGCTCTGGCAGTTGTTTACTTTATTTACTTATTTATTTATGTACTTTACCCGTTTCCTATACCCTCCTGTTTTTGTTTTATGCTCTGCCCCCCACTACTATTGGCCCTCCCTTGGAGCTCTTGTACCCTATTTTTCCCTCTCTATTTGTTAGTTCTCACAGTTTTCTACTTTCTACTTTGCTTAGTATTCTATTTTGATGACATGTTTTACACCCTATTGTTATGTGTGTTGTTATTTAGTGGCATACTGCAAAAGGATTGAACAAGAAAAGAAAGGGGACCACATTCAAATTGTTGATGAGAAGGTTGGTGACAGATGTTTGGTACTTTGAGATTCTGTAAGTAACATAACATTACATTGCTGAACAGCTCTGATTGACATGAAGTTTATATAACCTCCCATGGTTTCCAATACCACCTCTATGCCGACGACACACAGATCCATCTCTCCACTCCTCAACTCACCCCCTCTATCTCCTCACAGATCTCCAGATCTCACAGACTGAGTATAGCCTCAAATACAAAATATACGTAATACATATAACAGTACCATCATCCCAATTGATAATTGTCAAGAATTGGGAGTTCTAAGGAAATCAGCATGGATGTCACACCACTTCCCCAAACTCAATCTTTCCAAAACTGAGCTTGTTATATTTCCTCCTTCACAATCCCCCCCTCCCCCCGTGACTTCACCATTAATATCAACAACACAACCATTGGTCCCTCCACACATGCCAGGGTCCTGGGTGTAATCCTTGACTCTGACCTCCCCTTCAGCCCCCAAATCCAATCACTGGCTAAATCCTGCCGCCTTAACCTCGGCAACATCTCCAGCAACATCTCCAGAATTCGACCCTTCCTGACTAATGACACCACAAAGCAACTCGTTCACTCCTTGATTATTTCCCGCCTTGACTACTGCAACTCTCTCCTTAATGGCCTACCCTTAAACAGGCTAACCCCCCTTCATTCTATTATGAATGCTGCTGCTAGACTAATACACCTCACTAATTGTTCCCATGACTGCTGCCCCTCTCTGCCAATCCCTTCAAGGGCTTCCCCTACCCACCGTGTAAAATTCAAAATGCTAACCATAACATACAAAGCCATCCACAACATCGCCCCCATCTACATCACCAACCTCATCTGCAGATATCGCCCAAATCGTCCCCTCCGCTCCTCCCAGGACCTCCTGCTTTCTAGCTCCCTTGATACCTCCTCTCGTGTTCTCCTTCAAGACTTCTCCAGAGCCTCTCCTATCCTCTGGAACTCCCTGCCCCAGTCTGTCCGATCAGCCCCTACCCTGTCCACCTTTAGAAGTTCCCTGAAAACTCATTTATTCAGGGAATCCTATCCCACACCCACCTAACTGTTCCTGAGCCACCCCATGAAATAATTCTCTGCAGCTATTACCTTTTGTACCACCACCCCCTCCCTTTAGAATGTAAGCTCTACGAGTAGGGCGCTCCTGTACCTTTTGTATTGTACTGTAATTGTGTTGTCCCCCCATACACTGTAAAGTGCTGCATAAACTGTTGGCGCTATATAAATCGTGTATAATAATAATAATAATTATATAACTAGGAGAGGAGTATTAAGGAAAAAAGTCAAAAACAAGAGGGAGTTCGGGGGATGGGTAGAATGGGAAATCTAGAGGAGAATCCATCTAATAATGAGCCTAGAAAGATCTCAGGTGGTCAAAATTAAAGTTTAAGTTGGGATATATATGTGTCCCAGTGGTTCCATACTTCATGAAATATGTCCAGGCTAGTGTGTATTCTAGCAATGAGCATTTCCATCAGGTTTGAGTCTTCCAATGAAACAGATAACAGAGGGTCAGCAGATGCTGCTGACAAATCGGGGATGTCACTTTTAGTTAGATAGCCCTGAATGTGATTGTATTGAGAGAAGTTGTGGTTCATTTGTGAGTTATGAATTGTGTTGCCAAAAAAGATAGTACATTTTGGACCCCTAATGACATATTGTTTTATCTCTGACCTTGCTGGTTGTAGGGAGTCTGTTGTATTCCTTTTGATATAATAGCATTGTTGCAGGTGTATTTAAGCTTTCTCAGATTTATCAAGGTCTGACTCTTTAAACCTTTTGAGTATGCCTATGATTTTATGTAGGCTATGGACTGAAGTGTGGGCATGAAAGTCATTCTCTATAAGTCTCAATTTTGTTTCTAAATAAAACACCTTATGACCAACTTTTGTGCCCCCAAACACAGTGTTAGTATGTTGATGTTATGTTCTCAGCAAAGTATAAGCAGAGGGTTTGTAGGTAAGTAGTTGTTAAGATGTCAGTGACATTTGCTGGGTGGTTGTGATTGTAGTTCCAAGGTTAGAATGATAGGTATATGCTCAGACCAATTAATTGTGAGAATAGTACACTGTTTTGCTGTACCTAGGGCTGGAGTGTTAACAAAGAAATAGCTAATTCTAGTAAAGGTTTGATGAGGTTTAGAAAGAAAAATGTATTTTTAACTGTGAGTTTGTAAAACCTCCATACATTAAAGAGACCATAGTTTCTAATAAATTGTCTAAAGTAGTGAGATTGACAGGTGGTTGGAGGAGAGTGGCTCAGTGTTTAAGTAAATAAGTAAATGTTTAAGTAAATAAAGTAGTTTGAACTCATCTGCAAGTAAAGGAATTGAATATTCTAACTGAGAAAGGAAATTGAGGACCTGGTCAGAGAAGTTATCCGAGGTGAGTTGAGGGAATAAATGTTGCATAGAGTAACTTTATTGGAGTCTACATAACCCGGAGGATAAAAAAAAAAAACTCCCTTAGGGATTGCAATGGAGATAGTGATGTAGAAAGTAGTATGTACAATAGAACAGTTAGCCCTGCTATTTTATATTTTTGCTGGAGTGGAATAGGGAATTGGGCAGTGTTTTACAGAGAACTGGAAAGTGCCTTTTTATTCAAGTGTGTTTTCTGAAGAAAAACTAAGTGGGCATAATGTTTTTTAATCAATTTTCTCTTGATGTTTGCGTTCAACAACTTGATTTTTACTGCTATAAGTGTAGTGATAGTGGGAGACACTCTTTTGAGGGTGATGAGACAACCCAGGGACATCAGCTGGGTATAGCAGTGTTTCTCAACCAGGATGCTACGAAGAGTCCTTAAGGGCGTTGCGGCAAAAAACTGCCAAGTCCCATTTGAGATGCTGTGTGTTAATTTCTGTATACAGACAAGAGGGAGGGAGCTCAGCCTATACCTCCCCCTGGCTCTCTTCTCTTCTATGCTACTTTCTGCATTCCCGTTGGCAATACCAAAATGCTGCCTAGGCTATCCGCCCATGTCCTACCAACCACTGACATCATTGGTTGCTGAAGACATGTTAGGCAGCCCGCACAGCATTTTAGGTTGCCAACAGGAGTACACATAGAAGCATAGAGGAGGAGAGAGCTGGGAGGAGGTGTAGGTATAGGCTGTACTCTCTTACTTCCAACTGTATACAAGAGCTAGTACAGCGTGGAACAGACTGTACAGAGTTTGAGTACTGCCCACCATTCTCTTCCACACTCCACTCCTGTCCCGGCAGCAGAAATTATGGGTGAGGGCAGTAATATAACCCTGTACAGTATCTGAAAGCATTCTATGTTATCACCTGTATATAGACAGGAATGGGGTAGCTGGAGTGAGGGGCGAGTAGAAAAAAAAAGCCCACACCACCTCCTGGCTCTCTCCTCCTATGTGCTGTTGTCACTACTCCTGTAGAGATGAGAGGGAAGAGCCAAGATGAGCTGTTTTGTGCTGGAGTGTGGGATTTGGGGGGGTTCAGAAGTTTTGTTAGGAGGGGGGTTTGGGAGGGGGGAGATTGGTGCTAGGAGGGGAATTTGTGCTTGCAGGAGGGATTTGGGCGGAGAAGTTTTCCTGCACTGCACACCAATGCACTGTCTTTTGCAGACACACAAAGGTGCTAATAGTTCATAATGGCACCCTTAATGTGTCTAGCAAATGCATTTGCATTCACACCTGCAAAACTGCATTGTACCACAGTACCATTTTGGTGCGGCACCTTTCTCAAAATGGCACCACTCCTTTTGCGTGTTTCATGTGCATATAGAGTAGTCCATTAAAAAAAGTGACTCACGGAAACTTGTGAATGAGCCCTCAGACTGGTGTGTGCCCTGAGATTGTAATTGTAATTGTAAAGGACTGAAAAAAGGATGGGAAAAACTGGGGTATGACACTGAATTAATTCTTGAAGAAAGTAGAGAGTAGGTGGAGCTTCGTGGTGGGGGTAGGGAAGGAACAATGGGAAAAAAGATCAAATTGAACATATAAAAATCAACAGATTTGATAAGATATCCAAATATTTGGGAGTGGGTTTCTTTAATACCTCTACAGCCATGCAAGTTTGAAGGATTAAAGGCTCAAAGAGTCCTCATGGGGGGTCATGATGGTTGATCAAGTGCACACTAGGCCAGCTGGCCTTAAACAAACAGCAATATTAACATCCTAGAGGACATCATGTATAATGAAACATGTCGGGCATGACACCATCAGGCCCCACATGACTCCGGAATTGCAGGCGTATCTGTTTCTGACGGTGAACTCATTTTATTAAGGATCACAATTTTTTAACTAAATGTAAGTAGTTTATACAATATCACACTATTGGATCTCTTTTCTATATATCCACCTCGTCTGGCCATGGCTGATCGGGATATCCCTACGTGAGTCTGACACAGGAGGACCTGTATGATCTTTGGTGGTGGAACCTCTTTGCAGCATTTCTCCTTTTTGAGTTTTCTAGATACATCACATGGATCAACTTATTGTACACCTAGAACTGAATTTCTTTCACACAGATATTACATGGATTTCAATGTGTTGTGTTATTATGTGAGATCACGTATATCGATTTACACTGTGATATCAATTTTCCAATTTTATGAAATTATATGTTGGTTTCTCATTTTTGATGTCTTTCACATTGATTAGCGTGACTTTTTTGTTTATTAGCACTATTAACACGGCATTATAAAAAAGAACATATAAGAGCATTGTGAGTAATAAAAAAAATGAAAGCCAATATACCATGGAGATGAATAGGTTCAAGACCTACGGATACATATTTATGCCAGACAGCAAACTTTGGGATTCTGTATAAGTTAGAGAGGCTACCTAATAACTGTGGAAGAAATCTGATATGGGAAACAATTGCCCTTCACTGTGGAAGTTGTAAATGATTGCATATTCCCTATCTGGTGGGAAGGAACTGCACACGGGTATCCAATAGTTCTAGGAGATGTCTGCCAAATAAAGTCTATAGAACAACAGAAAAAAATCGTTGCGCTCAGTGGCAAAAAGATGAAGTGAAACAGCAGCACTCTAAATTACATGAATGCTAGATAAAAACGATGCGATCACAATAGGGTATGCTACCACTTTAAATATCTGCCATCAAAATCTAAGTGTAATATCATTTAAAATAAAATAATAGATGAAATGTAATAGCAGCACTCTAAATAATCTCAATACTGGATAAAAATGATCTATGAAAAAAAATGATGTATGTGTTTCTAGGCTATTATATTCCTGTCCTTAAGTGGAATATACACATACTTTAAGTTTATGTACATAATAACATTACGACTGTCAGGAGATTTGTGGTTTTATTTATATATATATATATATATTTTTTTTTATTTTTATTTTTTTTCAGAAAGGACAACATTTTTAAACAACCTTACTGGGGAAAACTAGGCTTATCTGGATGCACAGGGTCTGATGGGTGTGCAACATAAATGTCACATCTGGCAGAGATGAAAAAGCATCAGTTGTTATAATGTTGTGTCAAGAGTTAATAAAAATCTTCTCTTTTTTTGGATGCTGCTACCTCTTTTTATTATTTGGTTGTGATTTGGGACTTGGATGTGCCTCATATTTTGGCAAGAATATGTACATTTCCACATTACATGAGGAGTGCTGTTAGACTTTTGGAAAGTACAGTATCTGCTGTTTATATTACTTAACTTTTTTTAAGGAAATCTATACTGAGAAAAATGGAAGCTAAGATTTTCATCTGAAAATGCTAGTTACCTGGCTTTCTCAGGCTTCAGTAATTGAGGCCCTGATATAGAAAAAAAATCATGCAAATCATGAAAGTCATAGCAAATTTAGAACACTGAATATGATCTTTTATATAACACAATGACTTTGAAAGTATTGAAGCTCCCAGATCGGAATGACAGCAAGGTACTGTAAATATTATATTCAGAATGAGAATTCAGCCTCTGTTTGCCTCTAAATTCCTTTACTACAGATACAGGTTTTCTTAATAAAAGCCAATTCTAACATGTACACTATTCCTTCAATGTTGTCTACCCCACAAAACTTTTTAAATCAAATTTATACATTCTTTTTTCCTCATGTCTTTGGTTCAATCATGTGAGGTCATAGTCATCACTGAATTTTCCCCAGTGGTATGTAGTTCCAAAATGCTGCAGAAAGTGGTGTGAGGTATTGAGGTGGTGCAACATTCTAGTGTGAGCTCAGCCTTGGTTGTTGACATACCCTAAGGGGTGGGGGGTCTATGATAGCCTGGGCTCAATAGAACTAGGTTGAATGATGCTGGGTTTAATTCAGCCCAGTAGATGTGTTGTGCTGGGCTTTGGAGAAGTGAGTCTTCAGGTAATAGCACTGCAGTGTAGGTACAGTGCCTTGAAAAAGTATTCATACCCCTTGACAATTTTCACATTTTGTCATGTTACAGCCAAAAATGTAAATGTGTTTTATTGGGATTTTATGTAATAGACCAACACAAAGTGGAACATAATTGTGCAGTGGAAGGAAAATGATAAATTATTTTCAAACTTTTTTTTACAAATATATATCTAAAAAGTGTGACATGCATTTGAATACAATAAATACTTTGTAGAACCACTCTTTGCTGCAATTACAGCTGCAAATGTTTTTGGGTATGTCTCTACCAGCTTTGCACATCTAGAGAGTGAAAGTTTTGCCCATTCTTCTTTGCAAAATAGCTCAAGCTCTGTCAGATTGGACAGAGAGCGTCCAGAAACAGCAATTTTCAAGTCTTGCCACAGATTCTCAATTCTATTTAGGTTTGGGCATTGACTGGGCCATTCCAACACATGAAATATTTTGATTGAAACCATTCCATTGTAGCTCTGGCTGTATGTTTAGGGTTGTTGTCCTGCTGGAAGGTGAACCTTCACTCCAATCTCAAGTCTTTTGCAGACTCTATTGCCGTGTACACACGAGCGGAATTTCCGACAGAAAAAGTCAGACGGGAGCTTTTCATTGTATATTCCGATCGTGTATATGCCCCATCTGACTTTTTACGTCGAAAATTTTGACAGACCTAGAAAGAGAACATGTTCTACATTTTTCAGACGAAACCAATTCCTATCGGGAAAATCGCTCATCTGTATGCTGTTCCAACATACCAAAAACGTAGTAGCTATTGGCTACTGGCTATTGAACTTCCTTTTTCTAGTCCCGTCGTAAGTGTTGTATGTCACCACGTTCTTGACGGTCGAAATTCCGTCTGAGAAACCGCCAGAGTTTATTCTGATGGAAAAACCGCTCATGTGTACATGCCATAACAGTTTTTCTTCTAGGATTGCCCCGTATTTGGCTCCATCCATCTTCCATCCACTCTGGTGGTTGTGTCTTCATGTGAGGAGATGAACAGGAGCATGGTTGTTTGTAACTGAACTTGGATACAATTGTTTGCTTTATAAAGGACACTTACCTTTAACCAAGGACTTTGTCGGACTGCGAACACAGATACCAATTTATGACAAATAATATAACATTGCCTGGGCCCTGAGACGGAGCTGTGGAGCATTTACTGTGACCTGAAACCTGTGTAAAGGCATGAGAAAGGCGCTGTATATGTAAACTTCCGGTAAGCAGAAGCACAAAGGGGATCCTCACAAGGTGGAACGGTGGAGGTGTAGCAGCTAGATGAGCTTGTGAATTTCTCCATTGGGGGAGTTTGACAGCTGATTATTGCTCTTCACTGTATCTGTATGCTTTGGACTGAACGTGTTTAGTGGTGGCGGTGTATATTCAATTTAAAATGGACATGGGAACTTTTTTATTATTTATTTGTTTCATGCATTGTGGAGAATAAATTAGTGCAATATTGCAATTGAGTTGCTGATTTATGTAGGATGGTGTATGGATATTCTACAATATCTGCATGAATAGTGGAAAGGATTTAAGCACTGTTAGCATGTAATTTTTTAATTAGACCCATTTTATTTAGAACTTACATACCATTGCATGCATTTGAAGAGTTAATATAATAGAATCTGTCAAGCTACAGTGCAACGGCTAATTGCTGCTTTGGCTAATTGGCATTTACCTTTTTTTTCATGCAATCTTTTAGTATACCTCTGTGGGATTTGAACCCATGAGCCCTTCGGGGTCTGAGTTTTTCAAGGCAGGAGCATGGACCACTAGCCTATTGGGCTTAACACAGTCTTACATCAAAAAGAAAATACGTTTACTAGTGTTTGATGTTTCTTCTCCCTACGCTGTCTTCTCACCAGGGAAGAAGATGGTTCAGAGCCCTTTTACAATGAAGGACTTGTGAAAAAGTGGCAATATTTTTTTACATTTCAATGCTTTTTTGGTGAATGTGTAGGGGTATGATGTACCCCATACCCCCATTCACATAGAGGGGCAGGAACTGGGGGCCCCCTTGTTAAAGGGGGCTTCCAGATTCTGATAATACCCCACCCACAGACCCCAGGCGAGGTTGTCAGGAAGAGACCTTTGGGGGACCCCAAAGCACCCTCCCCATGTTTAAGGCATGTGGCCTTGTACAGTTCAGGAGGGGGATGCTGCTTTGGCTAATTGGCATTCACTTTTTTTCACCAATGCAATCTTTTAGTATACCTCTGTGGGATTGTGAACTCACAAGCCCTTCAAGGTATGGGTTTTTCAAGGCAGGAGCACTGACCACTAGCCTATTGGGCTTAACACCATCATACATCGAAAATACATTTACTAGTGTTTGATGTTTCTTCTCCCTACGCTGTCTTCTCACCGAGCTGCCTCTCCTGCCACCCACATTTTCTCCAGCTGCTGTGTTCTTCCATGCAGCCGGTTACTAGCTAAAAAAAAAGCTGCTCTTTTTCTGTGGTGGTCTTCGGTGGCCATCCAATGACTTCTCCCAGAGAGCCTGCCCCATGGTTATGTAAAAGAAGCCACACAGAGGGTGACAAGACCGCCAGAGGAAGAGCAGCTTTTTTTATTAACGGCTAACTGGTGGCGCGAAGGAACACAGCAGATGAAGAAGACAGCAGCGGTAGGAGAGACGACTTGGGGAGAAGACAGCTTTGGGAAAAGATGCCGGTGGGAGACACATCGGAAGGAGAAGATGGCTCAGGGAAGAAGACGGTTCGGAGCTCTTTTACAATAAAGGACTTGTGAAAAACTGGCTATTGTTTTTTACATTTCAATGCTTTTTTTGGTGAACATGTAGGGGTATGATGTACCCCATGCCCTCATTCAAATGGAGGGGCAGGATCTGGGGGCCCCCTTGTTAAAGGAGGCTTCCAAATTCTGATAATACCCCACCCGCAGACCGCGACAACCACCGGCCAGGGTTGTCAGGAAGAGACCTTTGTCCCCATCAACATGGGGAAAAGGTGCTTTGGGGGGACCCCAAAGCACCCTCCCCATGTTTAAGGCATGTGGCCTGGTACAGTTCAGGTGGGGGGGTGCCCACTCGTCCATCCTATCCTGACCTCCAGGCTGCATGCTCAGATAAGGGTCTTGTATGGATTTTGGGGGGCCCCACGTCAATTTCTTTTACATTCTGGTGTGGGGTTTGCTTTAAAGTCCATACCAGACCCGAAGGGCCTGGTATGTACTAGGGGTGCTCTACAATGTTTTTTTCCTTGATTTTTGGAATTCCACACCATAATATTATTGAATAATTACATACCATTGAAACTGTATTTACCCTCTACCTAAAATGTAAAAGTAAATAGTGGCGCTGATAATAAAATATTGTAAATCAACAACTTTGGGCATCAAAGTCACATGACAAGTCATACCCCATGTTTTCCAATAATAACCATTCATATATCTGCGACTTAAAGTGGTAGCGACCTACTTGACTACTGGTCTGACTTTCATGCAACTTGAGGGCTACATACTTCAATGTTAAACCTCAAAAGTTGCATGAAAGTTATACCTGAATGTTTTACATGCAACAGTGATACAACAGTGGATCTGACTTTGCAGAGGCACAATTGCAAGTCACGTCCAATTCGTACCCATCCAAAGTTGCATCAAAGTTGTACCAAAGTTGCACTCTGAAGTCGTGCTACTTTAGAGTCGTACAAGTGTGAATGGAACCTTAAATTAATTTCTAGGCACTACCACTGCAAGGGAGTTTCTGAAAGAGTGTTTGGTTTAGTGAGATGCGTTTAAATGAAATTCTAATTCTAGAAAGGCAAATTCTCAAATATGGTTTTTGTCAGCCAAAAAGTTCCTTCCCCCTCTTTTTCACATGTTTACCACAAAGTCAGTAAAATGTAATAATCTGGACCTTGAACTTGAGTTTATGACCTCTGCCTTACAAGGCTGGTGTCTTACTGGTAAGCTATGAGACAGTTTGTTTAGGGAAGCAAAATAAACCCCAACATACTACATGTTTATTCTCATTGAGCATTTATGTAGCTAATGCTTTACATCCGCAGTGGGTATTAATATTTCTAATTTTAACTTGCATCTAATCGGCTAAAATCCTTCCATAGCATAAACCTGTTATAATTTACACATATTTACTCTCTAAAAGTAATCCATACATACCCACTACTTAATGGCCCTGTATATTATTTTTCAGGAAACAGATTTTTACTGTGTTTTTCTGCCCCTTTGTAATATCCTCTATGAGCTCCTGAACCTTTACTTCCCCCAGAATAAGCAGTGCTCACTAGTTATAGCGATGTACACTGCTCTATACACACCACAAATTTCATGGTTCAAGGTCCATAGTCCATAGCTCATCTTGGGAGCAGGCAAGAGAGGGTGGCTGCTTATTTACATGCAATGGGACCTTGGAGAATAAATATAGCCACCCCCTAACAGCACGTCTAATCACAGCATAAAAAAGGGAATTGGGAGATTTGGAGGATACTGAAACAATAGAAATTGAAGAAGACATAAAAAGTTAAAGCAGAGGTCCGCCCACAGCTGCATAAATTAAAAGCCAGCAGCTGCATATACTAAAGCTGCTGACTTTTAATAATCGGACATTTACCTGTCCTGGAATCCAGCGATGTCGACACCGCAGTTGATGTTTCCATAAGCTGTCAGGTGCATGATGCCTCCATTGCGAATAAGGGAATCCGGCAGTGAAGCCTTATAGCTTCACTTCGAGAACCCTACTGTGCATTTGTGAGGCTCCGCTCCTCTCACCTACCAGCCAGGAAAGGAGGAGGGAGTCCCGCAGTGACATCAATACCTGTGGCTGATTCTCCCAGAAGTGGTAACGGGATACCTGTGAAAGACAAGTATCCTGCCCCCCAGTGGGATAACTAGAACCTTCAGGGCCCCGATGCACGAAACAATGAAGGGCCCCCCTGAACCCCAGCCAGGGCCCTTCCCTCCAAGTCCGGTGGTGGAACTTCAGGGCGTGGTCACAGGTTTGACCTTTGTGAGCCCTGTAGTTCCACCACTGGTATCAGTGTTTTTTTTATTATTATTATTATTATTATTTTTTTTTAGGTGCCCCATTGGGGGACTGTCCCTAGGCAGGATGGGGTCCCCGTCCCCAGAAGAGTTGAGGTCCTTTTCTCCAGGGCAGATGAAGTTACTGCCCCCAGGTGAGAAGGGGTCCCTGTCCCCAGGGGAGGTGGTGGTCCCTGTCCCCACATGAGAAGTTGTCCCTGTCCCCAGGGGGAGATGGAGGGGGTATGTAATGGTGTGTGGGGGGGACGGGGTGCTCTCACTCACCATGACCAAGCTGCAGGCCGCGCACTCATCCATGTTGGCCTGGGCTCCATCCAGTGTGCTGGACGGGCGATCAGCATATCTCCCAGAAAGACCTTTCATCATCTGTGTAAGACGGGGGGGGGAGTAGGGGGGCTGGCAGAAAAGCCTGCAGTGTCCTCCGGGGAGCTCTCATAGGGCTGCAGTGCACTGCATCTATGTGCATAAAGTTTGTTTACCCGGGAGAAGTATGCAGTGCAGTGTGGGCCAGACTCGGGGGGGGTGGATTGAGCGGCAATGCGTGGAGCAGGAGAGGGGTACTCTGAGAAGCCAGCCGAGGACACGGGTCATGCGGGGAATGCACAACTAAAGAGCATTCCCCACAGTGCGATTTTTCGAGCATGGAGCTCTGCTAGTCACCCTTCACCTCCAGCCACCCATGTGCATTGTGCACTGGTACCCCTAGCTGCTGCCGGCCATATGTAGAGGGGGCTGCATGGGCCCCCTGCATCACAGGGCCCAGTTGCGGTCGCGACTGCTGCACCCCCTATAGTTACGCCCCTGGTACACCCCCTTCCTCCAAAAGGTGCCAAATGTGGCACCGGAGGGGGGATGAGTACAATGAGCGGAAGTTCCACTTTTGGGTGTCACTTTACTGCAGAGCTCACAAATTTGAATAAGGGTTTCATAATTGTAATTTATCTCTTGAGGCCCATACACACGATCAGACTTTTTGACAACAAACATGCAAATTAGCTGTTTTAAGGCAACATCTGACCGTGTGTACGCTCCATCGAACAAACTTTTTCGGTTTTCATCTGACTTTTGTTGGCTGTGCGAATGGACAAACTTTCTGGCAACAAAAGTCCAATGGAGCAAAGTCTGATCGTGTGTACAGAAAACCATAGGACTTTTGTACAAAGTGCAAACACGCATGCTCAGAACCAATGCAAAAGGTCAAACAACAATACAAAAGTTGACCAAAGGTGGCGGTAAAGAGCAGAAAAACCACGTGATTTGGTGAAAGTTGGCTGAAAAAGTCCTGCCGTGTGTATGCAATACAAGTTCTCGGCCGACGCCCTTTGTACAAAAATCTACTGGAAAATTTGTACAAAGTCCGATCGTGTGTATGAGGCTTTACAGTTCAAATGTTGATTGGATGTACAAAATTAGTGGACATGAAGATCAGACAGTCCCTGCTGATAGGAAACAGAACATTACACAGATAAACTCTTAATGGGAGGGAGACTTGAATGGACATAGAGCTGACTGCCTATTGTACTTGGATGAGATGATAAAAAAAAGCATATGTTTAATCAGTTAAAATTAAGCTTACATCGTTATAGCATATCTAAAGACAAAGCTCTAATTTAGCTTTGAATAGAATCGGAAATTCAATGGTTTTTTTTGGGAGGTTTCCACATACTCCTAAAGAAAAATCTTTACTTTGACAGCTATCACAAGAACAGGTGTCCCTATGGAAAATGTGCCCATTATTCCTTTTTGAGTGACAATGTAAACATTTTGGTCAATGGCCATAAGGGTGAATATATAGGGTGAATCTCAGTTGACAGGGGCTCTTACTCTTAGACACTTTATTGTTTATCACATTTTGCTTAGCATAACAAAGTTTGGACTTACATGCATTTGTCCTCTGCATAGAATGTGTTACTCATATTTAAAGGATAATTCCAGTTTCATGGAAAAAATATAGCAAAAAATAAAAAATAAAAATAAAGCATATACAATTGCTACACAAACCATACTGTAATTTATTGTTATCAAATTACCTTTCCATTTTATTCTGCAGCTGCTTTCATTTTATGTAAAAATTAGTGCAATATGTTAACCTGGACCAACAGTGTACAGAACGCTCCAAGAAATGTAATTCTCTGCTTATGTGATTGGCTACTTTTCTCAGACGTCTGCCCTAAGATACAAACGTGTCAGGAACATCTAGCACTCCTGCTCCTCGGCATCTTGGTTTTGGCTGTGGCATTTTCCTTGTCTGTTTGTCCACCTACAAGGTGATTAACATGGCCAGTCTCTGGGTGGAGCCCAAACCTGATTTAAGCCAGCCAAGCCTGCAGTCTCTGGCTTGTGATAGCATGTGTAATATGTGCTCCAGGCTCCAGGTTTGTCTGCCCTGCTCTGCTAGATTGGATTCCCTCTCTGATGATCTTGGGTTGGATATCGACAAATTCTCTGAACTCTGCCTGCCTTCAGACCTCGGATTTTGACCCTGACTATTCTGAACCTTGCCTGTCTGCCAACCACAAGTACCTGATAGCTAGGCACAATAGCATTGTGTATAAGTCCTGGGGGCAACCAAGTACCAGTAGGCCTGCTTACCTTATAGGAAAGGGGGCTTCTATAGGTGAAGAACACAGAAGTCAGCTTTAGTGTCTTACCACCTGCATTAGGGGTAAGCGTGACAAAAACAGACTTTAGGCACCTTCTGCAACAGTTATTTCAGTTTTGGTGAGATATTCCCCAAGGGTTAAATGTTTCTAAAGGGATTCACACAATGCAGCACTTCCCATTAGAACACTGATAGTGCACCAGGTGATTATAATGAATCAGACCCTCCCATTCAGTATCAGTCAGTATTAGTCTGCAATGAACATGGAGAAACAGCAATTTTTTTAGTGGTATTTGATCACCTCTGCGGTTTTTATTTTTTGGCGCTATGAACAAAAATAGAGCGACAATTTTGAAAAAAATTCAATATTTTTTACTTTTTGCTATAATAAATATCCCCCAAAAATATATAAAAAAAACTATTTTTTTCCTCAGTTTAGGCCGATATGTATTCTTCTACATATTTTTGGTAAAAAAAATTAATCGCAATAAGCGTTTATTGATTGGTTTGCGCAAAATAGTGTCTACAAAATAGGGGATAAGGGGATAATATGCCATTTTTATTAATATTTTTTTTTTACTAGTAATGGCGGCGATCAGCGATTTTTATTGTGACTGCGACATTATGGCAGTCACGTCAGACAATTATGACACATTTTTGGGACCATTGGCATTAATACAGCAATCAGTGCGATTAAAAATGCACTGATTACTGTAAAAATGTCACTGGCAGTGAAGTGGTTAACCACTAGCAGTGTAGGGGTTAAGTGTGTGTGTGGGTTTTTTTTAACTGTAGGTTGGCGTGGCTTGGTGTCTGACGTCACTGATCGTCTTTCCCTATAACAGGGAACAGACGATCAGTGATATCCTCACTAGGAAGCACGAGGAGAGGTTTGTTTACACTTACCTCTCCTCGTTCTTGAGCTCTGTGACCCGATCGTGGGACACCAGCGGTGATCGGGTCCGCAGGTCCCGCGGCCATGGTCACGGAGCTCAGGACCGGGGCGCGAGTGCACCACCGGTGGTGCGCACGCGACCCACGGCTGGGCACTTAAAGCAACGTACCTGTACGTGATTGTGCCCAGCCGTGCCATTCTGCTGACGTATATCGGCGTGAGGCGGTCCTTAAGCGGTTAAGGTCAAGGTTTCACTAAATACTGAAACTTCTTTTCAATCTTTCAACCTCCGAAATACACTGGAAACCTGCCCGGAAGAAATATTTGGCTACCATTACTGATCTCAACTTCTAATACTAGTTGCTTGGCTGTCTTGTCGATACGGTGGATTTTTATAATTTTGGAACCATTGACAAGGAAGGAGTTCTGCCTTCTTTTTTTTTCTACTTTTCTGGCTGCATGCTTGTTTTAGCTTGGTGATTCCAAAAGTATTTAAGTTGGAACAATAACATTTTCAGAAGTTCAGGAATGGCAGCTTTCGGTTTATGCAATATTGGCTTCCTTTAACCCTTAGGCCCCTTTCACATTTGTGTGACTTGTCCTGTGACTTGGGACTGTAAAGTCACATAACATCCATGACTCCATGACTTTCAATGAGAACCATTCATATCTGTGCTACTTCAAAGTAGTCCCTGCACTACTTTGGTCCAACTTTGAGGCGACTTGAGGTCCCTAGACCATTATACAGGCATTGCTTCAAGTCAAGTTAAAATTATGGCAAAACCGCGTCAAAGTCGTAGCAAAGAATCGTGGCAAAATCGCACGACTTTCTCGTTGGACAAGTGTGAAAGGGGTCTTAATCACAGAAGGAAGCAAATCACTGTAACTTCTGGCTATCTTCTCTCTTCACAGCATTTACTCTTCAAAGAATCACATCCCAGTAAAGATCTTTTTAATTCATTAAATAGAATCACATAAAAAATCATAACTGCTGTAAAGAAGCCAGAAAGCCCCAGCAAGATACCTAATCACTTTGTTTCCGCTGGCAGTGCAAAGCAGGGCACTGTTTAAGAAGTCCTAGACAGAAAATTAAGTGTTGGAGCAGAAATTATGCTGAAGGAAATGTCATTTCTGTGTTCACAGCTCATGTAGGAATTCAGTGCAACCTTCAAAACTGTAGGTGCCGTGATAGGGCAGGCTGTCGACAATATACTCCAGGGCTGAGAGGTGCGCAGGAAATAAGGTCTGAGAAAGGGCTTAACCACATTACCACTATGCAAGGGTCACTGCAAAGTCAAGGGTAAAAATGTACTAGAGAACTAAAGACTCTGATTATACATCTGTCACATCCAAGCAGCCCCAAAACCATGATAGCCAGAGAGAGAGCTTCAGTCTTGTTGAACTACAAGTCTCTGAATGTTCTGCCAGTTTAAATAATTTATGGCTGCTATATGGGAGAATCATTCTGTCTCTTTTTTTCTCTTCATAAAGCATTTTATTCTTTTTAGTAATTTATTCTAAAAATTGGGTGAACACCTCTGCCAACTGTTCTCTGTTCTGTGTAGTAACATTCCTCAGGAAAATGTTTCTGACTAGTGATCAGAGAATAAGATTTGTAAGGACCTGAACTTTGTGAATGTCTGCAGCAGATTAACAAATTTACTCCACTGGATGAATTGATCTGCTTTGTGAACTGGTGAAAGGCTCCTTTGGACTATTTACAAGTAAATGCTATTTAAACGAAGCCTGTGTTCTGTCCTGCTATGCTGGCTTCTCAATTTAAAATAAGGATCCATGGGTGCAAGGAATGTGCTCCACTGTCTTTTGCACATAAATGGAAGTTGGGGTCCCTTTGGGATTCCACACACTAATTAACCAGGGGTCAATGGGTACAAGCATGCTTCACAAAAAGTGAATTATCAGAACTACTAAAGAACCTATTTTATAGTTCACCTGTACAGAGTATAATGTAAATATTCACTTAGAGTACAGAATTTCAATATTATTATAATTTTAAGGGGAACCCCACGCTAAAATAAAAAAACATTATGTGGGGTCATACCAAAATCCGTTCCGGACCCTTATCTGAGCACGCAACCTGGCAAGCCCCAGGAAAATTGGGTGACGAGAGCGCGCCCCCCTCCTGAACCATACCAGGCCACATGCCCTCAACATGTGGAAAAAAGGGGACGGGCTCTCTGTGTGACGCCAATGGATAATCACGCCCCATGGCTGTGTAAGAGATGCCAGACAGAGGATGACAACCCAATGGAGGAAGACCGCGGCGAGGAAGAACACAACAGCGGGAGAAGTAGGCAGTGGTGGGAGAGACAACAGCAGGAGACGATGGCGGCAGAAGATGGCGGCAAGAAAGACAGTACCAGGAGGCCAGGAGGAGAAGGCGGCAGGAGACATGGCTCAGGGGGGGGGGGGCGGGCAGGGACAGCTCAAAGCTATTTTACAATAAAGGAATTGTCAAAAACCAGCTATTTCACAGTTTTTTTTGGTGAATGGGTAGGGGTACAATGTACCTGATACCCATTCACACAGGATCTGGGGCCCCCCCCCCACAACCACCTGGCAAGGGTTGTGGAGATGAGGCACTTTCCCCCATCAACATGGAGGCAACATGGGGGCAAAGTGTTTTTGGGGACCCCAAAGCACCCTCCTCATGTTAAGGGCATGGGGCTTGGTACGGTTCAGGAGGGGGGTGCTCTCTTGCCCCCCTTTTCCTCCATCCTGCCAGATCGCGTGGTCGTATAAGGGTCCGGTATGGATTTTGGGGGGCCCCACGCCATTTTTTTTACATTTTGGTGTGGGTTCCCCTTAAAATCCATACCAGACCCAAGGGCCTGGTATGGATTTTGGGGGAGACCCACACTCATTTTTTTTTGGTGCAGGGTTCCCCTTAAAATCCATACCAGACCCAAAGGGCAGGAATAGGGTGCCCGAAGTGGTTGGCATTGTTGCAGGAGCGATCCGTCCTGAGGGGGATGCCACTGATACATGGCCACCCCCTCCCGATTGCTCCCGACGAATGGGAAGCTTCCTCTGCTTCTGAAACTGTAAACAGAAGCAGAGGAAGTGATGTCATCTCTACTCGTGTCGGTCTTTTCGTTGGAAGCCCGAGGAGAGCAGACATCAATGTGCATTTGCATCAACAGCACACTAACACCAGTACACATAAACACAGAAATCACCCCCCAATCACCCCCGATCATCCCCTGTCACCCCCTGTCACAGTGACACCTATAGCAGTTTTCATTTTTTTTACTGATCAATGCATTGGTGTAATTTTGTGACTGTTATAAATGTTAGGGCAATTAGTAGTAGGCCCCTTTAGGTCTAGGGTATCCGCCTAACCTTCCCAATAAAGGTTTAACCCTTTGATCACCCCCCAGTTAAGCCTTTCATCCCTGTCGCCAGTGTCACTAATCGATCATTTTTCTGATTTTTATTGGTGTCAAGGGTGACGCTAGTTAGGCTGTTAGTTATTTAGGTTCACTGTCAGCTTTTATAGCATGGTACCCCCCATATACTATCCAATACAGGTTAATTAACCCCCTGATTGCCCCCTAGTTAACCCTTTCACCAGCGATCAATGTAAAAGTGTTATGGATGACGCTGGTTAGTTAGTTTGTTTTTTATACCCACCGTTTATTACCCAATAAATGTTTAACCCCCTGATTGCCCAGCTGGTGTATCAGTTAGGTTTTTGAAGGTCAGTTAGGATCTGTGTTGCCCCAGGCAGCATCATATTAGTGCCAGTGCTGCTAACACCCACGCACATAGCATACACCTACCTTAGTGGTATAGTGTCAGGAAGATCCTTCTCACCGGCATCCGAGCGGCGTAAGACGCAGAAGATCTTCTGTGCGGTAAGAAGAGTGTTATCGCGGTCGGTGGTGCGCGCGTGCACGTGCGCGCGCAGGCGGGAGTGCGCACGCGGCCGTTTGACGCAATTGCCGCCAATGGTGCTATTTAAAGTGGATCCTTGCTTTACTGCTTTGCTGCCCGATCAACAGCGTTCCTGTGTACTCTGTTATTCTGTATCTGAACCTGAACCTGAATCTGAATCCGTATCCTGATCCGTATTGAACACGGCTTGTTCCTGACTTCGCTGTTTGCTGCCTGCCCCCGACTTTTGGCTTTGTACCCGACTACTCTTCTGGATTCCGTTTCTGTACCTGATCTGCTCGCCTGTGCCTGACCTGGACTGTTGTACTATCCGTTATCTGCCGGTTGCCTGTTTATCGCTGCTGGACTACAGGACACCTCCCAGTCCACCACCGCACCCGGCGGTTGTCTCCTCTGTGCCCTGTTGCCTCCTACCTCTTGCTGCGAACTACAGGACTTTTTCCACTACCTGCTATATCCTGTTTGCACCTGCACCCACTGTTGGACTACAGAACTCCTCCCGTTGTCCGTTGTATCCTGCGATCACCTGCACTCCGCTGCCGGACTACAGGAATCCCCCCGCTGTCTGCTTAACCTCACCATTACCTGCATTCCGCTGTTGGACTACAGGACACCTCCACCATCAACGGTCTGCTGCTTTCTACATCAACCATCCAGTCAGGCACTTGTGCTCCTCTGTGCTCCCGAGCCCCTGTCATCACTACCAGGGCCTCCCGAGTCAGAGGTCTACGAGAGGCCGCTCCCTGCATTCCGGGCTCTGCCTTAAGGTATGTGACAGTATCGGGCAGCCATGTCTGAGCCCACGCAGGGAGATTCTGCTATGGATGATTTATGCCGTCATCTTGCTGGACTTACCCAGGCTGTTAAATGCCTACAAGAGGGCTATTCTCGGTTGGAAGAGCGTGTCCAGGTCTTATCTACCACAGGCCCTAACGTGCTGGGATCTTCTTCTGCACCATCAGTGGTTATGATGCCCCCTGAGCCTAAGGTCCCAACTCCGGAGAGGTTTTCGGGAAATCGCAGCAAGTATAGAGCTTTCCGCAATGCCTGTGAACTATTTTTTGCACTCCAACCCAGAACTTTCTCCCTTGAATCCACTAAGGTGGGTTTTGTCATCTCCCTTCTACTGGGTGAGCCCCAGGCATGGGCCACCGCCTCTTGAAGCAAAAGGATACCTGCCTTAACAACCTGAATACTTTCTTTCAAGCGATGGGTTTGCTCTATGAGGATCCACAACAAGCGGCCACTGCGGAAGCAGCGTTATATTCTCTTCAGCAAGGCCGTAGAGCGAATTCCGGTGCTGGAGTTCCGATACTACCTGGAACGATGCCGCCCTACGTTATCAGTTTCGCATGGGACTCTCTGAATCTTTAAAAGATGAATTAGCCCGGGTTGGTATTTCAGCAACGCTTGAAGCCCTTATTAATCTGTCCATCCAGATTGACAGACGCCTGAGAGAACGGAGAGCAGAATGCACTGCCGGTCCTTCCCGACCAGTCTGGATGTTACTCCGTGTTCCCAACCCTCCTGCACATCCCGCAGCTGACACTCCTGAACCCATGCAACTGGGCTTACTTAGACCCACTCTCACTACGGAAGAACGACAACGACGGCAGCTCAACAATCTGTGTCTTTACTGTGGGGAGTCCGGACACTACGTGAGATCCTGTCCTGCCAAACTCCGTAAGCACTCTTCTTTGTCTACTACTGTTTTACCTGCTGTGCCTAGTAATGCCACTCACCTGGCTGTTCCCGTTTCTCTTCAGCTTCCAGGAGGGAACATTCAAGTCACCGCGATAATTGATTCAGGAGCGTGCAGTGGGTTCATGGACTTGTCTTTTGCCCGAAAATTCCGAGTTCCTCTACGGCCCAGGGCGAAGGGACTGACTGTACACCTTGCCGACGGATCGGCTATCAAATCCGGGCCGGTGACACAATAGACACTTCCTTTGACTGCCACTATTTCCAGTAACCATCAGGAACTACTCTGCCTGGACATTATTGAATCTCCCCTTTTCCCTATTATACTGGGCATGCCCTGGCTTCGGGCACACATCCCGCAAATTGACTGGTCCACCGGGAACATTAACTTTTCTTCTCCTTATTGCCGTCAGCACTGCCTGCAAGAAGCAATTAGGATCTCGCCCCATTTAATGTGTATGGAGATCGATGCGGAAACTCGCCAGTGTGTTCCAGAGGCCTACAATAGTTTCTTGGACGTGTTCAGCAAGAAGGGGGCAGAAACACTTCCCCCTCATAGACCCTATGATTGTCCTATTGAGATCCTCCCCAGAGCTGAAATCCTTTTCGGGAGGATTTTTCCCTTAACGGAAGTGGAACTGGAGACTCTCAGGACTTACATTGATGACAATCTGAAAAAGGGGTTCATACGCCCTTCTACTTCCCCAGCAGGAGCAGGAATCTTTTTTGTAGAAAAGAAGGACCATTCCCTGCGCCCTTGTGTCGACTATCGGGACTTAAATAAAGTTACAGTCAAAAACCGGTACCCATTGCCTTTGGTGCCCGAATTATTTCAGTGCCTCGGATCAGCCGTTATCTTCACAAAACTGGATCTTCGCGGAGCCTATAATTTGGTCCGTATCCGAAGCAGGGACGAATGGAAGACTTCCTTCCGCACCCGCTTCGGACACTTTGAATATCTCGTAATGCCCTTTGGGCTATGTAACGCTCCTGCGACTTTCCAGCATTTTGTGAATGATATTTTCAGAGACTATCTTGACCTGTTTGTCATAGTATATCTGGACGACATCTTGATCTTCTCCCCCTCTCTGCCCGTTCACAGGGAACACGTTAAGAAGGTTCTTACTCGGCTTCGTCAACACGGCTTGTACGCGAAACCTGAGAAGTGCGAGTTTGAACATCGCAGCATTCAGTTTCTGGGGCTGATTATTTCGGTGGATGGAATTAAGATGGATCCACAAAAGTTTCCGCCATCCTGGACTGGCCAGCTCCTACAGATAAGAGAGGAATCCAACGTTTTGTGGGGTTTGCTAATTTTTATTGCAAGTTCATCAAGGGTTTCTCTACTATCATCGCCCCGATCACAAGATTAACCAGACAGGGCATCAAGTTCCAGTGGACTCTGGAGGCTCAGGCTGCGTTCACTTCCCTTAAAGAACAATTTGTGTCAGCATCTGTCCTGAAGCACCCTAATTCTGCGTTACCCTATATCCTAGAGGTGGATGCATCCGAGATTGCAGTGGGGGCAGTACTCTCTCAGAGACAGGGTCCCAAGGCATTATTGCATCCGGTGGCGTTCTTCTCGCGCAAATTGTCTGAAGCGGAGAGTAATTATGACGTTGGGGACAGGGAGCTACTCGCTATCAAAGCTGCACTTGAAGAATGGCGTTATCTTCTGGAGGGAGCAGCTCATCCCATTCTGGTATACACTGACTACAAGAACTTAGAATACTTGAAGACTGCTAAGAGGTAGAAGCCGCGTCAGGCCAGATGGGCACTTTTCTTTACTAGATTTTCCTTTCACATTACCTATAGGCCCGGGTCAAAAAACACCAAACCCGACGCGCTGTCTCGGATGTTCAGCGAACCCGAAGTCCTTCAACCAACAGATACCATCCTTGCACCCGGAAACTTCCTTATGCTCCAGGAAGATCTTTTGTCCCAACTCAAGCAGGCTTCATCATTGGCTTCGTACCCATCAAACACCACCCTACACTCCAGCAATGATTTGTTGTGGCATGAAAATAAGATCTACGTGCCTCAACAACTACGGGTTGCTGTTCTTAAATCTTGCCACGACCACAAACTGGCCGGCCACTTTTGGGTACACAAGACCGCCGAACTCCTCCAACGCACCTTCTGGTGGCCTCAGCTGCTAAGAGATTGCAAGCTTTATGTTGAATCATGCATCACCTGTACCCAGAACAAGGGTAGCAAGACCAAAGCCTGGGGGTTACTGAAACCACTCCCTGTTCCGGAAAGGCCTTGGAAAATAAATTCCATGGACTTTATTGTTGAATTACCACCGTCAGAAGGCCACACCACTATCTTTGTGGTAGTTGACAGATTTTCCAAGATGGCTCACTTTCTGCCCATGAAAGGTACACCTTCTGCCTCTGAGACCGCAAGGATCTTTATTAAGGAAATAGTAAGGCTCCACGGTATACCTGCAAACATTGTTTCCGATTGTGGGGTGCAATTTACATCGAAATTATGGAGAGCTTTGTGTGAGTCCCTGAAGATTGACCTTTCGTTCTCTTCTGCATACCACCCCCAGACCAATGGCCAGACCGAACGAACAAACCAGACCCTCAAGCAATATTTGCGATGTTATTCTTCTTTTTCGCAAGACGATTGGGTATCCCTTTTACCACTTGCCGAGTCCGCCTACAACAACTCCGTGCATTCTGCAACTAATCAATCTCCCTTTTTTGCGAACTATGGTTTTCACCCTCTGTTCTTATCAACCAACATACCAGAATGTACGGTTCCGGTGGCTCAAGAAACTTTGAACTTTTTCTGCACCAATAACAAGCTGCTTCAAGAGACAATGGCAAGGACCCAAGAACGCAACAAGGCGGTTTTTGACAAAAAGAGGAGAGGGGAGCTCGATCTAAAACCCGGGGATTTCGTTTGGCTGTCTACCCTGAATTTGAAATTGGCATGCCCATCCAGAAAACTGGGCCCAAGATTTGTGGGTCCCTTCCCAGTAACCAGGAAAATTAATAATGTGGCTCGTTTCGTATCCACCCAGTGTTCCATGTGGCCCTTCTAAAACCCTCAATCCAGGATCCCTTCACCAATCGGAACGTTGGTCCCCCTGAACCTGTGCTTATTAATGGTGAGAAAAAATTTGAGGTTGAAGCGATTTTAGATTGCAGAAAGAGACGCAACCAAGTCCAATATCTGGTGAAGTGGAAGGGGTATGGGCCAGAAGAAAACTCCTGGGAATCAGAGACTGGTATCCACGCCAAGAGGTTGGTTCTGGCCTTCAAAAGATCTCACCCAGGTAAGATGTCCCAGTTGGGCATCCGGAGGCTGCCCATTGGAGGGGGGCAATGCCAGGAAGATCCTTCTCACCGGCATCCGAGTGGCGTAAGACGCAGAAGATCTTCTGTGTGGTAAGAAGAGCGTTATCGCGGTTGGCGGTGCGCGTGCGCACGCATGCGGGAGCGCGCGCGGCCGTTTGACGCAATTGGCGCCAATGGCGCTATTTAAAGTGGATCCTTGCTTTACTGCTTTGCTGCCCGATCAACAGCGTTCCTGTGTACTCTGGTATCCTGTATCTGAACCTGAACCTGAATCTGAATCCGTATCCTGATCCGTATTGAACCCGGCTTGTTCCTGACTTCGCTGTTTGCTGCCTGCCCCCGACTTTTGGCTTTGTACCCGACTACTCTTCTGGATTCCGTTTCTATACCTGATCTGCTTGCCTGTGCCTGACCTGGACTGTTGTACTATCTGTTATCTGCCGGTTGCCTGTTTATCGCTGCTGGACTACAGGACACCTCCCAGTCCACCACCGCACCCGGCGGTTGTCTCCTCTGTGCCCTGTTGCCTCCTACCTCTTGCTGCGAACTACAGGACTTTTTCCACTACCTGCTATATCCTGTTTGCACCTGCACCCACTGTTGGACTACAGAACTCCTCCCGTTGTCCGTTGTATCCTGCGATCACCTGCACTCCGCTGCCGGACTACAGGAATCCTCCCGCTGTCTGCTTAACCTTACCATTACCTGCATTCCGCTGTTGGACTACAGGACACCTCCACCATCAACGGTCTGCTGCTTTCTACATCAACCATCCAGTTAGGCACTTGTGCTCCTCTGTGCTCCCGAGCCCCTGTCATCACTACCAGGGCCTCCCGAGTCAGAGGTCTACGAGAGGCCACTCCCTGCATTCCGGGCTCTGCCTTAAGGTACGTGGCATACAGTGTCTGAACGGATCAATATCTGATCTGATCAGATCTATACTAGCGTCCCCAGCAGTTTAGGGTTCCCAAAAACGCAATGTTAGCGGGATCAGCCCAGATACTTGCTAGCACCTGCGTTTTGCCCCTTCGCCCAGCCCAGCCCAGCCCACCCAAGTGCAGTATTGATTGATCATTCACTGTCACTTATAAAACATTAAACACATAACTGCAGTGTTGGCCGAGTCAGACATGACCCTTGCGATCGCTAACAGTGTTTTTGGTAGCATTTAATACAGTTTCTGACAGCCTAGGAACTTTTTTTACTTGTGAGTCTCACTACTGTACCAGTAAATGTAGAGCCCAAAATGGTAAATCGAAGGTACACTAGTGAAGAAACCTACACGTTTCTGAGCATGACAGATAGTGAAGAGGAAGTCACTCATCTGTCAGATGCAGGCTCAGAATACGATCCTGTGGACCACAATGACTCCATGACAGATAGCTCTGATGACCGAGTTGTGGTCCCTGCCAAGGTCAGACATATCAGACCCCGATCTTCTTCTGCTGTTGTTGAGGTGCAAGAACCACAGGGCTCTCATATGGAGCAGAGAAGTACTAGTGCCGTTCATCCTTCTGGTGAACTGGCAAGCACCAGTGGCCTAGTACACCCTGGTCGTACATCCAGCACTGCAGTATCATGTGGTGACGTGGTGAGTCCCATAAGTGCCACCAAGAAGAAAAAGACAGGCATGTCGTGCCCATTGTGTCCTTTCTGCAGAATTTGCCAATCCTAATTGGGAGCCCACCACTTCTGCAGCACCCATACTTCCCCCATCCACTGGCCAACCTGGAATTCAGATGGAAACAGTTGATTTTATGTCACTTGATTTTTATTCACTGTTTTTCATGGAAGATCTCTGTAGATCTTTTGTGGACCAAAGTAATTTGTATGCTGGTCAATTCATCGCCGCTAATCCCCAGTCCTCCCTTGCCAGAGATTGGAAACCAGTTACGGTTTCTGAATTTAAGACCTTTCTGGGTCTATCTGTGGACATGGGCATAGTTAAAATGAGTATGTTGCGGTCATATTGGTACACTGACCCAATTTACCATATGCCCCTGTTCTCTGCCTCCATGGCCAGGGCATGATATGAGCAGATATTGCGGTTCATGCACTTCAACAACAATGAACTCTGTCATCCTCGTGGAGACCCTGGATACGATTGGCTGTACAAAATTCGGCCCCTAGTAAACCACTTAAACAAATGTTTTGAAGCTTTGTTTATTCCCCATCAAGTTGTTTGCATTGATGAGTCCCTGATTACGTTTTATGGCCACTTGTCTTTCAAACTGTATCTTCCCAGCAAGCGTGCTAGACACAGGGTAAAGATGTATAAGCTCTGTGACAGGGCAACAGGCTATACCAGGTATATGCAATTAGTGGACCTCCAGCTGCTGCAGAACTACAAGTCCCATGAGGCATAGCAAGACTCTGACATCCACAAGCATGACACCCAGAGGCAGAGGCATGATGGGACTTGTAGTTTTGCAAAAGCTGGAGGTCCGCTAATTGCATATCACTGGGCTATACATATAGTTGTATGGTCTACAAGGGAAGAGATTGTCATGTAGAGCCACCAAACTGCTTGGTGTCACCCTTATTCGGAAAGGGGTACCTTTTGTATGTGGACAATTATTACATGAGCGTGCCACTTTTTAGTCACTTGTTTGATCATCAGATTGGCGCATGTGGCACCGAGCGATCTAATCGCCGGGGCTTACCCCAGAGGTTTGTAGATTCCCGTATTAGGCTGGGGGAGAGAGCCTGCTTGAAGTGTAATAACTTGCTCGCTGTGAAGTGGAGGGATAATAAGAAAGTTTTCGTTCTGTCCTCCCTTCATGCAGAATGACACGATGGTTCAAATTCCAGCGGCTGGTGTTGTGGAGAAACCCCTCTGTGTCCACGAATATAACCAAAATATGGGAAGGGTGGACCTTAATGACCAGTTGTTGGCGCCGTACCTATTTGCCAGTAAAGGCCAGATGCTGGTACAAAAAAGTGTCTGCATACTTATTTCAATTGGCTTTGCTGCACGCTCATGTGCTATACAGAGCCTAAGGACAGACTGGATCCTTTCTTAAATTCCAGGAAGAGATTGTCAGAGCCCTTCTGTTTCCAGATGGTGCTCCACCTCACCCTCCCAATGTAGGAGACTTTTTGGGAGCTTAACCGCGTACGGGACCCTGAAAACCAAGCATCGCCTTCAGGCTTTCTGTAAATTTTTGATTTCACTCCTCACTGCCTATCACAGTTTCGGAGGCCATGGAATGCCCAGATTGCACCACCCCCCCAAATTACTCCATTTTGGAAAGTAGACACCCCAAGCTATTTTTTGAGAGGTATGGTGAGTATTTTGCAGATCTCGCTTTTTGTCACAAAGTTTTGAAATTTGAAAAAATAAAAATACATTTTTCTTTCCTTCCTTCATTTTCAAAAACAAATGAGGCCTGCAAAATACTCACCATGCCTATCAAAAAATAGCTTGGGCTGTCTACTTTCCAAAGTGGGGTCAAAGTGGAGGGATTTTGTGCCATCTTCGCATTTTATGACCTTCAAAACTGTGATAGGTAGTGAGGAGTGAAATAATCAACAATGTACGCCCTTAGAAATCCTGAAGGCAGTGCTTGGTTTGTGGGGTCCCATACGTGGCTAGGCTCCCACACATGCAGTATCCCTGTACCCTGTAGGAGAAGCAGCAGAATGTATTTTGGGGTGTAATTCCTCATATGCCCATGGCATGTTTGAGCAACATATCATTTAGTGACAACTTTGTGCAAAAAAAAAGAAAGTTTGGAATTTTCCTGCAACTTGTGGCAAAATATAAAATATTCCAAGTACTCAACATGCCTCTCAGCAAATAGCTTGGGGTGTCTACTTTCCAAAATTGTGTCATTTGGGGGGTTTTGTGCCATCTTGACATTTTCTAGCCTTCAAAACTGTGATTAGGTAGTAAGAAGTGAAATCAAAAATTTATACCCTTAGAAATCCTGAAGGCGGTGCTTGGTTTTCAGGGCCCCATACGCAGCTAGGCTCCCAAAAAGTCCCACACATGTGGTATCCTCGTACTCAGGAGAAGCAGTTAAATGTACTTTGGGGTGCAATTTCACATATAACTATGGCATGTGTGAGCAATATATCATTTAGTGACAACTTTTTGTAATTTTTTTTTTCATTATTTAATAATTTGGGGCAAAAAATGTAATATTCAATGGGCTCTACATGCCTCTTAGCAATTTCCTTGGGGTGTCTACTTTCCAAAATGGGGTCATTAGGGGAGTTTGTACTGCCCTGCCATTTTAGCACCTCAAGAAATGAGATAGGCAGTCATAAACTAAAAGCTGTGTAAATTCCAGAAAATGTACCCTAGTTTAGCTATAACTTCTGCGCAAACCAATAAATATACGCTTGTTGAAAAACATTTTTTACCAAAGACATGTGGCTAAATACATTTTGGCCTAAATGTATGACTAAAATTTAGTTTATTTGATTTTTCTCATAACAAAAAGTAGAAAATATCATTTTTTTCCCAAATTTTCAGTCTTTTTCCGTATATTTTGCAAAAAATCAAAATCAAATACCATCAAAAGAAAGCTCTATTTGTTGGAAAATAAGGATGCAAATTTCTTTTGGGTACAACATTGCATGACTGTGCAATTACCAGTTAAAGCAGCGCAGTGCTAAATTATAAAAAGTCCTCTGGTCTTTAGGCAGCCAAATGGTCTGGGGCTTAAGTGGTTAATAAGAGGGCCCCCACCATGTGAATGGGTATCAGGTACATTGTACCCTTACCCATTCACCAAAAAAATTTGTGAAATGTGACAAAAGACAATAGCCGTTTTTTGACAATTCCTTTAATAAAAATGTCTTCTTCTCTCTGCCGCTTCTTACTCTATCTTCCTCGGTCTTCTCCTTCTTCCTCCATCTTCTTCTTCCTCCACTTCTTTCTCCGGTCTTCTCCATCTTCCTCCTTCTAGAAAATAGTGACCCTCCTCCGATGCTGTGGCCAATCGTTCTGCTCGCTTCCACAGCACACAGTTCATACATAACTTAAGGGTGTGGCCACCGGATGACGTCAGCCGGAGAAGGGGCGGGGTCTCAGAATTATGTAATCTGCCCCATCGCCTCAGCATCAGCAGAGTTTCTTTTTCAGAATTCTTAGCAGGAGCGGCGGCATCAGCAGTGGAGAAAGAAGAACAGGGTACAAAGCAGAGGAAGAAGAAGCCAAAGGAAGATGGAGAAGACCAGAGGAAGATGGAGGAAGAAGCAGGGGAAGAAGAAGCTGGAGGAAGAAGGAGAAGACCGAAGGAAGACCAGAGGAAGATGAAGGAAGAACTGAGGGAAAGAAGAAGACATTTTTAATAAAGGAATTGTCACAAACCAGCTATTGTCTTTTGCCACATTTCACTGCTTTTTTTGGTGAGTAGGGGTACCATGTACCCCTTGCCTATTCACATGGGGGGTGGGATCTGGGGTTCCTGATTCCGATAAGCCCCCAACCCCCCACAGACTGGGCAAGGGTTGTGGGGAAGAGGATCTTGTCACCATCAACATGGGGACAAGGTACTTTTGGAGAACCTCCATGCACTCTCCCCATGTTGAGGGTAAGCGACCTAGTATGGTTCAGGAAGGGGGGCTCTCGCTCCCCCTCATTTCTGGCCTGACATGGCTGCTTGATCAGATAAGGGTCTGGAGCGGATTTTTAGGGGATACCCCATGCCAGTTTTTTTAAATGTTGGTGTGGAGTTCCCCTTAATGTCCATACCAGACTCGAACGGCCTGGTATGGACTGGGCGGGGACCGCACCCCATTTATTTCCTTGATTTTCAATCTATATTGCCACAAGCAGTTTTAAATTACATTTTTCCTTTAGAAATGCAATTTTGCTGCAGCAATGTTCCACACATCGGCAAGATACGCTACTTTACAGGCAGACCAAGGGTGACCCTCCAAGCACGATATTTAAAGGAATTTTTCATTTTTATTGTTTCACTTGAAGCATTACTAAAATCACTGCTCCTGAAAAAACAGGCGTTTAAAAAAAATCTCATTGATACATGTCCCCTGGGGCAGGACCCGGGTCTAGTGAAAATATAAACAAAGAAGGAATTTCTACTGCGCTTGTGAAGGCGTTGTTGGTATAGAGTGGCAGTACTTTCAAGGGAAGGGAATTAGAAGATGATCATGCGTGTTCCGCTGCCTAAACTGACCAGGGGTGGTCCGAAGAAAGCCAGGTGAAAGAAAGAGGTGGAAAGTGCATGATCTGATGCTTTGATCAAAATGATTCAGTTTATTCATATACAAAAGAAAAATGAATACATATAAAATGTATCTACACAACAAGTTAAGGGCCCAGGCCCGCTTGGTTATAGCTAACATAGATATCTCTCTTCCTTCATGTTGTTCTCTTTATCTACATGTACTTCTAGTTCCTGATGTATATTCCTCTGTCATTACAAAGTACTACTTTGTTGCATAGTACTCTGTCGATTGAGAAAATCACATGTTAAAATGAATATGTTTACTATTGTACCTTGATTACTGCTAATAAAAAGATTGAAAAGAATAAAATGTATATACGTATTTATAAAAACTAGGTTACAAAATATACACATTAACATTTAGAAATTAGACTAATTTCTACATTTTAATGTGTATATCTTGTAACCTAGTTTTTATGAATACGTAGATACTTTTTATATGCATTCATTTTTTTTGTATATGAATAAAGTGCATAATTTTGATCAAAGCGTCAGATCACGCGCCTTCCACCTCTTTCTTTCACCTTGCAGGACCCGGGCCCCCATACAGTTTTTATGGCAAAGAACTTACATACAAGCCCTCAGTGAGAACTTTGGATTTTGCAGGTTGACTTCCACTATTCCCGCATATGCGATCTGACAGGCATGTTTGCCGAAAATAGCATGCTTTCCATTTGCATGTGCACCCAGTTTCTCAGAGTTGAAGTAATAATTGACCTTAATTGGGTGCTATTTTCCAGGACTGCTGGATCATATATTGACACGAGAGTAAATGACCCCCACTGTTGCCTCTACACAAGTCAGTAATAGGGGGAAAAATCAGTTGCAGAGAGACTACAAGCAATGCTGGTAACTAATCCTTTGCCTGTATTTTTTGGGCAAAGATAACAGAATTCAGTTCCTTTTTAGATGTATATGTTTAAAAAGCATTAACGGGTAGGGAAAAAGGGTGTAACCTGCACTTATGGTGCATCCAGAGTGAATAAAAGGAAAAAAAACTGCAAACCAGAAAGTGTAAACATATGACACATAATAGTCAATATGCTAATTATATACAGTATATAGCCAGGTCCAAGTGAAAAAGGGTTTGCATAGTGTAGTCCAAACGTGAACAGTAGAAAGGTGGATGTGGGACTAAAATGAAAGAACAATATCTGGTGTACAGCTGCTAAAATCCTCAACCAGGTGACACCATATGAGCAGTGGTGTATTTAGGTTTTGTGCTGCCCTAGGCCTGACTAAATGTATGCACCCCCTAATTTAAATACGACCCACCCCTTTCTGTCAATGCCACACTCCTTCCTGTTTAAGACCTGCCCTGGCATCTGTAAACCACACCCCTTCCTCTTTAGGCTCCACCTTTTCCTCTTAGAGCCCCACCTCTTCCTCTGTGTACATTAAAAGTAGGTTCTAAGTTGAGCCTCATCAGTGCCCATAAATGCAGCCTCATCAGTGCTCATCAATGCAGCCTTACCAGTGCTCATCAAAGCAGCCTCACCAGAGCCCATCAAAGCAGCCTCATCAGTGCCCATCAATGCAGCCTAGCCAGTGCCCAGTAGAGCAGCCTCATCAGTACCCATTAATGCAGCCTCACCAGTGCCAATAAGGGTTACATTCTAATCATACCAAATTATGTGATCAGACTGCAATTCCTCTTTAAGCACATGTCAAGTCGCATGCCAAATTGGCGACTATTGCTGGCAATGGCACCATCCAAATTGGTGTGATGCTGACTTTTCAGCGCCGCACCGATTCCCAAAAGTAGTTCCTGCACTACTTTTGGCAACTTCATGGTGCGATTTGTATAGACATCTTTCCTGCACAGATATCTGTCAAATCGCCCCTCCCCCAAGTCGAACTGCATTGCCAGTTTGAAATTGTGTGAGTGGCATCTTTCACAGGTATCCTGTTCCCACTTCTGGTAGCCTCAGACGCGGGTATTGACATCACTCCTCCTTCCCTTGCTGCCGGGTCAGTAGGAGAAAGGAGCCTCGCCTTGTGCATGAGCAGTAGGGTTCCTGGGGGGAAGCCGTAATGCTTCGCTGCTGGATTCCCTTACTCGCAATGGAGGCGCCATGCACCCGACAGCTGATGGAAACATCAGCTGCAGTGCCGACATCTTTGGACTCCAGGACAGGGAAGTGTCTGATTAGTAAAAGTCAGTAACTACAGTATGTGCAGCTGCTGGCTTTTAATGTTTGCAGCGGTGGGCGAAACAGTGCTTTAATGTAGTCAGCAGGAGGGGTAATAAAATCCAGACTAATCTATGATCAGAAATTACACTTTTCTTCATATGCCAGAAGTCAGCATTAGCCATACAGGTAGCTATGAAAGGTTAACCATATAGACCCCTTTCACATTGCCAGCATGTCGCATTAGTGGTAAAGTGGTGCTAGTTTTAGCGGTGCATTACCGTTGTTTGAGCGGTGCTTTTCGGCTGAAAGCAGGGTGCTTTTAACCCCCACTAGCGGCCGAAGAAAGGGTTAAAGCACTCGAAAAGTGCCGATACCAAAGCGCTTCCGCAACGGTGCTGATTCATTTCAATGGGCAGGAGCGGTGTATACACCGCTCCTGCATAGCCTCAAAAATGCTGCTTGCAGGACTTTTTCTAACGTCCAGCAAACGCACTGCGCCAGTGTGAAAGCACTCGGGCTCTCACACTGGGGCTGCAGGCTAGGCGCTTTTCAGGCTTTTTATCCCAAAGAGCCTGAAAAACGCCTCCAGTGTGAAAGGAGCAGACAGCAGGTGTTAAATTCCATTGATTCCAGAAGCACCAGCCTGCAGATATTGAGCTGTAAAGAGTTAACCATATATGTAAGCAGCAGTGTACATGTGTTTATTGATGCAGTGAAGAAAAGTACAGTCCTCTCTTAGCACCAAGGACACAGAGGGTTAATTATCAGAAAGTCCTCCCTATTTCAGATAACAGGAGATAGGAAAAACAAGTGAAAGCTGGAGGCATCTTAGTTACTCTCACCCCCTCCAGGATATGCAGCATGTATCTGGGTCTGCCAGCTGAAGCCACAATCCGAGCAATCCATGTGCACCTGCGGGAATCACAACACAGGAGGCTGACCAGTTCACTCCATGCTCTCCTGTTTGTGTGGAGAGAAGTGGGAAACTGAGCACACGCTCTGCTCTATGGGAGACACTGCAGCCAGCAACCTTAGCAGTGAGTGAATGGACTGATCCGGAAGGAGGAGTGGGGGCTTTTTTCGTGGGGGGGCCGCCTCCCACAAAGTGCCGCCCTAGGCCTCGGCATTGTCCGCCTAGGCCAAAATACAGCACTGCATATGAGGCTTACTATATCACAATAACCATCTACTTAAAGGTAGGTCAAAGAAAGCATTTGGCATATGGCATCATACGGGTCTTCATGGGTGTAGTCATTAGTAAAAAGAGAACTTCCTGGACATCTCACAATGTGTGTAAGGAAAAGACACTTCACTCAGAAATCCATTCCAGTATTGATACTTCAGAAACTCCTCACAGTGTAACCCATAAGAAAAATAAATTAATAATAAATAGTAGAACACTCGCATGTATTAGGAACAGCTGGCAAAATTCAAGATAGCTTCCCATCCGCTTCTGGTAGTGCGTGATGACGTCACAGCAGGCTCTGCCCTGATGTTACTGGCCCGAAACTTTTGTATAGACAAGCCCTCTTTGTTCTTAATACATGTGAGTGTTTTACTATTTATTGTGTGAAGTGATTTTACGGGTTACCCTGAAGATATTGAGCTGTTTCCATTTTTATATCTAATATTCTCTTTTTACTGATGGTTACACCCATGATGACCAGTATAATGCTATATGCCAAACACTTTCTTTGACCTATTTTAAAGTAGATGTCATTGTGATCTGGTAAGCCTTATATGGTGTTACCTGGTGGAGGATTTTAACAACTCTACGCCAGATATTGTTCTTCTATTTGATTCCCACATCCACCTTTCTACTGTTAACATTTGGACTACACTATTCAAACCCTTTTCACTTGGACTTGGCTATATATATATATATATATATATTATGTTTACACTTGATATATGTTATCTGAGAATAGGATATTAGCGTAACTTTTTGTTTCCAATTTAAAAAGAATTGCATAGCAAAAAAAGGTAACTAAAAGATTCTTTAGCAAATTTTACTATTCTATGGTTGTAAAACAGAGCACTATTAATAAAACTTGCTTGTTTTTTCACCAAGGTGTTCATGAATGACCGCTTTCCCTTTCAATTCTTTCTCTCCCTACCCTGCTATTATTTATTTACCTTGGATGTCGCATGCTACGTTGACAAAAGTATCAAACATCTGGGCTGTCAGGCTATCTCAGACAATTTCACTTCATTACTAAAGTTGTTCAGGACCCTGGAAAATGACATGATGCTACCCTCGGGTGACTATACTAGCTGCTGAACGCTAAATTCTTGAACAGGATATCCAGCTATTCAACACTAAGTCACAGGTGGCCCACGGTGCAGCTGCAAAGAGTTTCCTGCTATGGGGTTAAGAGGGTCCACAGGAAAAAATGTTTCTTTCCTGTTATAATATGTTTTCAGAGGAAGGCTCGGCCTGCTACACCAGAGAGATTTTGCCTACGCAGCACTTTTGAACTCTGCAGAGAAGTAATCACATTACTGGAATTCTAGAAAGCCAATTACTGATTGCTTAAACTATGTCAGTTTAGAAGTCAAAGAAAATACTTTGAAGCAGTGCTGGGTTGGGTATTGGCACAGATGGAAAATCTGCCCATGTGTTTGTAAGTACATTTTACCAAATTGATGGGCCAAAAGTATTTATAGGTTAGCAACATACACAAATTGCAGTGAGTTTTGCTGTTTTAATAAGACAGCTTACTGAGTTAACCTTAGACTTCACACAGATATTTCCTACTGGATCACTTTCCTCTTGTGAGCCAATATGTGTTGACATTTTTGACACATTTTTGGGACTATTGTAATTTATACAGCAATCAGTGTTATTTAAATGCACTGATTCCTGTGTAAATTACACTGGCAGTGAAGGAGTTAACCACTAGGGGGCAGTGTAGGGGTTATGTGTGACGTTATGTGTTTTTTTAATTGTATGGGGGGTCCAATCATGTAAATATAGAAGTGGCGTGAATCTGCTCTCCTGGCCTCACACTGATAGAGTGTGTCGTGAGGAGTGCCGATCAGAGGCATCTCCTCGCAGGGGAGACCTGGGCAGGTAATCAGGGTACTGATCATCATACAATTTTCTGTCTTTTTTTTTTAGTAAAACATAAAAATCCCAGCAGTGATTAAATACTGCCAAAAGAAAGTTGCATGACTGCGCAATTGGAATTCAAAATGTGACAGCACTGAAAGCTAAAAAATTGCCTGGGCAGGAAGGGGGTGAAATTACATGTATTCAGGTGGTTAACTTCCCTGGTGGTATTCCCAAGTGTGGCTCAGGGGGGATTTTCAGTACCAAAAGCAGTAACCCTGAGCCACACTCGGGATCGCAACACAGGATCCAGGTACAATTACTTACCTTGTCCCCAGGATCCTGCAATGTCTCCCGCTGTGTGTGTGCAAGCCATCCTCTCATCGATCTATCACAGCACTGGGCTCCATTCCCTGCGAGCGTTGTGACGCACGAGGACAGAGCATGGCGCCAAATTCAAAAAGTGAAACACACAATACATACAGTACACTGTAATTTTACAGATTACATTAGTGTGTCAAATAATTTCACATCCCTTTTGTCCCTAGTGGTTTGTCCAGTGCTCTGCATGCAGGTTTATATTATAAATTCTGTTCTTTCTGCCTATAAACTGGAGATTACCCATAGCAATCAAAACCGTCCCTTTAGATCAAAAGCGTTTTTAGACCAGCTAGAAAACAGCGATAATAAGTTAGAATCACTCGCAGAATTGAGCGATAGTGATTTGTGGGGAAATCCGTCATCAAACACTAAAAGTAATGAAAGCAACAATTCTGCAACTGAGCAAATTTCATTGTATTGATTTGATTACATTATTGAATCATTTTTATTATTATTATATTATTATTTGTTATAATTATTTATAGTTATTTATTATATTATAATTTATGATTTTGTGTTTCAAACTTTATCATACCCGGGCTGTTTACTAGACTCTTGTTTGGACAGATTTAAGTCTGTTATTCCTAAGAATTACAGGCCTACAATAAAAAACGCCAAATTTCCATGCAAAACATGGAACCACTTTGAGCATCAAAAATCTGAAATAATCATACCACCAGGGAGGTTAAAGGAATTTTTCATTTTTATTGTTTCACTTTAAGCATCATTAAAATCACTGTTCCTGTAAAAGCAATATTTTTTGCATTAATATTGATGTACCCCAGTGCAGTAGCTGGGCCCCCATACCCTTTTATGGCTAATAACTTGCATATAAGACTCCAAAATGGGGACTTTGGAATTTTCAGATTCGGGTCCCATAGACATTAATTGGGGTCCTGTGTTTGGGCTTGAACTTTTGTGATGTTCAAGAGTTCTGGTGCAAACCGAATCGGGGGTGTTCGGCCCAACTCTAATTATAACCAAATCAACCCTTATACACAATAAAGCTCATAAGAAATATAAAGTCCATTGCGCTTCAAAGTGCTCAGTGCTGCAAATTTTTTACAATATTCAGTATTCTGTGTGCAAACAACACTCCATGCTCCTCTCCTTTCTTTTCACACTCACCACACCACAGATGGTATAAATGTTTTTTTTTTTAAGCCAACAGCCTCTCTTTTAGCTATCCCCACTGCTCTTGTTTTGGATGGAATAACACTCCTTTGTGAAGCTCGGTCATGAGTGCATGTTCAGGAAAATTTAAACCAGGCGCAATACTCCATAGCATGATACAGTTTTTTTAAATTATATAATCATTTAAAATGCTACATAATGATAGTGATCGCATTACATGAGCTACAAACGCATACATTAGATCCCGCAAGCAATAACCATCTGCGTTCCATGGGCCAGCATGGGCCGGGATGCCAGCAAGTCCTGCATAAACGTATTTTGTCACACTGACGTCATCAGGAGCGAAACCATAATGGTGCACTCAGCCTCCTAAATGCCCCACACTCTATTATCCTTCAATGAGGCTCAGTGGGCTAATTCTGAGCATGCTCTATTTCTATTTAAAAATCATCACCTGCTGCATTACTAATGCCCCAAGATGGAACCCTTAACATTTCATTTTTATTTGTTACAACTTGAAACATTTATTAAAGTTTGGTAGTGCAATTCATTTGCATATTCCCTATGTTTACCTTGCTCAAACCTTAGTCTTTTTATGACTAATATTAGATATTATTAACAGTAGTCAAACTATCTGTCAGAAGAGGAGTTGGGGTCATGCACAGTTCAGAAACAAGGAGATATGCAATTTTCTAAAACTAGTTTTACTGGGGTTTGTTTTGTATTTGAGTTCACAGATGGAAAATTCATATTACTTAAGCTATGAAAATATGCCTATTGAGTTTAATAATACCATAAACAAATTAATGAATAAAGAGAAAACATATGCAAGAAATTCCGGAAAAGTAATTTGTCTATGGGCTGTCTTACATAAATGTATTACAGGAACACGTGCATTACAGAAACACATGGGAACACCTGTCACATATATTGACTAGTTGTGGTACCTTTCATTTTGATTAGCACCATATTACGTTGCTGTCTGTGGCATTAAAATTTTTGTGGCACATACGATTTTTGGGACATTTTGGTGCATTGGCCTTAACACATTAACATGCAACATAATGCATTGTAATGTATGTGTATTAACACACTACACAAATATAAATGGAGCCTAAAAGGCTTTTATGAAAATAGTAGAAAGTACTTAAAAAATTGAACACACCTGAAACATACCACATAACATAGGTACAAGTACACTGAAACAGATTTCTCTTTTTATGTTATTTGATCAGCTAGAGATAACTTTAAAGTGGAGTTCCACCCAAGAATGGAACTTCCACAGATCTGATTCTGGGGGAGGAGGGAGTGAATACCTGTCAAAACCAGGTATCTGCTCCCACTTCCTGGGAAAGATCGCCACAATCTTATGCGGCCATCTACGCAATGTCCGGCCCTCCTCCTTCCCCCCACTGCCTTCTGGGAGATACACAGGTCCCAGAAGACTGCAGGGACCATTCAGAAAGCACAATATAACTTGCAAATGTGGAGTAGGAAATAGACTGTGAAGCCACAAGCCTTCACTTCCTGTTTCCCTTAGTAAGGATACCAGCGCCTGCACCCGGAGCCGATTGACGGGTCAGCTTCGGGTGCCGACATTGAAGGCTCCCTGGACAGGTAAGGGTTTCAGAGCATCTGATAGGCTCCTTGTTCATGCCTATTGGAGAAGAAGAAGGAGCATATCAGATGCTCTGAAATGCATCCTGCCAAATAGACATAACTTCTGGCTTGTGCGTTCCACTTCTGGTGATGTCTTCTATGAGCCCAGCATTCCATGCTGGTTACCACAACACAGCTTTCCACTGGTCTCCTGTTACGCGGTGATTAACTACCATGTTGAGGGCGTGTGGCCTGGTACGATTCAGGAGGGGGGGGGCGCTCACCCGTCCCCACCCCCTTTCCTGACCAGCTGGGCTGCGTGCTCGGATAAGGGTATGTTATGAGATTTGCGGGGACCCCCACGCCATTTTTTCGGCATAGGGGATTACCCTAAAAACCCATACCAGGCGACGGGGCTTGCAAGGTGTCAATATCGTTGATGAAAGCGGCGAGATTGACTTCCTTCTCTAGTCCTGTTGTACCTGGAGTCACGTTCAAAATGAATGGACTTTGGCCCTTGTGTGGGCAAGTACATTAATTTGGAAAGTCCGTCAGACTAGCATACAAACAAGTGGACTTCCCGACAGGAGCTAGGTTCCAGCAGACAATTTTGAAGCAAGTCTTGTTTCTAAGCCCTTGTACACACGGTCAGAGATTCCGTCGGAATGTGTACGATCGGAGCGTTTTGACGGATATTCCGACTGTGTGTGGTCTACATCGGACTGTTTCCGTCGGAATATCCGTCGGACCAACTTTTCCAACTTGCCGGAAATAGTTTCCGACAAAATGCTCCGATCGGACATACTCCGATCATGTGTAGAGAATTCCGATCGGACAAAGTGCCACGCATTCTCAGATCAAATTCGTACACCAAAGCTATTGGCTACTAGCGTGAACATAGTCCAGTCGTAACGAAATAACGTCATCATGTCGGATTTTCCTGACAACTTTGTCCGACCGTGTATATACAACAGTTTCGGACAAAATCCGTCGGACAAAATCCGACGGATTTGGTTGTCGGAATCTCCGACCGTGTGTACAAGGGCTTAGTCCACCAGACTTTTGGGAAGAAAAAGTCCACTGGAGCCCACACGCGATCGAATTGTCCGGCGGACTAAGTCCGCTGGATAGTCCAATCGTGTGTACAGAGCATTACTGTTTCTCAGGAGAAGATGTCATGGTTGATTGCAAGGTTTTTTTGAACAATGTTACAGTGAGTCTGTCCTATGTCTAGATAAAAAATTATAAGTAAATACACTTGCACCAATGTTAACTTAGCGCAGCTGCTATTCCAAACTGTTAATAGGTATTAACTCACAAATAAAGGCTTACAGCTGATCCCTGTGTGAAAATAGCGCTTACAATATATATATATATATGAAAAGTGTATGAAAACCTTGTGCAAATAACCAAAACCTGTGTAGTAAACCACAGGGTAAATCCCTGTGGGCAACTTACAATATAAAACAATGTGTTTTATATTGCAAATCGTTACAGCTGGAACACATACTGGAGTGTAGCGGCCCGTGGCTTCAATTGTCTAAAGGGATGCCCTTGTTTTTAATTTTTGGACATTTGGCTGCATGTAACCAGTTATGGACTATTTTTAATAACATTGGAAACATTTTACACAATGAAATTCCCGTTCTTCTCTCTTCTTTCTCCATAATCAGCTCTACTTGCCATGAGAGACTACTGCGGGAAAAGGATATTTGTGAATACCCAAGATTACCCCTAGTAAGTGAGAGACCACCAAAGCGATATTTGACTCCTCTTTGTCATATGACAAGAGGGTCAACTATATCTACCCACTCCTTCAAATCATCAGATGCTCAGATCTCTGCTACCACTCTTACGCCGACGACACACAACTTTATTTCTGGATCAATGGAAAAAAAGATCACCAACAACAACTTGAAAACTGCCTCAAATCAATAGAGAACTGGATGACCACTAACTCCCTCCAGCTGAACGAATCAAAGACAGAGCTTCTTATCTTACACCCAAATCATAATCCCGTAACGAAAACCTCCTGGTCTCCACCAACCGTCTTTGGGCAGACTATCTCTCCAAAGACCAAAGACCAAAGCCAAGAGTCTCGAGGTTATGTTAGATGCACAAATGTCAATGGATGCGCAAATAGGAGCAGTAGTCAGTGGATCTCACCATCTGCTGTGCATGCTTCACAGACTCATCCCTTTTATCCCAAAGAATGACAAAGCAGTGGTAGTTGGAACAATCATTAATTCACGACTGGACTACGCAAACTCGCTTTACATAGGATTACCACAATATCAACTTGCGCGATTACAACTGATCCAAAACACAGCGACAAGGCTGATAACAGGAAAAAAAACCTGGGAATCCATCTCTCATTCGCTGAGGAGCTTACATTGGCTAACCGTAAAAAATCGGATTACGTTCAAGACCCTTTGCCTCACCCACAAATGCGTGCATAGAGAAGCTCCGCAATACCTAATGGAGAAAAGAAATCATTAAACACCAAACCGCAGTCTTCGATCAGCCAACAAAAACCTCCTCCTCGTGCCCAAAGCCGGTATAAATCCAAGGGGGATCGGAGATTCACTGTCCAAGTGCCACGGCTATGGAATTCTCAACCAATCAACATCCGCCTGGAAGAAAATAGCCTGGTTTTAGGAAAAAACTCAAGACCTTCCTCTTTTATCTGACAGATCAAAGCTCGCCACAGCACCTAGAGGCAATTCAGTTCACATTGTGCGCTATACAAGTATTTCATTCATTCATTCATTCATATGAGTGGGAAGCCATATCATTCACATGGTGGCACTGGAGTGGAATATATAGCATATGAAGAAAAGCACAAGACACTTTATTATATGTGAAGGATTGCACAATCGCACATTTAATTGGGACTGAGCACTTTTTCTATATAATACTATATATTGCTTTTGATTTGAATGGACTGGGTTTTACCATTTGCAAACTCTGCATGTTTTAAAACATTGTTTTATATTATAATATATATATATATATATATATATATATATATATATATATATATATATATATATATATATATATATATATATATGAAAATTATATTTTTAAAACAAAAACATGACATTGACCAAACAGGTTTTATTCCTGGCTGTCAGATAGTAGACAACATCAGATTAGTCACCAACATTATCCAGGATGCTAACCTACACTCTCGTAATGAGTTTAGATATTCACAAGGCATTCGATAGTGTTAATTGGTCCTACCTCAACCATCTTCTACCACAATACGCCATCTCTGGTAATTTTCTGCATGGCTTTAATGCTTTATATTACTCACCTCAGACCAGAATCAGGATCCCTGGACATAATTCAGATTTTTTTCCCTCTTAACAGAGGTACAAGACAGGGCTGCCCCTTATCCCCTCTACTATTTGCACTAGCAATTGAACCCTTGGCCCAGAGAATTAGGAACAATATAGACATTAAGGGTTATACCAAAGGGGAACGGGAGTTCAAAATTAGCCTATACGCTGATGATGTACTCATATTCCTTACTGAACCTCACACCTCCATTCCTTCTCTCCTCAAAGAACTCAACTTCTTCCATGACATATCTGGCCTAAAAATGTATCTAAACAAATGTTCTGCCTTACCGATCAACTACTCCCAACACGCACATGACCATCTCTCTAATAACTTCCCATTTATTTGGTGTCCTCAATCGGTCAAATATATAGGTGTTATGGTGACATCTTCCAATAAACTTCTATATAAAACCAATTATCTCCCTCTTTTCTCCCATATCACCTCCCTTCTTAAAACGTGGTCAAATTTTCATTTGTAATCGGAGTCTTCAAGTGGGAAATGCGATATTACTAAGAAACAAGGCCTGAGGTGTGCCATGGCCTGGCTGGTCAGTATGCCTGAAAAGAGGGCATACCCTGTATGTAAGAATAAGAAAAAATGCTATGAGTATGTGTGACAAAACTGGGGGAAACGGGTGGGTGGGCACCCAGAAAAAAACAACCCTGGCCCTGACAGAGGAGGAGGGTTAAATAGTCTCTTAGACTCCTTCCACAAATAAAGGCTTTCCTTCGGCCAGCCTTCCCACTTGTAATCGGAGTTTTCAAGTGGGAAATGCGATATTACTAAGAAACAAGGCCTGAGGTGTGCCATGGCCTGGCTGGTCAGTATGCCTGAAAAGAGGGTAAAAGACACGAGTTTAGGTGGAAAAGGGAAGGTAAAGATCCAAACCCATAGAATGATGTGTGCCCGGATGGCATCAGTAAGTAACCTGTAAGTATCCGCTGTGACAGGAGAACCCACCGACTCCTGACCTGGAGATGAGAAGTAACCCCTATGCAGAACCCAAGTGAACATCCCGTGAAGGATAGGATGAACCTGATGGCCAAGGTAACCCAGACATGAGAATGAACTGCTGTGAGAGAGGATACGTGAGGGAAAGGGAGCAAGGGCTGGCCCGAGGAACCCCTGCAAGAAGATGGCTGAGCAGACTGCAAACCACAATGGACACCAGTGAAGTAACACTGTGGAAAAGCCCCCCCAACCCCTGGCCTACCCATATCTGGTATGAGGAAGTGAGAGGGTGAGTGCAAAAAAAACAGTGACAGGAGAGAAAAAGCTGGCTGCCTGATGGAGTAGGTGCTATGGCAATGAGCATCGTCAACATGGAGACACCATGCCAGACACAGGACACTGATCCCACTGGATACAAACAGGACGTACTACAGCCTGAGTCCTACCAACCAAGACCAAATCCTGAACCGAGGAAGGAAAGTCAGACTCCAACCCAGGGAAATACTGTAAAGCCTTGTACACACGGTCGGAGAATCCGTCGCAATGCGTCTTATCGGACCGTGTCGTCGGATAATCCGACTGTGTGTGCTATGCATCGGACTGATTCTGTCCGAATCTCCGTCGGACCCAATTTTCCAACATGTTGGAAATATTTTCCGACCAACTGGTTTGATCGGACATACTCCGATCATGTGTAGAGAATTTTGATCGGACCAAGTGCCACGCATGCTCAGATCAAATTCCTACATCAAAGCTATTGGCTACTAGTCCCATCGTAACGAAATTACGTCATCACGTTCTGAATGATCAAATTTTTCGACAACGTAGTCCGACCGTGTGTATGCAACAGTTTCGGACAAAATCCGACGGGCAAAATCCGACGGACAAAATCCGACGGATTTGGTTGGCAGAATGTCCGACCGTGTGTACAGGGGCTAAGTCCCATGGCATGGTACAGTCATGCCCAAGTGACTGAAATCCCCCCCACCTGGAACAGACTGGGGATCAGCAAAGATGACTGGACCGACGTCCCTGAGCAGTGGACAGAAACTGGACAGAAAACGCTATGACAGAATAATGCTGGACAGAAACCGCTATGACAGAAAATGCTGAACAGAAACCGCTATGACAGAAAATGCTGGACAGAAACCGCTATGACAGAAAAAGCTGGACAGAAAAACGCTATAACAGGAAAACCTGGACAGAATGCTGGCAGCGATAGAGAATACTGACCAAAGAAGTGAATCCATAAGTAACAGCAGAAACCCTGGCAGACCTGTCACCTCATGTCCGGCCGTGTCATGTGACCTCAAAGTATAACAGTGTGTAACAGCTACCTACAGAATAAAAAATATATATAACCTAACATATCTCTTTTTTTTTTACCGCATCTGGTAAACTTCCCTGTGTGATCCCAGACATATCCCCCACATGCTATGAGTTGCTGGAATCTGTGAACCATTGGCTGCACCCTGACACATGCAAGAACCTGTGGCCAGGTGTGCGGCTTACTCGTGGGGAATGAATACCAAACACACCTCGCCCCCCCCCCCCCCACCGGGAGAATCGCCGGGCGGCTGCCTGATATGGCCAAATAATGCATGGGGTGAGAAAAGCCGGCCGTGGCCACTCTCCCCCCCCCAAACTGGCGGAGCAAAAACACATGGGGAGAGAGAGGAGCCAGCGGAGAACACTCCCCACACCCCAGGAGAACTGGCGGTGGGCGGAGCAAAAGGCACAAGGGGAGAGAGAGGAGTCGGAGACGGCCGATCACCCCTCCTCCCCCACACCGGTAGAATCGGTGGGCGGACAGAGCGATGCACATGGGGAGAGAGAGGAGCTGGGGGCAGCCGATCACTCCCCCCATACCGGAAGAATCGCCGGGCGGAAAGTGCAATGCACATGGGGGGTGGCAGATCACCCCCCTCCTCTCCCCCCACACTGGAAGAATCGGCAGGCGGGCAGACAGAGCAATGCACATGGGGAGAGAGAGGAGCTGGGGGCTGCCGATCACCCCCCCCCCACACTGGTAGAATCCGCGGGCCGCCACGTGGAACCATGGTGCCTGAGGAGAGGGCGGGTAGGGAGAGTAGAGGTGGAACATGACAGGAGAACGCACCCCGCTCCCCATCGGCATGGACCCAGAAAACACCAACCCTGGCCCTGACAGAGGAGGAGGGTTAAATAGTCTCTCAGACTCCTGCCACAAATACGGCCAGCCTTCCCGCATATCTTTCCTTGGTAGAATATGCGCCATTAAAATGACCATTCTTCCCAAACTTTTATATTACTTCCGTGCTCTCCCTGTGAATGTCTCAAAGTCTAGGCTTGCTTCTCTTCAGAGAGAAATTAATACATTTATTTGGGCTGAGAGGAAACCCAGATGTAGTTATGCCCATATGCACAGACCTCAACCTCTAGGCTGGGCCTTCCTAACATCTGGCTCTACTTCCACTCTGCTAGACTGACGCAAATCTCCCAATGGTTCTCACGGACACAGTATACCCCTTGGAAAAAATTTGAGTCCTATTCAATTGCTCCATTACATTTACAGGGTATACTTTGGACCAAATCGACCTCTTATAATAAACTTATTAAGCTTAACATTATAGTCGCCCACTTTTATCAACTATGGCTCAAGATTAATAGTCCATACAAATTGTCCTCTGAATCCTCTCCTCTTGCCTCTTTTCTGGGAGATCCCAGATTCACACTGGCATTCAACAACATAGGCTATTTCTCTCATTGGACTGGGAGGGGTCTAACCACCCTTGGTACATTGTTGCGGATGATGATTTTACCCCATTCCTGATTTTGCAGGCGAAATGGGAATTTCCTTCTTCGGAGTTACAACACTATCAACAAATAATAACCTTCTTTGCAAAACACTTTCCACTCCCTACACATCCTCAAATTACTTTTTGGAATGCACGTTTTTTCGGCTGAGGATTGGCACAATATATCGGACAATCTCCGGAAAAGCAATAAGGCCATTTCATTTAGGGAAACCCCCACAAAAGTATTCTCCAGATGGTACTTAACCCCCTCCAAACTCCACACTTTTTATCCTTCAATCTCCCCAAACTGTTTTAGGGGTTGTCAAGCACCAGGTACAATTCTTCACACATTTTGGAGTTGTAACCATCTCAAGTACATATGGCAAAGGCCAATCGAAAGAATAGAAAGTTCTTCTAAACAAAAGATTGGACCCACCCCCCAGATTTGCCTTCTATATGCAAATATACCTAACATTCCATCACCCTGTGTGAAACTCTTTCATTCATTATGCAGCTCCATCCAATGGATGATTGCCTATAACTGGAAGTCTAACAACCTACCGTGGCCTCAGGTACTATCCAGAATGGAGACAATTAGATTTTCAGAGAGGATTTTTCACACTTTACATGACACAGTTCATATTTATGAAAAAAAAAATGGTCTTATTGGAACCTACCTTAATCTGTACCCAGCTTTTGCAGACTACTCTTTATATCTTTGGTCTGGCACTTACTATCATGAATGCCTACTTATACTCATTATTGGAACGTAATGCACATGAGAAACTTAATCCACCATACTGCTTTAATAACTTTACTTGTTTTGTTATATTTAATTTCACTGAGATATTAATGTTTTGATGCTGATTTTATTTTTCTTTGGCTGTACTTGTCTGTATACAATTGAGCTTCCAAATAAAACTTTTGTAAACAAAAACAAAAAAGATATACAGTTAGTGTATCCAGTGGTGACCCTATCCCTGAGGATTTGCATTCACCTTTTAATACAAACCTTAATTAAAAACTATGTCATCTGGTCTGTACAGTGTACAACATTTGCCACATTCCACTTGCAGCTCATTTTGCTGCCTGTGAACCTTTAATGTTTTTCTTTAAGGGGCCGCAAGGGTGCTAAAGACCAAAAGACAACAAACTGCTCTTGAAATTATTTTCAGTGTATTTTTGCTTATAAACTGGGACCAGATTAGCTGTTTGTTAGGAACAATCTACTCTTAGTATGCCTTAGTATGCACTATATAGATAGGACATATAGACTGGACTAGATTAGGAAACCTTATCCTTTAACTGCTTCAGCCCCGGAAAATTTTACCCCCTTCCTGACCAGAGCACTTTTTGCAATTCGGCACTGCGACGCTTTAACTGACAATTACGCAGTCGTGTGACGTTGTACCCAAACAAAATTGATGTCCTTTTTATCCCACAAATAGAGCTTTCTTTTGGTGGTATTTCATAATCTCTGTGGTTTTTATTTTTTGCGCTATAAACAAAAAAAGGGACAATTTTGAGAAAAAAAATCATTGTGTTTGACTTTTTGCTATAATAAATATTCCCCAAAAATATATAAAAACATTTCCCTCAGTTTAAGCCAATATGTATTCTTCTACATATTTTTGGTAAAAAAAATCACAAGTGTATATTGTTTGCCAAAAGTTATAGCGTCTACAAAATAGTGGATAGATATATAGCATTTTTATTTATTTATTTATTTATTTACTAGTAATGGCAGCAATCTGCGATTTGTTTATTGTGACTACAACGTTATGGCAGACACATCGGACAATTTTGACACATTTTTGGGAGCATTAGCATTAATACATCGATCAGTGCTATAAAAAATGCATTGATTACTGTAAAAATGTCACTGTCAATGAAGGGGTTAACACTAGGGGTGATCAAGGGGTACTAGGGGTACCCTAATCTGTGTTCTAACTGAAGGGTACTAGGGGTACCCTAATCTGTGTTCTAACTGAAGGGGACTGACTAAGGCAGATGATAGATTGTTCATACTTTGTATGAACAGACGATCTGTTACTTCTCACCTCAGAGAAGCGGGATCTCTGTGTTTACACACAGAGATCCTGGGTCTTGCCGTATTACAAGTGGTCATCGAAACTGCCGGACACTCGCATCCGCTCCGGGTGGCGAGCAGCGGGCGCACGTGCACACCTCTAGTGGCTGCCTTTAGAACCAACGTAACGTAATGGAAAATTCACCTGCCTGTGTCATTCTGCCACAGTATAATTGCGGCGGCTGGTCAGCAAGCTGTTAAACAGTAGCAAGCAGGTTAGTTGTTAGTGAAATTTGACTTAAAGTCTGCATTCTTTAACTGCTTTTTGGTCCAGGCCTACAATTTCATTCATTGCATTGTCTGTGGGAAACCGCCCTTCCTGTCCCTGGTCTCCAGCCCCTGATAACACCATCACTATAATCCAGGGATCTGCTGACCTCTACTGTTAGCTGCTAATTTCACAGTGTTATGTATAAGTATGTATCAGAACTTCCTGTCTCTGTGCCACCAGACCAGATGGAATTAAAGTGGTTGTAAACCCTTACAACCAACTTTGACCTACAGGTAAGCCTAGATTAAGGCTTACCTGTAGGTCCAAGAAATATCTCCTAAGCCGCGGTCAACTGCGATATGCCACAGGTGGTGGCTCCCGTGCGGCTTTGCGAATGACAGCGGCGGAGCAGTGAGACCCACCGAGAAGATGGATGCGCCGGACTACAGGGGACAGCGGTGACTTCGCTGGCTCCAGTGTCAGGTAAGTGACACATAATGGGCTACTATGCAATGCATAGTAGTCCATTATGCTTTACCTTTGCAGGGAATGAAAGAGGAAGTAAACCCATCAGGGTTTACTTCCTCTTTAATAGGCAAGTGCTCCTTTGTTTAACAGTTTATTATAGTTGCCCATAGCTCCTGGGTGTATTCCAGATTAGAAACTACAAGGGAGGGTCTATAGTGCAGACTCCAGAGTAGAAAGGCTGACTCTGAAGTCCTGACCCACACCCTCATTTCTGCATATGAGAAGCTGCGTTCCTGGCTGGTTAGACAACAGTTTGTAGATCTCTCTATCACCGTTGATCGTGTCTCCAGATCTCTGACACAAAGATGGATGCTGCTTTGTGATAAAATTCCGGGGCAACTTGCAATTGGTCTTTGCAGCAACATTCATCTGGAGATATCTCTATTAATAGCTATATACATGGTTATAGGTGCACAATTCCACCAGGACTTCTATTGAGTCCTTTGCTGATAATACCTGTTTGTACATTGTATGTGTGTGCTATCATTTATCTTTTATTATATACAACTTGTAATTTTTTCATATTTGTATGTATCTATATACGTATCTCTAATGTTATATGCCGGCTGCAGTAGTTCTTCTGCTCCCAATTACTTTGATTAGATTACTGATTCATTTCCCAGCTAGGGAATCCCCTCAATCCCCAGAGGCCCTGTCCTGGATGGAGGCACTACCAACTTCATTATCTAACCTACTATTCCACTTAGAAAAGGTTCTCTTATTCCCCTACAGGCTTAACGCAATATCCTGTTTCGGGAGGGCAATTTCTGATGACCCCCAACAGAGGGCTACACTGGTAATCATCACCAGAAATAAGCATAATATGTCCCCAATAGGCTTCTGTGAGGCTCGGAGAACCTCAAAATGTGCAGAAGTGATCTGCTTTCTCTAATTAGGAATTGTATGCTAAATGTACATTTTTTGAGTAATTTGTTATATCACATTAAAAACTGTTCTAATGAATTCATGTTAGACAGCCAAACTTTCATTTTTTAAGTATGCAGTAGGTAGAAACAAAGAAAAATGGAGGAATGGTCTATCAAGTCTGCCCATTTTTGTTTTATTTTTTGTTTGATTTAATTGTTTAGTCTAAGTATAGTCAGGTGTTTATTCAAAGCATGTTTAAATTGAGATATGTCTTGAAGCCCAGCACTAATGACCATATACTTTAAAGTCTGGTTGTGGAATCTCCGTTAGATCTACCAACAACTATATAATCTAAGGACCTGCATGACTGGTTACAAATAGAATATACAATTTAACTCATTAAATCATTTTAGTGAGTTTAAAGGAGATTGTACAAGGACTGTACAATCTGATTGTAGTTTGTATGGCCACTTTAAGACTGTTAGCCACTCAGCCACCTGAAAAACTCAGGATCTTCTACACAAAAATATATGTAATAGCCCCATCTTCTTTATATGCAAAAAATCCTAGGTCCACAGGGAGAGCAACACTTTTTTGTCTAATGAACAAATAAAATTCAGGACTGTGTTTAAAGGACTGCTACCCGCATATACTGTATATGTTATGATCATTTGTATAGTAAATTGCTCCCACGTCCTAAGATAGTGATACACTGATTTTTAGTTTGCTGGGAAAGCACTATACTGGTAATTTTACAATTATGTTGTACTTGTGGTTACTGGCTTGTGTATTTCAGAATCATATAATCTCTTATAAAACTTTACTATGGCTATTATTATCAAAGTCATTTCATACATTTATAAAAAGGGAATTTTTCCTCAGTAAACCAATCTTCCATTGAAGTTTTTTTTTTACTACAGTTGTCCTCCATGATTAATGGACTGTACAATAGCTTTAAGCTAGACGGTTGCTTTACTGCCTGAGAACCAGTGTGTGTCCACTTCTGTAGCAGGTAACTGTTATGCTGGCAGATTCCCCTTAAGATCATGTTTTTCCATTACCCTGTTTATCACTGTCTGCAACTGCTAGATAATGAAAAGATCAGCTGTGGCGCCTGTACAAGTATTCCAATGTGTAATGTACGTTTTTTTCTTTGCCAAATCTCAAGATTTTGTGTTATTTTTTAAGCAGTTTTTTAAGCAGTTTTTTTGCCCCTAAATTGGACACATGATTTACTTTTTTTTTATGGATTTTACAAACAGCTTATTTTTATATAGAGTGTCTTTCTTTATATTTTATTCCAGTTTATGCTATAGCAATTTAGTAATTGAAAATACAACAATGGATGTGATTTAGCAAGGCATTGTACAAGAGGATCCCCTCATTGTGTACAACTCAACTATCTGGCTGGTGTCTATTATGCTAAGGTTTTCCAAGGTAAAGCGTTTTCATTGGGAATAGCATTGCTATACAGCCAGCAATAGCTTGTATATAGGCCAAATGTATTTAAAGGAATGTCTCCACTGACATAGTGAATATAACTTCATAAAATAAAGCTGTCATCAGAGTTTTGAATAATGGTGTTTTGTTTAAATACAACTTTCTATACCGCTACAAGTTTAATAGAAATAAAAACAATCTATGGAACACTATAGGGAAGACAAGTTTTACTTTTTAAGAGATGACCTTACACATAGAAATCTTTGTCTCCCCTTTTACTGTGATTATTTTTGAGTTCAAGTATGCCAGCCAGAATTATTTAGCCAAAAGTTCACTGTAGCACATAAGTTCATACCTGGCACTGGCTGTTTGGATGCTTGTCCGAACACAAAACATGACAGCTTCTGGCTATCAATAGTTTCTAAGGAAGTGATACACTCACCACATCTCTACCAGCCACTGACCTTACCCAGCCCATTCACTGACATGGATGGGAGTTCCCGATTACTTATGCAAAAAGGCAGGGGTTATATTATTGCCTAAATATGGCCACTTGACCATATTTGAGCATTAACATTTCCCAAATATGGTCATGGTCATATTTGGATAATTATATCACCACTATCCATGCCCCTGCCTTATATAGCTGACAGCTTGGAAAACTGCCATTTGCCTATGGGTATTGTCAGAATTGGTCATGTGCACTCGTTTCTTTTTTTTAAAGGACCTGTCATGCGCTTGGGTGTCTATTCCTAGGTGACATCTTTTTTATTGTGAATGTGTAGGGGTACCAAGTTTTACAAGTACAACAGCATAGTTGCTAATAAACTGATACTACTGTAGGCATTATACCTCTCTATACAGCAGGTGGCACTGCAGTGTTATAGTGTGTTATTCTATGGTAATGTGATCACAGGATGTTCAGTGTATGTACTTGTATGTTCCTTGTTCCTGTTTCATGTTTCTAATGCTATAAGACATAATCTAACATCCTCCATAAAGTAAAGCTGTTTGCTGTATCCAAGAAGCTTCCAGTACATGGTTTCAATATTCTGCATAATACTACGTAGTCCTTATTCATTCACATAGAGGAGGGCTTGTGTCTGGGGGTCCCTTTATTATGAAAGAGCAATTCCAGTTTCCAAAAAGCTCAATGCCCACAGACGTCACCAACTCTGGAAAGCCCCCCCCCATCTTCCTAGGGTACAGTATAGATTTTCTGAGGGACCTAAAACTTTTGATTGTGAAAAATCAGTTTTTCTTTTCCATGATTTACTCCCTTATGGTAAAAAAAAGGAGGTTGGAATAAATGCATAATGTGTCCAGGTTCTGGTTTTAATGCAAAATGTTCCCCTGAATCAGAATAGTGAGCAGAAGTAAAGGTGCCAGGGTGCCTTTAAAACGCAGAACCAACATGCACTGTGCAGGTCCCTACTTCCCAAAGACCATGATTGATATAATATTATCCTAGAACTCACCCGTATTACTTCTACATACCTCCTATGCTGTTGTGTATTGGGCAAAATATTCTAAACAAGTGTTAAAGCTGGTTAATCAGAAAACAGATGCACTTAAATGGGAACCCCACTGATACTATAAATTATAGAACAAAAATTAGGAAAAAAAGGTAAAAAAAGACTGGGCAAAAAGAAAATTTGAGAGGAAAAATAAAAATGATAAGCAAAAATAAAAATCAGAAGATAAAAAGAGAAATAAAAATGAATGAAAAATCTGAATGAAATGAGGCAGGAGAGACCAACAACTGAAACCCATAAATACACATAATGTATGTAGAAAAAAGAATAATAAGGAAACCCATCGATCGTGGTCCACTTGTCGACTACAGGCAGGTGACAGGTAGACCGCAAACAGGTTCATGAGCTGCTGAACCCTGACTTCTATATGCTGGTCCTTTCTCCCTCCCAGGTTCAAGCCTCCTGCGTGGCTCCACCTTGCCTTCTGTGTCCTTCTCTATCTCTGTCTCTCCCGCCCACAGCCTCCTCCGCTGCTGTGATCGGTGAACAGTAGAGACTGGGAGGAAGCGCAGCTCGGTACAGAGGGCGGGAAGAGGAGCCGGCTAAATTAACTTTTTATGTTTAACTGCAAGTGATTGGTTGGTAGGACAAAGGGTGGTCCCAAGCAACCAATCACCACTTGCTAATATGAAAAGTCACTCTGTCAGCTACGCCCCTCTGTCCAGAACTGTGTTGCCTCCCGGTCTCAGCTGTGGAAACAGGTAGGAGACTATGCTATGCGAGGAAGAGATTACTGCTATAGGGGAAGGCGGGGGGGCAGAAGACACCACTGTGTGCGTGTGTGGAGAGGGGAGGTGATGTGAAATGGCAGAGGACATTGTTATGGTCAGGGACACTTCCATAGCAGTGTCCTCTACCACCCTTCACATCACCCTCTACTTTTCCCCCCTAAAACCTGCATTCTGTGCCTAACATTCTCCTGATCCCTGCTTTCTGAGCGCAGTCCGCTCTTGTTCCCTGCATTCTGAGCACAACCCACTCCTGATTCCTGCATTATGAGCGCAGCCCACTTTTGTTCCATGCAATATGAAATCAACGCACTCCTGAACCCTGCATTCTGAGCACAACGTACTCCTGATCCCTGAATTCTGAGCAAAATGCACTCCTGATCCCTGCATTTTGAGTGCAAGCACTCCTGATCCCTGAATTCTGAGCGCAATGCACTCCTGATCCCTGCATTCTAAATGCAAAGCACTCCTGATCCCTGCATTCTGAGCGCAACACACTCCCGATTCTTGCATTCTGAGAGCAACACACTCCTGATCCCTGCATTCTGTGCATAACAAACTCCTGATCCCTGCATTCTGTGCATAACACACTCCTGATCCCTGCATTCTGTGCACAACACACTCCTGAAGTGGATCTTTGACTTCATCAGTGTTGTTCAAGTAGATCTCCATCCCTTGAAGGTTGCCTACCCCTGCTCTAGGAGATCTCTCAAATTTTTACTTTGTGTTTATGTATGCATTGTATTGTAACTACCTTCATGTTGTAAAGCACAGGTCAAACTCTCATGCAAACCTGTATAATAATAAAGTAGTGGTCACTTGACCTCAGCACAAAAATGAATGTCACTTTTCTGAATAGGATTATTTTTTTTTTGTGATTTAAAAAAAATCTTTCCGATAAGAAATTGTTTGTACAAACAAGAATATTATTGAGTTTTGTGTTGCACTGAATACCAGTACTGATTTTGCATGCAAAAGTCCTTTTTCTAATATCTAAATGGGATATCCATATTTTAGAAAATAAAATGTGATCATTGATGTGGAAGTGACTTTTAATTGGGGGAAATATAGGATTCAACAATTGAAATTGGCTACAAATTCAGATACTGCTCTTCTAAATAACAAAAACATCATTGACAACCAATGAAAGATTAGACCAGCCTGGTAATTCATTTTTCAAAAAGACAGCTGAACATGGGAGAAATAAAATTTCTCAACTTGAAAAATGTTTATTCTTTCGTCCTACACATTGCTTGAATGCATTTCAATTGACAACATTTCTCAGGTCAGCAATATTCAGAGAAAAGCAATATAACACAGTTATGGCTTGTTTATTCTGCTAGGGGACTTTGACATGATTGAAACTTAATAAAGCAATCAGAAATTATGCCAGATATCTGATGAAAAATGTACATACCTAATCCAATGTTACTAATGAGGAAACGTTTTGCTATGCTCTCACTGAATAATGATAAAGAGATCATTTTGAAACCAGCTGATAAAGGAGGTGCTATATTGTCCTGGATTACTCTGAATATCACAAAGGAATCCTTGGTTTATTGAAAGATAAATTTACAAATGTTTGAGTTGCTCATAATTCCATACAACAAAGCAATATGTTTGGATGTGAAATTCCCAGATTTTCTTGTCGTCTATGGTCGCTACAGAGCACTTGATCCATTGACATACCAGCCAATTGTTTCAGGACCAGAAAGCATTACATAACCTTTTTGTTTTTTGTGATGCCTTCTTTTTGAAAGGACACGGTCATGTTTTACAAAAATCAACAAATGTACAATTTATACAGAGGCGTTATTGGCTAGAATGGATGTTTTTTTAGTTTTTTTTATCTATACAACAATTTTCCAAAATAATGCTGGCCTTGATGGTGGTATTCTCTTGTTTTCTAATTCTCTGAATTTTTTTATTTGCAGGGTTTGGCATTTGTCCTTAAAGCGGGACTCCGCGTTTTTTTTTTTTTTAAAAGCCAGCAGCTACAAATCATGCAGCTGCTGACTTTTAAAATAGTGACACTTACCTGTCCAGCGCGCCCGCGATGTCGGCACCCGAAGCCGATCTCTCGATCGTCTCTCAGGTGCTGCCGCCGCCATCTTGGGTATGGGAATCAGGAAGTGGAGCCTTTCGGCTTCATTTCCCGGTTCCCTACTGCGCATGTGCGAGTCGCGCTGCGCAATAAGGATGGACCCGCTGCCTCTGGGATCTGTGTGTTTCCCAGCAGGCAGCGGGGGACTTTTGGAAAGGGGCATAATCTACGCCCCTTTCCGCAGAGAGCTATCCCGGAAGTGGGTGCAGATACCTGTACTGTACTGTACTGTACTGTCCGGCGCCACAATTGGCACCTTTCAGGGGGGAGGGTTCCGATGAGCGGAAGGTCCACTTTAGGGTGTACCTCCGCTTTAAGAACAACTTCTTCAAAATTAGGAATGTTTAAAAGAATCAGTGGTACTACCATGGGCAGTTCTGTGGCATCTTTTTTTTGCCAACCTCTTTGTACTTTCCTTGAAGAAAAATGTATGTATCTATAACCTGTGTACTTTAGCCGTGTACATCTTTGGTTGCGTACATTAATGATATTTTATTTGGAAGAGCAGTATTTCTTAATTTGAAGGCTTTATTCATTTTTTGAATTCCATTTTCTGTATGATTGAAGTCAACTTTACATCAATGATTACTTTTTGAAATGTAATCTGTATGTGAAGATGAGAAATTCTTATTTACCATTTTAAATTCAAAACCCCAGATAGAAAAATACTCTAAATCCTTGATAGACTGTATCAAACAGATTCGATAATAAGCAAAAGATTTCTAGAAAGTGGATATCACATTGAGATATCACTTACAAATGCCTACAAGAGAGTAAATACTGATATTCGCAATAGGATTACGTTTGTGTTGACACAGCTTCTTGTCTGACAGATTTTAAACATCACCAACAGAAACAACCACTTATTTTATAACAATAATATTTGTGCTGAGGTCTAAAGACCACCACTTCATTTGCACACAAGTTAAAATAAAAAAGGAAAACTCCTTCACAGACTCTCCTATACAGGGGAGCCTGGTCAGATACCACAATTGAACTTGACGTCATCTACACCGGGATACATGGTGAAATCCACTCTACCCCCATAAGCCAGGGTAGTTCACCCAACCCCCCCCCCCCCCCCCCCCACCAATCTGCTATCCCTCATACGCTATGTTAACCATCCCCTATTTTATCAGCCACTTCTTCAGGAATATTCCACAAACATTTCACATGGGTTTAACTACCATGAATGGCTGTTTTCTTCTCTCTTTCATCCCTTTCGCATTCCAGTGGAACATGTAAGATTTACTGCATATTCCCATACAATGTTGAACTACAGGCATTTTATATTTAATACTACAGTTATTGATACAGATATTGTTATTGTTATCATATCTTTGTGGTCTGCGTCCTGACTTAATCTGTGTCTTGTTATGTACTCAGTTTCACCTTCTTCCTCATGAGATTATCCCTAAGGGTCCTTTCACACGGGGCGGATCAGTTCTGATCCGCCCCGTGGATGTCCGTTTGCTCAGCGGGGATCACTCCGCCGATCCCCGCTGAGCAGGGAGATGACAGCTCCGTCTCTGCACACTGCGCAGGGACGGACCTGTCACAGCGCCGCTCTCCCCTAGGGGAGATCGGATGACGACGGACCGCAGTGCCCGTCGTCACCCGATCCGATCCGCAGACGGATGGAAAAATAGCTTTTTCCTCCGTTACACTTTTTCGGATCGGAGCGGGTCGGATGTCAGCGGACATGTCACCGCTGACATCCGACGCTCCATAGAGCTCTATGGAGCACCCGTTCAGGTCCGCCTGAAAAACTGACAGGCGGGCCTGAACGGGACGTTAGTGTGAAAGAGGCCTAAAGAGTTTTTATGTTCTGTATGTTACCCTGTGTTCTGTGCCAATAAATTATTTGAACAAAAACTTGAGGAAGTAGACATCCATGATATATAAATAAATACAAAAAACAAATAAAATATTTGACAGAACAGGTTGTTTCCAGTACCACAAGTGCACTGTTGACAATGCTTTGATTTTCAGTTCTATGTTAACTTTCCTCATTCTGGTCTTGTTTACTGCATCTAAGCCCTTGTACACACGGTCTGAGAATCTGTCGGAATGTGTCCTATCGGACCGTGTTGTCGGATAATCCGACTGTGTGTAGTATGCATCGGACTGATTCCGTCGGAATATCCGTCGGACCCAATTTTCCAACTTGTTGGAAATATTTTCTGACAAACTGGTCCGATCAGACATACTCCGATCATGTGTAGAGAATTCCCTTCAGACAAAGTGCCACGCATGCTCAGATCAAATTCCTACACCAAAGCTATTGGCTACTAGCCTGAACGTAGTCCCGTCGTAACGAAATAACGTCATCATGTTCTGAACGATCGGATTTTCCGACAACTTGGTCCGACCGTGTATATGCAACAGTTTCGGACACAATCCATCGGACAAAATCCAACGGATTTGGTTGGCAGAATGTCCGACCGTGTGAACAAGGGCTTTTCAATTTTGACACAGACTACTATATTTATAGTGCCTTGCAAAAGTATTCGCTCCCCCCTTGGCATTTTTCATGTTTTGTTGCCTCACAACCTGGATTTAACATGGATTTTTTGAGGATTTGCATCATTTAAATAACAGAACAACAAGATTTTTTTTTATTATTGTGAGGCAAACAACAAATAGGACAAAATAACAGAAAAAAAAGTCAGTGTGCATAACTATTTACCCCCCTTAAAGTCAATACATTGTAGAGCCACCTTTTGTGGTTATCACAGCTCCAAGTCACTTTGGAGAAGTCTGTATGCGCTTGCCACATTTTAACACTGGGATTTTTGCCCATTGCTCTTTGCAAAACTGCTCCAGCTCCTTCAAGTTGGATGGTTTGCGTTTGTGAACATCAATCTTTTTTTTTTTTATAATTGTAATTTTTATTAATTTTTAAAGCAAGAACAAAAACAATACACGAGAACATTAGAAAAATCAGTAAATATAGAGAGATATAGATCAAGATGTAAGGCATGAATTACAACAGACAGAGAAAAATGTCCACAAACGCAGGCACAAGGGTGAACTGCGTATCCATATCTCGTACAATAAATAACAAACAGTCAATGTAAAGCAAACAAACCATTCTGAGCATCAAGAGGCCGGAGGCCAAAAAGAGGCAAAAAGAAAAAACAAATGAGTATTCACATGGTAAGCATAGTATGTCCCTGGGAGGGGAGGGGGACAGGACAGGGTAGGGAAGGGGGGGGGGGGACGGAAGCCATCAACAAAGGGCCCCGGTCGGTAGCTGCAGTCAGATGGACGTACCGGCAGGGGGTGCTCCATATGCCGATCGATCCCAGGGTTCCCACACTTTATCAAACTGGGGGACTAAGTCATGCACTGAGGCTGTCAAATACTCCATTCTCCGAATTTCAGACACCAGTTGGAGTAACCTAGGCCAGGGGGGAGTAGCACTGGACAACCAGCACAATGGGACAAGCCTCTTAGCAGCAAGTAAAATGTAGGAAACCAGTCGATTGTTTTTTTTAGGTATACCTGGTATAGGGAGACCTAGCAAGCAATATAGGGGATCAATCGGGAGGGAAACCCCCGTCACCTCCACCACCAAAGACCCCACCGCTATCCAGAAAGGCCGTATCAAAGGGCATGTCCAGAAAATATGGAACAATGACCCAATGTCAAGGCCACATCGCCAGCAAGATGGCGAGACTGAGGAATCGTATTTGTGGATGACATCGGGGGTCTTATACCAAAACATAAGGATTTTTATTGCTGTTTCCCTTTGCGTAACACACTTAGAGGATTTGAAAGTAGAGGACCAAATCCTATCCCACGTCTGCAGGGAGATAGGCTTGTCCAACAACTGAGACCATCTACTCATATACCGATGCGTAAATTCAGTTAGAGGGGTCGACTCATGGAGAATGCGGTGAATAGAGGAAATTAAATTAGGTTGATGTGGGCCTTGGGCGCAAAGATGCTCAAAAGCTGTGGGAGTGTCAAGGATTAAGGTCGGAGATTTAGAGTTAAAGAAGTGTCTCACCTGTAGGTAGAAGTAGAAAGAATGTTTGGGAATGTCATATTTTTCTCGCAAGGTCTCAAAGGCGTGAAGTCTACGGGAGACAGGGTGTACCAGGTTTCTAAGTTGGAAAAGAGGGGGATCTAGCCACGGGGAAATCCTACCCATGGACAGTCCATCAGGGATATTAGGATTAAATAAGACATTCGTGAGGGGGGGGCAGGCCGAAGAGAGGGAGTATTTTTTGTTACACTTTTGCCACAAGTCCAAGGTAAATGACATTGGGGCCGTACATTGACGTCTGAGGGGGGAGGGTAGTGGGGATGGTGCGCCCCAGATCAAGGAGCATGGGTGAACCGGATACAGGACCCCCTTTTCAATAGTAGCCCACCTACTCGTGGCATTAAGAGAGGACCAGGTAGCAATGATTCGTAAATGGGTAGCTTGGTAATATTTCACAATATCCGGAGCACCCAACCCCCCCCGACCCACGGGCGCAAACACCACAGAGCTGGCAAAGCGATGAGACCTATCAGCCCAAATAAATTTAAGGAAACGTCGTCGGAGAAGTTTAAGCTGAGGGGACGGAACGGCCACTGGCAGCGTCTCAAAGTGATAGAGCAGTCTGGGCAAGACTGACATTTTAAGGACGTTGACCCTGCCTAGCAGGGATATAGGGTATTTAGACCAGGTCAGTAGTGAATTATTTATATCCTGAAACAGGGCAGGAAAGTTTGCACGGAACAGGTGGGAATAAGAAGGGGTCAGAAAAACCCCCAGGTACTTGAGTGAATCACTGCACCATCTGTAGGGATAAGATTCTTTTAGTCTAGAAAGTTGTGTGGCAGGGATGTGTATGGGGAGGGCCTCAGTCTTAGAGGTGTTAACCTTGTACCCAGAAATACCCCCAAAGGATGTTAGTAGCTTATGCAATGAGGGGAGGGATATCTGGGGATTGGTAATAGTTAGCAGTACGTCGTCAGCAAAAAGTGATAATTTGTACTCTCCCTGTCGCATCACCACCCCACGAATATCTGGATGAGAGCGTACAGCCTCGGCCAGGGGTTCCAGACATAAAATAAATATTAGCGGAGATAGAGGGCACCCCTGCCGAGTACCATTCAACAGGGGGAAGCGAGGCGACAGAAAGGACGACATCTGTACCTGGGCAGTGACCGTTGAGTATAAAGCCTCCAATGCCCTCAAAAAAGGGCCCCGAAACCCATAAATCCTGAGCGTGGCGAACATATAAGGCCAGCTGAGCCTATCAAAGGCCTTTTGGGCGTCTAAGCTAAGTAGGAGTGCTGGTGTGTTGGTCCTATCCAAAAGATCGACCAGGTTGATCGTGCGGCGGGTGTTGTCACCTGCGTGTCTGCCAGGCACAAACCCCACCTGATCTCTGTGAATAAGTTTGGGGGCAAGAACCGATAGCCGGGAGGCAAGAATTTTAGTAAATATTTTGTAGTCAGAATTCAGAAGGGCTATGGGCCTATAATTATCTGGGATGGAGGGATCCTTACCCGGTTTGGGGATAACTGAGATAAAGGAATGCGAGAAGTGTGGATGGGGATGGGTCCCCTGTAGTAAAGTATCAAATAGAGTGAGCATGTGAGGTCCTAAAATGTCTAGATAGGTTTTATAGTAGAAATAGGGGAGTCCATCAGGACCAGGCGATTTATGCGATGGAAGATCCCGCACTACGTTAGAAAGTTCCTCTGCCGATACCGCCTTATTAAGGTTCTCTAGGTCGCTCGACGAGAGTTTGGGGAGTTTAAGATTAGAGAAGAAGGCTCTAAATTTCTCTTGAGTAAAGTGAAAATGGTTTTCTGGGGAAAGACAGTTGTAGAGTTTATGGTAAAATTTACCGAAAATGTTTGAAATTTCACGAGGGCAATAGGTCCTAGATCCGTCAGGTCGGGAAAGAAACTCAGGGAAAGAATTGAATGCACGTGGGCGTAATTTGTTGACTAGCATTGTATGAGGTTTATTGGAAAATTCGTAGAATTTCTGCCTCATCCAAAGCAACGATTTGGCTGCCCGGTTGAGTTGTGCTGTTTTAATCTGTTCCCTAAGGAGAGTGACCCTCCGGAGTCTTTCCACCGTGGGGGCGGCCAGGAGCTTCCGTTCAGCCGTGAGAAGAGCAGAGGTTAGTGATCGGATAAGTGCGAACCTATCCCTCTTCAATCTAGAGCTCTCTGCAATACAAGCGCCTCTGAAGACGGCCTTATGGGCCTCCCACAGGGTGGAAAAATCCGGGACCGACCCAGTGTTCAGTTGGAAAAACTCTGTGAGACTCTTCGCAAGGACCGAGCGGGAGCTTTCAGAATGTAGGAGGTGGCTGTTAAGCCTCCAGTGACAGGATCTAGGATGAGCCTGAGTGAGCAAGAGGTTTAGGGTAATGGGGGCATGGTCGGACCAGGTAATCGGTAACACCTCAGAGTCGACCACGTGAGGGATGAGAGGGGCGGAGATAAGAAAGTGATCGAGCCGTGAGTACATTTTATGGGCTGGAGAATAAAAGGTGAATTGCTGAGCTGTGGGATGCTTGATCCTCCATGAGTCGAAGAGCCGATGGGACCTGATGAGCTGACGGAAAGAGGTGGCTTGGGAAGCCAACTTCCTGGAGGGTGTGGATGAGAACAGAGTTTTCCTATCCCTGGAGGGAGACATAACCAAGTTAAAATCCCCCCCAACTATCATGAAAGGCTGGGATGGGCAATGAGGGGAGTCAAGCAAGGTACTAAGGAAGTCAAGCTGCCCAACATTAGGGGCATACAGGTTGACAAGGGTTAGGGAGGTGCTCAAATGCTGACATTCTAAAACTAGATACCTGCCATGGGGATCTGCATGGGACTTTGTAACCTTAATAGGGCACGTCTTCTTAATCAAAATTGCAACCCCTGCCCTGCCCGTGGGGTCAGAGGCCAGGAAGGAGGTAGGGAAATGTTTGGAGGCAAACTTAAGGGAGCCATCCGCTCTAAAATGAGTTTCTTGCAGCATAATCACGTCCGCGCCGGAAGACCTGAATTCCTTCAGGGCTAACCAGCGCTTACGTATGGAACCTAGGCCTTTAACATTATAGGACAGAATTTTTAAAGCCATAAGGATGCGTTATTAAGATAAGCAATGGTAAGTACCTGAGAATAGTGGCACAGCCTACAGTAAACAACATTATAGTAAACAACATTATACTGGGGCATCATTAAAGAAAATGCGACTTTGGCGTCAGATATACCCCGGCAAAGAGAAAAAAATAGGGGCGCCCAAAGCCAGGATAGCCTGAGGCCTAACCAACCTTTGTAGTGCATAGGAGAGTAATGAAACTGAGCTCTACAAGTGGACACAGTAGAACAGAAAACATTAATAAAATACAGTAACAAAAACAACAAAAAATAGACAACAAAAATAAAAAGAAAAAAAACAGAGAAAAAGAAAAAAACATTAGCATGACCTGAGGGCGTCATGTGCCTCAGGGGACCTAGGGAGTCAACCCAGGTCAAGAGGGTCATGGCCGGACGAGCACCAGGGGTGGTCGGACTGAAGAAAAAATGGAAGGGCCACCAACTCTCCGTATGAATTCGTAGATGAACAAATAGCATTAACAACCTATAGTTCTCATAGAAAAAACAAAAACAAACGGAGCCCCATGGGGTGGGGAAAAAAGTCCCAGCTTGACGAGTCAAGGCAAAGGACAAACAGATTAATGCCGTAGCAACAGGAACTTCTCCCTTCCCATACACAGGAGGAAGGGAGAAATGGGAGGGTCAAAGTAGCAAATAAACTGAACCACAAGAGAAGTGTCGAGAGGGATCATGGAGGTTGCTTGGAGAACCGTGGGCGCTGAGGTGTAGAGAGGTGCCTCCTGGTCTTGCTCCGCACGGGCGTCCAGATGCGGCTTGGAGTGTTGGGTAGCGGACGAATTTGGACTTCAGCGGGATGCATGTCCTCCTCAGGGAGGGGAGGAAGACCAAGGTTCTTCAAGAAGGTTTCGCCTTCCGGAAGGTCCCGTAAGACGTGCTGAGTTCCATTTTTTGACACCATCAAACGAAAGGGAAACCCCCAAAAGTATGGGACCTTGTGGTGTTGCAGGTGGGAGGTGATCGGCCGGAGGTTCCTGCGTTTAGCCAGAGTGATGGGAGAAAGATCACTGAAGATTTGCAGTTTCACCCCTTGGTAGGTTATTTGAGGTTTATTACGTGTGGAGCGGATCAGTGCCTCCTTGCTTTCAAAAAAGTGAAACCGGACAACAACGTCCCTAGGTCTGGCTCCAGCAGGAGGTTTGGGGGCCAGGGAGCGATGTGCTCTATCAAGGCGCCAGTCTATGTCCACGACCGTGGGGGCCAGGGCGTTAAAAAGGCCCAGGAGGTAAGAACGTAGATCAGAGTCACCCACAGTCTCCGGGATACCCCTAAAGCGTAAGTTCTGGCGTCTCTCTCTATTCTCCAGGTCCTCCTGTTGCAGCTGTAGTTGGGAGACAGAGAGGCGGAGGTTGTGATTGTCTTCTTCAACGGCTTGGACATAGCTAACCATCTCGTCAAACTTATTTTCAAGTGTGTCTGTACGCTCACCCAGCTGGTTGATCTCCTTTCTCAGTTCCACCGCAAGCTTATTTACCTCGGCCGAGACATTAGTCGTGATCTGTTGAAGTAATAGGTGGAGCTTGGCGTCCAATTTGGCATCCAAGATAGCAGGGGTAAGAACCCCCTGCGCTAAGGGGGGACCCGGTTCAGGGGCCTGGAGAGCATTAGCCGAAGAGGAGCCAGAGCCCTCAGTCCCAAGAGTTGAATCCAGAATGGCAAAGGGATCCGGCGGAGAATGAGAGGGCGCAAGTTGAGATCTGGTGACAAAACGATCCATGATAGGCCCTGTCTGTTGTTGTTCAGGGATGTGCTTGTAATGTTCCTGCTGCTGACCGATTTTTCCCATGGGGTGCTTTGGTACTGTAGAGATAAGAAGAGCTTACCCCCGGATCTATTAGTAGCTAGCGTTGTTTAGCGGGGGTCGTGGAGAGCAGATGGGCCTCCTAACTCATTTAGGAGCCACGGAGGTTAAAGTTGATCGTGGTCATATTAATTACTGGCGACAGGTACAGTCAATGTCAGGAGGGTTATTTTGTTTTAACCCCTTCACCTTGTGGATCTGTGGCAATGGGAGCTGTGAAAACCTGGGTGTAGCAGGGTGTATCAAGATGGCCACCAGGAACCAGTATAGGCCGAAGCCAGGGTCTCACCTGGAGGATGTTGCCAGGGATGATTGTTGCCTGGTGCAATGAAAAAAGGATAGCAATGAAGGAATCAGTCCTCATAAGCCCCCAGGGGTGGCCTAGCAGGGGATCCTCCTGACGGTGTGGGGAGGGAGGGGAGACAGGAATGGAGAGGGGCAGGCAGGTGTAAGTTCAAGTATCCCCACAGGGGACTCACCAGGCCGAAGGGGTGCAGGGCAGATGATCCCAGGAGCCTCCTGTGTGCAGCGGTGCAGCGGAGCGGTGGCCGAGTATGTCTCCTCCGGGATGCCTGGTTCCGCCGCCGGGCAGCCCCGCAGGAAAGTCCGGGGATTATGGAGGCCTAGTAGGCCGCAAGATGGCGCCCGGCGCGGCGGCCTCCAGCGGCCAGAACGGGTGAAATCCTGCGGTCCCCGAGCCAGAAATGGCTAACAAAAGTACCCCGGCCTGTGGAGAAGCTTCCGAGGAGTAAGACAAAGCCGTTTCCTCGCACTTAGGGCGTTCTGGAGCGGAGGATGGCACCAGATTAACAGAGGCCTGGCGGAGCTCTGCTGAAAGACGTCCGTCCTCGGTCCCGGCCGGCCACGCCCCCTAATTGAACATCAATCTTTAAGTCTGACCACAGATTTTCTATTGGATTGAGGTCTGGGCTTTGACTAGGCCATGCCAACACATTTACATGACCTGGAGAGCCTGGATCTGGTCAATGCATCTAGCTGGGTAGTGTTATAAGCTTCCAGAACATCTTAGCAAGAAAAGGACATGGTTTCATGAAAAAAGCAAGGATTTTTGGCTCTCTGAGTCTGTTATAACCAAACAAGAAAGTAAAGCTGTAAAAGAATATAAAATATAATAGTATGTGCAATGATTCATTCATGTCTCTGTGTTGGAGTGACCACTGTGTATAAAAAGTCCAGCTATGAAGACCCAGCACATTGACATATGAGAACCCATAACATAAAACTCAAAACAGAAAAGACAAGATTTTCCTGAATTCATAATTAATCTCTCTAAAAAAATACATAATTATTCTTTGAATATTTTTATTAGCTGGTGTATGACAGATTTATAGCAAATCTTAAATTTGATATGCTCCAATTCCGCAGTGACAATGTAAACCAGTAACTTCAAATATAGTTTAGATTACATCGTTTTATAACAGACTCTGATGCGTTTAAGAACTGTGAGCACATCTCACGTCTGCCTGTCACAATGATTAGAATTAAAGAGAATGCAAATGGCATGCTTATGAAAGGGAAAGTGTTCTTTTGGGCAAAGTTATCTCAAGTACAGTAAAGGATAAAAAAAAACTCCCATAGTTCAATTTGAATGTGTTTGGAATGATTTAATGCAAAATGTAAAGACTAAGTATTTGCAGATAGGAAAGAAATAATCTAGAGCAAACTAATGGTACACATTTTGTATCAATGTAACACTGCAGTAATAATAAAAAATTAATCTGTTTATTAATCATAAGAGCAACAGTATAATGCCTTTTAGCCAAATAAAACATTTTAATCATTCCCTAAATTATCTAAACTATGTAAATAAATCCGCAAAGCCACATAGGTATGCTTCAGCATACATAAAGCTATTTTCATTATTATAAGGGTCATTTACAAACATGTATGAGAGCCTAATCCAGCCATTTCCACGTGCTGCACAGCCTGGTGAACCATTGAGTGCTGGAGGGGCAGAACTGAGAGCCGGTGACCTACAGTCACCGATCTCTGCTCAGTGAAGTCCAGCATGGAGCACAAGCATAAGGGTTGCCATGATGACACATTTTACATATGATAATTTGTTGTGATCAGTTTGATTTTCACTGAGGGTCCTGTTCACATTTGACTGTTCATTTTACCACTACTCCAAGTGTATCTTCACAGCAGCCTGGGGCAGCCCTATAGTGATCGTACCCTTATGTCTATGTGGTATCTTGACTGTAGCGCTTGGTGTTTATGTGTTTCTGAATCACCAAAGTATGATAACCCTGAAATATCAGTTAATAATATAGTAAATAAAACCATGTAAGAGGAAGTTCCTGCACTCACAAGACTGAAGGGCAACAAAGTAAATAAATAATAACAGAGGTTCCTGCACAGTACTGTTCAGTAAGGATCTTGCACTTAAATAATCCTCCAGTGTAGCTTCAGATGTTTGTGGCAGGATGTATTTAAAATCTGGCAGTAAGATACAGCTTGATCATGGTCAGTAAGATAACATGTGTCAAAAGGAAGCTGCACATACAAGATGTTGTTTACCCACCTCAGAAGTGGGCATGTGGTAGGGTTTGACTTCCTCCTTTAGGAATAGGCATCTATAACTTCCTCTTAAATAAAGTTAACGGTTAACAGTTTGTGTACTGCTTCAGAAATTGTATATATGGCTCCACTATTCAAAATTAATTTTGTAATTGTGATGCAGACTCATGCTTGAGAAAATTAAATGATTTATTTAAAAAACAAAACAAAAAAACCCCACCATTTTAGTTACAGAATTATTAAAACACAGCTGTAGCAAATTTCTGAATTATTGAGTCCATAGTCTGTGAGCTCCATACCTGGAAGGTTTCATTTGAAATGGATCAAAGTCAGATGATTTAACAATTCCATCAGCAATATTGTGAAATCACTGGCAATGTCTTTAAACAGGGTACTATTTCCAAGTAGACATTGTAATATTTATATACCAAATTCTGAGAGTCCTAACCTTTTATGCCTTACCTAAAGTGCACAAAGAATTATAAAATAACCTGGGAAGACCAGGCTGGTGGATGTCTATCTCAAACCCCATGTGACATGTTTACCATCCTTTGTAAAAGATACTATACATTTCTTGCAAAATGTGGACAGTATATTTATACCAAAGTGAGCATGGCTGGTGGCTATTGGTGTTGAGGCTTTATACTATTGTATACCCCTTATTCAAGGCACTGACATAGTTAAAGAAAAACTCTATATTACACATAGTAACATTGGTCCAGCTTGTGGAGCTTTCCCTAATTATGGACTTTACCATATCTATATTGGGTCCCTATTTGATTACTGTTCATTCCATTTATTAAAACCATCTTAAATGAGATATATGTGAGGTCTGATGACATCTTTACTTATAGCATTGAAAAAGCAATCACTAATCACACAGATACTTTTGTGTTGTAAGGAATATATATCACTTAATTGTTAGTACTGCGGTGTTCTACTGTTGTGAAATGGGACTTGGCTATTCTGCATTTGTTTTGTGGCTACGTGAACTCCTACAAATGCTATATATAGTTTTGGAAGCTTAATCAACATAAGTGTAGCTCTAACCAATCTGGTAGCCATTGTAATTTTTTTTCCCATCTGTTATATACTATGTAAGTCTGATATAAATCCATGGTTGATATGTTTTGGTACCAGAATTTCTATTGTCTACCAGGAATGCTATGCTAGGTAACCTATAGTGTATTGTTGAATATTTTTTTGGGATCAGGCATATGGATTACCTATGTGAATCATCCTGGATATTTTGGATCTCATTAACCTCTGGTAGCTCTTGGGGTTCCTTCCACTTTATTTACCCTTTGGGAATGCAGGCATTGGGCTTGCAGCTTTTGATTGAAATAACTAATAATTTAACTTGTGACATGAGGTACTTTAACATATTGATATTTGATGTATAATTTTCACTTTTTTTCATTTTAAATGTTTATATATCTATAAAAATCATATTTTGTTTATAGTAAAAAGGAATACTCTTAATTGTTATCAAAATGTGCGAATGGACCTTGAGCCTAATAAATGTGATGTACATTTATAAATGTATAATTATTTCTCATGTATAACAATGTGTTTGTTACTATAGAAGATGTTGTTGCTATGTTGGATTCATGAACTATGTTTTATATATAGCACTTTTTATGTGTTTCTTACCTTTTTTAAACTAATTATTTTGTACTAATAAAAAAATGATGATTGTGTTTTTTTACACAAAAAAATACAATGATGTAGATTTATTTTTAGATCTTAAAAATCCTTTTTATTATCAATAGTGTGAGTCGTATATGCCTAAAGACCTTGAGAGAAACCCATTATGTGGCAAAATGTAGGCTTCTGCTCCTGGGAAACTCTTCCTTTTACCTGTTTCAGTTCAGTGATTCAGAAAGGACTGAAACCATGGGTTTAATTTTGACAGCCAGAGAACTATTATTTTCAGAAGGTGAATCCAGTATCTAATTTCTCAGTATTACCTTTCTATAACTATACAGCAAGATACAAACAAATAAAAATATAACCAATTCTGGTGATTGTTGGACACATTTTATGTCTCTCTCTGTTTTTAAGCAACAAATAAACTCACATATGCTAACCTAATTTATTTTCAAACAAATTATTTCAATTATTTACAAAGAAAATATTCACCAGAGATTGTCAGAGTGTATTGTATAAAGATATACAGTAGTTCCAAACATCTCAGCAGTACAATTGATTTGTATGGTTTGATTCAAAGCAAGTATATTCATATAAATAAACATTTCCTAATCCAATAAATTTTCCTTTCTAAAGTATATTTTGTATTGCTTAAAAAATATTTATGTACTTGCAAAAACATACATTAGATACATACAAGAGGGCTGGGGCTTCCTGCCAAAAAATAAATAGGTAAAGAACATGATACATTATTTACAAAATACACTGTGTTCTTCAACACAAAATCTCATAATGGATGTGAGCATATGGGAAAACGTGTCTGTTGTAATACATGTAAGAAAAGGTATTTTGTTAATTGTGTATACCACCTGGAAAAACAGGTGGAAGATTGCAAACTATTTTTTAAGGAATTGCTTTAATAATGTGGTTGTTTTGAAAGTCAAGATCTCTTTTGTCAACATTGTTTTACTTTATTTGTTAGAATACTGCTATGCTTTCAATATAAAAAACAAAATCTGTTTGCTTAATCCACAAAGCATAAAACTAATAAGTGTATTGAACTTTTAAATTGTTATTTTTAGTTCAGTTAAGTATTTGAAAAGCCTAGGGGCCAGATCCTATAACAATACCAAGAAAACAAAAATTGTCAGACTTTTATAATATTCCAGCAATTATGTTTTTGTTCCAGACACAATGTACCTGTGTTGTCATTAAAAAGGCTTTTTAACATCAAAGATGTTTTGTTTATATACAGTGGTAATGGAAATCAGAAATGACAGTCTTTTAAGTTTAACTGCTTGACCTCCATAAAGTTTTACCCCCCTCATGACCACACAATTGTTTTTTCTATTCAGCACTGTGCTACCTTAACTGACAATTGTGCGGTCAGGCAACACTGTACACAAAATAAATGATATATATTTTTCACAAAAATAGAGCTTTCTTTCAGTGGTATTTGATCATCACTGTTTTTTTTAAATATTTTTAACCAGTTCAGCCCCAGAAGATTTTCCCCCTTAATCACATGGCCATTTTTTGTGATACGGCACTGTGCCTCTTTAACTGACAATTGCGCAGTCGTGCAATGCTGTACCCAAACAAAATCGACGTTGTTTTTTTCCCACAAATAGAGCTTTTATATTTTTTGCGCTATATACAAAAAAGGCAGACAATTAAAAAAAAATATATATTTTCACTTTTTGCTATAATAAATATCCAAAAAACAAACAAATAAAAAAACAAATTTTTTCATCAGTTTAGGTCAATATGTATTCTTCTACATAAAATCGCAATAAGTGAATATTGATTTATTTGAGCAAAAGTTATAGCATCTACAAGGGGATAGATTTATGGCATTTTTATTATTATTATTATTTTTACTAGTAATGGCGCTAATCAGCAATTTTTAACAGGACTGCAACATTGCAACAGATCAGACACTTTTGATACTTTTTTGGGACCAGTGACATTTATACAGCTATCAGTGCTGTAAAAATGCACTGATTACTGTATAAATGACACTGGCAGAGAGGTGTTAACACTAGGGGGCGATCAAGGGGTTAAATGTGTTCCCTGGGAGGTGTTTCTAACTGTGGGTGGAGGAGACTGACTGGCAGTACAGAGAGATCGCTGTTCCTAATCACTAGGAACAGACAATCACCCTATACTTCCCTGTCAGAATGGGCATCTGTTTGTTTACATTGACAGATCCCCATTCTGGCTCTCTGTGGAGTAATTGTGGGTGGCCAGCGGATATCGCGGCCGCCGGCCACGCACATCTGCTCCCCAGCCATGCAGCGGGCATGCATGCGGGCCTGCTATAGCTGTTAAAGGAACCGACATACAGCTACATCGACACGCCACAGTATAATGACGGTGGCTGGTCAGCAAGCAATTAAAAAAAACATTTAAAAAAAATAACTATATTTTCTATTTTCTGTTATAAAGCATATCCAATAAAATGTAATTTCTTCCCTCAGGCCTCTAATGCACCCTCCATCCAATCCTGGCTAAATGCACTCTCACTGCCCGAGACTAATGAGGAACAATTACAATCCCTGAACGCACCCCGTATGGAGGAGGAGATTGCTACAATCATTTCCTCTTTGAAACCCTCCAAGGCCCCGGGCCCAGATGGCTTCACAGCCCTTTATTACAAAAAAGTTTGCAGGACAGCTATTCCCTCAAATGGCCAAACTATTTAACTGGATTCTTAAGGGCGACCCATTCCCAACAGATATGCTCATGGCAAATACGTCACTAATCCCAAAGCCAAGAAAGGACCACACTCTCCCACAAAACTACCGCCCCATATCGGTTATCAACAATCCCCTATCGCAGTGATGGTGAACCTTGGCACCCCAGATGTTTTGGAACTACATTTCCCATGATGCTGAACTACACTGCATGAGCATCATGGGAAACGTAGTTCCAAAACATCTGGGGTGCCAAGGTTCTCCATCACTGCACTATCACAACATTAATCTCCCCAGATCAAACTGGCTTTATTCCAACCAGACAAATTATGGATAACATACACCTAGCTTCAAATATTATTCAAGATGCAGAGGTTAAAGGGGTTGTAAAGGTAATTTTTTTATTTTCTACATAGTTTCCTTTAAGCTAGTGCATTGTTGGTTCACTTACCTTTTCCTTTGATTTCCCTTCTAAATGTTTTTTTGCTTTGTCTGAATATCTCACTTCCTGTTTCTCCTCAGTAAACTTCTCACCATCATCCGAGCTGGTGGTTAGTCAGCCAGAACAGCTTACTGAACAGCTTACTGAGGAGGAACAGGAAGTGAGAAATTCAGACAAAGAAAACAAAGAAAAAAAAACATTTAGAAGGGAAATTGAAGGAAAAGATAAGTGAACCAACAATGCACTAGCTTAAAGGAACCTATGTAGAAAATAAAAAATTTACCTTTACAACCCCTTTAATTCCCGAAAGATCTTGTTTTTGAGCCTGGACATAAACAAGGCCTTTGATAGTGTCCTTTGTTTTGTACTCTAGTCAGATGAAGGATCTGAAATAGTACAGTATAAGTCATATATAGCACTCTTTATGCAGTTTATTCTTTTCTGTAACTGCCATTTTACTTTAATAAAATCGTTTGTAAACAAAAAAAAAATATTTCTTCATACATTTAGTCCAAAATGTATTTTTACTTTGGTTAAAAAAAATACCAATAAGTGTGTATAAATTGGTTTGTGTGAAAGTTATAGTGTCTACAAATAATGGTATATACAGTATCTCACAAAAGTGAGTACACCCCTCACATTTTTGTAAATATTTTATTATATCTTTTCATGTGACAACACTGAAGAAATGACACTGCTACAATGTAAAGTAGTGAGTGTACAGCTTGTATAACAGTGTAAATTTGTTGTCCCCCTCAAAATAACTCAACACACAGCCATTGATGTCTAAACTGCTGGCAACAAAAGGGAGTACACCCCTAAGTGAAAATGTCCAAATTGGGCCCAAAGTGTCAATATTTTGTGTGGCTATCATTATTTTCCAGCACTGCCTTAACACTCCTGGGCATTGAGTTCACCAGAGCTTCACAGGTTGCCACTGGAGTCCTCTTCCACTCCTCCATGATGACATCATGGAGCTGGTATATGTTAGAGACCTTGTGCTCCTCCCAGGGACGGACTGACAACTCATGGGGCCCCGGGCAATAGGAGATTATGGGGCTCCCGGGCAATAGGAGAAGATTATGGGGTACTGGAGAGGCGGGGCAGCTATAATCTTGGGGTTTTAAAAAAAACACAGATTTTGACATACTGTCTCTGGTTTTATTGAGGCTGGCCTGGCAACCCTGATGGGGCCCCTTAGTGGCATGGGGCCCTCGGACAGTGCCCGAATGATCAGTCCACCCCTGGCTCCTCCACCTTCCGTTTGAGGGTGCCTTACAAATGCTCAATAGGGTTTACTGTAGGACTGGAGACATGTTTGGCCAGTCCATCACCTTTACCTTCAGATTCTTAGCGAGGCAGTGGTCATCTTGGAGGTGTGTGTTTGGGGACGTTATCATGTTGGAATACTGCCCCGCAGCCCAGTCTCCAAAGGGATGGGATCCTGCTCTGCTTCAGTACATCACAGTACAAGTTGGCATTCATGGTTCCCTCAATGAACTGTAGCTCCCCAGTGCCGACAGCACTCATACAGTCCCAGACTATGGCACTCCCACCACCATGCTTGACTGTTGGCATACTTGTCTTTGTACTCCTCACCTGGTTGCCGCTACACATGCTTGACACCATCTGAACCAAATAAGTTTATCTTGGTCTCATCAGATCACAGCATATGGTTCCAGTAATCCATGACTGCTTGTCTTCAGCAAACTGTTTGCAGGTTTTTTTGTGCATCATCTTTAGAAGAGGCTTCTTTATGGGACCACCGCCATGCAGACCAATTTGATGCAGTTTGCAGCATATGGTCTGAGCACTGACAGGCTGACCCTCCACCCCTTCAACCCTTGCAGCAATGCTGGCAGCACTCATACATCTATTTTCCAAAGACAACCTCTGGATATGACACTGAGCACGTGCACTGAACTTCTTTGTTCGACCATGGCGAGGCCTGTTGTGAGTGGAACCTGTCCTGTTGAACCGCTGTGTGGTCTTGGCCACCGTGCTGCAGCTCAGTTTCAGGGTCTTGTAAATCTTCTTATAGCCTAGGCCAGTGATGGCGAACCTTGGCACCCCAGATGTTTTGGAACTACATTTCCCATGATGCTCATGCACTCTGCAGTGTAGTGGAGCATCATGGGAAATGTAGTTTCAAAACATCAGGAGTGCCAAGGTTCGCCATCACTGGCCTAGGCCATCTTTATGTAAAGCAACATTTTTTTTTTAGATCCCTAGAGAGTTCTTTGCCATGAGGTGCCATGTTGAACTTCCAGTGACCAGTATGAGAGAGTGAGAGCAATAACACCAAATTTAATACACCTTCTCCCCATTCACACCTGAGACCTTGTAACACTAACGAGTCGTATGACACCGGGGATGGGAAAATGGCAAATTGGGCCCATTTTGGACATTTTCATTTAGGAGTGCACTGACTTTTGTTGCCAGTGGTTTAGACATTAATGGCTGTGTGTGGAGTTATTTTGAGGGGACAGCAAATGTACACTGTAATACAAGCTCCCTACTTTACATTGTAGCAAAGTGTAATTTCGTCAGTGTTGTCACATGAAAAGATATAATAAAATATTTATAAAAATGTGAGGGATGTAATCACTTTTTTGAGATACTGTATATTTGAAAATTGATCAATCCTGATGTGCTATGGCCTCATTTATCTAATTTCTTGGTGCCATAAAATGCCAGGACAGTACAAATAACCCCCAAATGAGCCAGTTTTTGCAAATTAGACAGGCTGAGCTTTTTAGTTAGAGGCATGGTATGTTTTTTTAAGTTGTAATATTTTGTTACAATTTAGTAGAGAATAAAAAAAATGTGTAATATGTTTTTTTAACATACTCTCACTAGTACCATACAGCGTCATCATAAGACTGATGTGATAAAGGATACTGACTGGTGACAGTATGTGAAAAAAAGGTAGCGCTTCTTCCAGTTCCCGTGGAATGCACGCTGTTGTGGACAGGGAAACACGCCGATGCCTGTTTTCTTTCATTGTCTAGTGAGTGACATATGTTAGCAGCGCAGTGTCTTTCTTACCGGCAGGACTTCACCTGTGGCGGCACAGTGGTGTAGTGGATAGCTCTCTCAGATAGCAGTAAAAAGGATGACTGGTTCATAATCCCAACCACGACACTACCTGCCTGGAGTTTGCATGTTCTCCCTGTGCCTACGTGGGTTTCCTCCGGGCACTCTGGTTTCCTCCCACACTCCAAAGACATGTAGGTAGGTTAATTGGCCTCTGTCCAAAATTGTCCCTAGTATATGAATGAGGGCCTTGGATTGTGGGCTCCCTGAGGGTAGGGACTGATGCGAGTGTGCAATGTACAGGGATAGGGACAATTGTAGACACTTACTCTGGATGGACTGTTGTCTTTATTCAACCTTACTAACTATGTAACATGTATATCTTCTCTCTTTTTTACATTGTTCTATTTGAAATTACCACAGTTTCTTCTGAGATCTACCATCTTTGAAATTCTGGAATTCCATGTTATATCTCCTCATATTTCAAGACTTCCTGACCCCTGGACTATAAGGCTGAGGGTCCATTAACTCTGGTGAGTGAGTGTATATTTATTTTTTGCATATTCACATTTGCATTTTTATATTGTGTCTCACATTGACAAATGTGTGATATTGTGTTATATATTGGCATATTATTCTGCCAGCACTGTTATTTCACCATTCAGCTTACTCATTAAGGATTTAGTAACTTTGCAACAGCTGCTGCGGTCCTTTATTGTATATTTTAGTTCACTTTATTTCACTTAGCGTGAGTTTTCATTTTTGTTTGATCATTTTTCTCTTTTGAGTACACTCAGCAGCTATGGAAATATTTATGTTTGTTAATAATAGAAAGTTAAATGCAGATGAATTTTTTTCACAACATAATAGTAATTCAGATGTCAATCAAGATTTTAAACATTTGAAAAGTGTTTTAGACAAACGGTAGGATGTGTTTACATTAAGTAAATACATCAAGGACAACATTACCCCTAGAAGATGGAGGTGGGATGTTGCCCCAATGATGGTTTGATTGACAAGGAGCTTGAGAATGAGTGGTTCTCCTTTTTCAATCATATTGAGAAAAAATTATTGGAATTGCTAATAACCAGGAAAGAAAAAAAGCTTTAACTGTTGGAGGCCAATATTAATGCCTTAAAATCCAAATTAGGACCCTGTATCACCACAGGTGAATACAACGAAAAAATGAAACAGCTACAGGACTTTGTGGAAAAATTAGACAAGGAAACACAAAAGAAAAAATGAAAAATATATTAGAGACACCAATGACTATAAGTCTAATAAATTTTATAGGTGGCAGGAGTTGATGGATGAGCAATCTAGTGCCTCCAGGGATTCAGTGGAGGAGATGGATGCCGGACCTGCTCACCCTAAGACCCCTGTCAGATATGAAGGTCAACAGAGAGATTCTGTAAGGGGCGACCATTACGGTGGGGGAAGAAGTACTCCTCAACCTTCCACCCCGCAGTATGGAGTCCCTACAGATTTGAACCATTAAGACAGGATCATCACCAACAATCTTATAGGGGCTCCTATAGCATGAGGGGCTAAAGGGGAGGATATGGTGGCCAATCATGGACTCCATATCAATATAATCAGTATTCATCTAGAGGAAGAGGGGGTTACTCTAATCAAAATAACTACAGAGGGGATTTTCAGATGAGAGGATTTGGGGGAACCCCTCGGAGAGCCCTGGGGGCCCAATCCCAGAGGATGTGGGAGAGGCCACTATGCCCAGGATGTGAGGTAGGAGGAGTGGAGACCATAGTATCCCATGGTACCGCCCCCACCACATCAGGATGCAATAAGAAGAGAAGATTCAGAGGATGCCGAGGAAGGAAAAGGAAAAAGAAAGGGAGACTTGAACGCAGGAATTTTAAATTTGAGTGATGTTATATTCTCTGAAGATGAGAATAAAGTTTTACAATTAGGACTTAAATGTGCTTTAGATAGGGATTTTAATAAATGTGATGCTTTCATCGACTTTCAGAAATTCATAAGAAAAATTAACATTAAAAAGTTTTATGCTAAAAGCAATGCAACAACCAAAGAAGTGATGGAGGGATTTATCCATACCACTTTAAGGAATAATTCCATTTTTAGTCCCAAGGTGACTAATAATAACTTTGTCAAAGTTTTTAAACTGGTTGTTGAAGAAGATCTAAGAAAATTAAAAGTTCGTCCTAGCAGGCGGAAAAAAGATGTTGAAAGAGGTCTAAAATTATTAGAGAAGAAGAAAAACATTGTAATTTGGTCAGCTGATAAAGGGGGGGGGCTAGTGATTCTAAATAAAAGTGATTGTTTAGATGAATTAAATAGATTGGTTTCTGATACGGCAATTTATGAGGAACTTAAAGGGAATCCCAATAATAAATATAAGGGTAAATTGAAATTCCTGATAAAAAAATGCACATCAAGTTTGGAAAATCAATAAAAAAGAAAAGAGATATCTTATTCCTGGTGCACCTAGGGTCGCTATTATATATCATTTGCCCAAAGTTCATAAAAACCCATTCAAGCCTCCGGGGAGACCTATAGTGAGTTGGGTGGTGTCACGTATCAGATAAGACCAGAACTGTGTGGACTGCAACAGAGGAAACCCAAACGTGTATAAGTGAAATATGATTTATTAAAGAAAGTGAATAATATAAATACAACCACACAGTGCAATAAACCAACCAACAAAAACCCCCAAACAACAGACAGATATGTACAATAAATGGGAAATGCAAGGACCGTAAACGGTAGGCAGGCCAGGGTCATACACAGAGGATCAGCAAATAAACAAGGGCAGTCCAGAATCAGAGTCACAAGCCAGGCCAAGGTCATACACGGGGAGATCAGCAAATGGGGTAAGGAACACAGGACAGGGAGAGGATGGACGGATCAGACTGCAGGACAGGGATAATGGTAACAGGTGGGACAGGGTAGGGACCAGGACAAGGAAACAGGATCAGAACCACGGGTCACAGGTTCAGGGCACAGGAATAGGTTCAGAATCAGGATCGCCAGCAGCAGGTCAGGGCACAAGGAACAATACCAAGGCGAGGTGTGTGTGCACCTGCCGGGTATTTATAATGGCTGCTGTCAGTCATGTGACGCCTGACTGTAGAAGGCAATACCTGCTCCACACTGCCAGGATCCCTCCGCTGGTGGACACCAGTACTGCGGACCAAAGATTACATAATTCCAGCAGGAGACACCTGCTGGTGGATCGCAGTACTGCATGCCAAATGATTGATATTACCAGCGGAGGGAACCTTTCCTGACAGTACCCCCCCTCAAAGGAGCGACCTCCGGACGCTCCAACTAGCAGTTGCTGGGGAAAGTCCATTGCGTCAAGCTGGGCTATGAGCAAAGTCACATCAGGTTGGGTAACGGGCACTTCAAGCAGGGCAGCAGACAGAAGCACATCGGACCGGGAAGCTGGCACAACGGGCTGGAAGGCAGGCAGCGACACGTCAGGCTGGAAGGCGGGCAGCGGCACGTCAGGCTGGAAGGCAGGCACTGGGACGTCAGGCTGGAAGGCAGGCACTGGGACGTCAGGCTGGAAGGCAGGCACTGGGACGTCAGGCACATCAGGCTGGACAGCAGGCACATCAGACTGGAAGGCATCGGACTGCAAGGCCGGGACATCAGACTGGAAGGCGTCGGACTGCAAGGCCGGGACATCAGACTGGAAGGCGTCGGACTGCAAGGCCGGGACATCAGACTGGAAGGAATCGGGCTGCAAGGCTGGGACATCAGACTGGAAGGAATCGGACTGCGAGGCCGGGACATCAGACTGCGAGGCCGGGACATCAGACTGCGAGGCCGGGACATCAGACTGCGAGGCCGGGACATCAGACCGCGAGGCCGGGACATCAGACCGCGAGGCCGGGACATCAGACTGGAAGGAATCGGGCTGCAAGGCCGGGACATCAGACTGCGAGGCCGGGACATCAGACCGCGAGGCCAGGACATCAGACCGCGAGGCCAGGACATCAGACCGCGAGGCCGGGACATCAGACCGCGAGGCCGGGACATCAGACCGCGAGGCCGGGACATCAGACTGCGAGGCATCAGACTGCAAGGCCGGGACATCAGACTGGAAGGCCAGGACATCAGACTGGAAGGCATCAGACTGGAAGGCATCAGACTGGAAGGCCGGGACATCAGACTGGAAGGCCGGGACATCAGACTGGAAGGCATCAGACTGGAAGGCCGGGGCATCAGACTGGAAGGCCGGGGCATCAGACTGGAAGGCATCGGACTGAAAGGCCGGGACATCAGACTGCAAGACATCAGACTGAAAAGCCGGGACATCAGACTGCAAGACATCAGACTGAAAGGCCGGGACATCAGACTGCAAGACATCAGACTGGAAGGCCGGGACATCAGACTGCAAGACATCAGACTGGAAGGCCGGGACATCAGACTGCAAGACATCAGACTGGAAGGCCGGGACATCAGACTGCAAGACATCAGACTGGAAGGCCGGGACATCAGACTGCAAGACATCAGACTGGAAGGCCGGGACATCAGACTGCAAGACATCAGACTGGAAGGCCAGGACATCAGACTGCAAGACATCAGACTGGAAGGCCGGGACATCAGACTGCAAGACATCAGACTGGAAGGCCGGGACATCAGACTGCAAGACATCAGACTGGAAGGCCGGGACATCAGACTGCAAGACATCAGAATGGAAGGCCGGGACATCAGGCTGCAGGACATCAGACTGGAAGGCCGGGACATCAGGCTGCAGGACATCAGGCTGCAAGGCATCTGGCTGGAAGGCCGGGACATCAGGCTGCAAGGCGTCTGGCTGGAAGGCCGGGACATCAGGCTGCAAGGCGCCTGGCTGGAAGGCCGGGACATCAGGCTGCAAGGCGTCTGGCTGGAAGGCCGGGACATCAGGCTGCAAGGCGTCTGGCTGGAAGGTTGGGACATCAAGCTGCAAGGCATCTGGCTGGAAGGCCGGGACATCAGGCTGCAAGGCGTCAGGCTGGAAGGCCGGGACATCAGGCTGCAAGGCGTCAGGCTGGATAGCAGGCAGATGATTGGCAGAATCAGGTGGGTGATCAGGTTCAGCTGGCATGCAGGCAGACTGGAGCGGGTTGGTTGATGTGGAGGCAGGTTGTGTTACTGGTAGGATCAAATGGGTAGGAAAGAACTTCCGTCTCTTTTTAGATTTAGCTACTGAAGGCCTGTAGGTAGCTGCAGATCTATAGGTAGGGGATGAAGCAGACTGGAGAGAAGGGTTGGAATATGGCAGGGAAGAGGTAACAGTGGCTGGGGGAAGATCTTGAGGGATAGTGGGCCACGGGAAAGAGGCAGTTGGATTAAAGGCAGGATATGTGCAGCAGGAAGAAACAGGGTATTGATATTTGGTGGGGGGTAGAGTATATTGGGCTGAAACTGAGGTTGCCATAGGTGATGGAGGAAGAGACTCTTGGGCAGGCAGGTGTTTGGTAGCAGAGATGGTTTGTTGTGGGCTGGCTATGGCTGATTGCAAAATACCAGACCATGCTAAAAGTAATGGTTGTACAAACTGCGGGTTACATACTGCCTGTCTAACAAGGGATTGTACGGAATCAACACATTCTATTATCATCTGTTGGGAACAGGCTGTGTAATGCTCAAAAAAGTAAGGGGAATCATCTTCCAGAAGCCATACCAGTGATGTGACTTGATTAATACTGAAAGGGGGAGAAAAATCATCCTGGCCCCCCGGGATGCAGGGCAGGGCCAGCTCTGTGCAGATTTGAATTAACGGCTGAACATCCCCAAACAACATACAGCCCTGATCAACCCAGGAGTGAGCTAAACGAATGGTTTCCAACAGCTGATCACTGGTCCACTCTTTTAGTGTCTGGCGGAGATAGTCTCCACTCTCAGACGCCAACAAAGCATAATAACGAATCACTTCTGAATTCATTTCAGTAAGCAACCTGAACCAAGATGGTTCCTCTGTGTAGCCACTTCTGGTCAGGGATGGCCTTGGTATTCTGTCACGTATCAGATAAGACCAGAACTGTGTGGACTGCAACAGAGGAAACCCAAATGTGTATAAGTGAAATATGATTTATTAAAGAAAGTGAATAATATAAATACAACCACACAGTGCAATAAACCAACCAACAAAAACCCCCAAACAACAGACAGATATGTACAATAAATAGGAAATGCAAGGACCGTAAACGGTAGGCAGGCCAGGGTCATACACAGAGGATCAGCAAATAAACAAGGGCAGTCCAGAATCAGAGTCACAAGCCAGGCCAAGGTCATACACGGGGAGATCAGCAAATGGGGTAAGGAACACAGGACAGGGAGAGGATGGACGGATCAGACTGCAGGACAGGGATAATGGTAACAGGTGGGACAGGGTAGGGACCAGGACAGGGAAACAGGATCAGAACCACAGGTCACAGGTTCAGGGCACAGGAATAGGTTCAGAATCAGGATCGCCAGCAGCAGGTCAGGGCACAAGGAACAATACCAAGGCGAGGTGTGTGTGCACCTGCCGGGTATTTATAATGGCTGCTGTCAGTCATGTGACGCCTGACTGTAGAAGGCAATACCTGCTCCACACTGCCAGGATCCCTCCGCTGGTGGACACCAGTACTGCGGACCAAAGATTACATAATTCCAGCAGGAGACACCTGCTGGTGGATCGCAGTACTGCATGCCAAATGATTGATATTATCAGCGGAGGGAACCTTTCCTGACAGGTGGATTTGTTATTTTCCAGGCTCTGTGAATATTTGGATATTTTTTTTACAGCCTTTAGTCCAAAAATGTCCAACGTATCTTAAGGACAAAGGAAAAAAGGGGAAAAAGGAAATCTGCGCTACAGTGTATTACCAAAAAATTATTAAATTATTATGAATAGTTGATGCAGCAATTCTAGTACATACCAAAAGTGATATACGTGTAGAGAAAAGAAAAAAAGAAGAGAACTGCGCAATCCCCAATATTTCTATTAGGATATAGGCTTCCCAAAAAAAACTTCATAAAGCTTAAATCTGGGAACTACATGTGACAAAATATATGTGTATAGCCTACAGCTTGTAGAGTAAACATATACAATGGCCCTCATAAACTCTAAATAAAATAAGTGATGCTAAGTCTGTAATACCAAGCATTCAAAAAAGAAAACATGTGGAATTGAAACCAATATAGCTGTGCATTGTGAAAAAAATGAAACAACATAAATAACAATATTAAAAAGTCCTTTTGTGAGTCCAAGTAAAAACACCACGTGTTGAATGAAGAAGGTCCAATCCAAAGCCCTATGGATTGGCGTGAGACCAGACCAGGTGTACCTCCACCAAACAGATAACCCTAGCCCCTTACCAGATGCCCCAGTAAGGAGCGCTTATCATATAGCAGGTCAGAAGATAGGTCAGTCTTGAGCGATCCCAATGGAACTCTCTACCGTAGACCAGATTGGGGGATACGCCAGCCTTGAACCGTCCAAACCAGGGGGGAACACTTATGAAGCGGGACTCATATATATTTCATTGGAGAATCAAAAAGGTCCGCCATAAAAAGAAAAAATACTCCAAATAGTGTAAAAACGTTTAATAAAACCACAAAAGTAAAAGGAAATGCACTTACAAACGTAAGGAAGCAAAGGGCATATCATCAAAATTGGGTAGGCGTCGACCGATCGCGAGCCCAAACGAAATCCCAATCCGGTACCAGTTCAGTTGAGGCAGAAAAGCGTGTCATGCCACCCAACGCGTTTCGTGAAAAAGTCACGTCGTCTGGGTGCCCCAGACGACGTGACTCTTTCACGAAACGTGTTGGGTGGCGTGACGCGCTTTTCTGCCTCAACTGAACTGGTACCGGAAGGGATTTCGTTTGGGCTCGCGATCGGCCGACGCCTACCCAATTTTGATGATATGCCCTTTGCTTCCTTACGTTTGTAAGTGCATTTCCTTTTACTTTTGTGGTTTTATTAAACGTTTTTACACTATTTGGAGTATTTTTTCTTTTTATGGCGGACCTTTTTGATTCTCCAATGAAATATATATGAGTCCCGCTTCATAAGTGTTCCCCCCTGGTTTGGACGGTTCAAGGCTGGCGTATCCCCCAATCTGGTCTACGGTAGAGAGTTCCATTGGGATCGCTCAAGACTGACCTATATTCTGACCTGCTATGTGATAAGCGCTCCTTACTGGGGCATCTGGTAAGGGGCTAGGGTTATCTGTTTGGTGGAGGTACACCTGGTCTGGTCTCACGCCAATCCATAGGGCTTTGGATTGGACCTTCTTCATTCCACACGTGGTGTTTTTACTTGGACTCACAAAAGGACTTTTTAATATTGTTATTTATGTTGTTTCATTTTTTTCACAATGCACAGCTATATTGGTTTCAATTCCACATGTTTTCTTTTTTGAATGCTTGGTATTACAGACTTAGCATCACTTATTTTATTTAGAGTTTATGAGGGTCATTGTATATGTTTACTCTACAAGCTGTAGGCTATACACATATATTTTGTCACATGTAGTTCCCAGATTTAAGCTTTATGAAGTTTTTTTTGGGTAGCCTATATCCTAATAGAAATATTGGGGATTGCGCAGTTCTCTTCTTTTTTTCTTGTATCTTAAGGACAGCAAGGATCTTATAACACTTATTGAACCTTTAACAGTGGACGATAGTTGTATCCTTGCGAGTGGGGATGTTAACTCACTGTATAACAATATACAGCAACATCACGCACTAGAAGCAGTCAAGTGGGCTTTGGATGATACTAGCATTAAGTCTAAACAAAAAGATTTTCTGATGGAATCTTTGGAATTAGCAATGAGACATAATTTTTTCTGGCATGTGAATAAATATTACAGGCAGAAAAGAGGAGTGGCCATGGGGGCAAAATATGCCCCGTCGGTGGCTAATCTTTTTATGAGCTGATAATCCCAAGCAATTTATGGAAAAAATATACCGCATTTGAGTTGTTACAATCAGTATATTGATGATATTTTTATTATTTAGGCAGGATCAAAAGATTATTTTTTATTCATTTTTTTTATCAGATTGGTACTAATCCATATGGCATCTCTTTTTCACAAGTTCATGACCAGGAGTTAGTCAATTTTCTAGATCTGGTTATATTTAAGGAGAGTGGCAAGTTGTCTACTCAAACTTTCTTTAAGGAAGTAGATCAAAATGGGTATATACCACTTGGCAGCTGCCACCATCCAAGATGGCTAAGTGGTATACCCAAGAGCCAGATGCTTAGAGTGAGAAGGAACTGTAAAATAATTGAAGACTATGATATATAGTCCCAAATTATATCTTATAGGTTCCAAGAAAAAGGATATGGCATTAGGATTCTAATGAAAACAAACGAAAATATATGGAATATTGAGAGGGTATCTCTCTTCAAAATGAAACCTCATAAGAAGAGAGATTATGGTGTTGCTTTTTTAACAGGGTTCACCAGACAACATCGACAATTTAAAAAAATAAGTAAAGAGCATTGGCCATTTTTTCTTAAAGACCTTGGTGGTGTTTTACCAGCTGTACCGCAGTTCATTTATATTAAAACTCCAACTTTAAGGTTAAAACTAGCCCATAATGGTGTTAATCCCCCTAAAAAAGTGTCCACATTTTTAGATCAGACAGGTTTTTACAGTTGTCGTAGGTGTGTTGTTTGTTGGATCTTGAGACACAGGGTCAGAAAGAGAACACATTTTACCTCTTTTTCTCAAGGCAGAACATATGAAATAAAGAATTAAAAAAGCTATTTCACAAAACAAGACCCAGTGGATACATAGGTTGGGCACTTTAAGTCTGTATGGCCTCAACATTGAACTTGATTTAAATTGTTTTTTATCAAATTGATAGCTATTATTTTGATGTTTATTTTATTTTATTTTCATTTATTTTATTTATTTTTATTTTCATTTTCATTATTCTTTATTTTAATTCATTTATTTTATTTTATTTATTTTTTCGTGTATTTATTTATTTATTTATTCTTTTTTTTTTTCATTTTATCTTGGTAGTGAAGCTACCATTCTCTATTAATGATTTTATCTTATGAATTATCCTATGAATTGTGTTGATGAAAATTGTATACGTTCTATAATGTATTTTAAAATAGATGTTTAATATTGTTATTTGTTATCAAAGTTTATCGTGACTTGTTAAAGACAGGAAGTGATGTGTTTAAAAAAAAAGGAAGTAGGTGTTTAATTACACCAGAAGGTTCTTGCTTATATGAGTGGCTATTTAATTTGGAAGTGACGCTCCCTAAGCATATATAATCCCCGTTTACAATACCGGAAGTAACATCCTTGATGATGCCCTGGAGGAGGGCCGAAACGCGTCATCGTAATTTCCGGTAGAGTGAACCATTGATGTTACTTCCGGTTCCCATGGAACGCACGCTGTTGCGGATCCAGAAACACACTGATGCCTGTTTTCTTCCATTGTCTCGTGAGTGACATTTGTTAGCAGTGCAGTGTGTTTTTTACAGGCAGTACTTCACATGTATATCTTCTCTCTTTTTTACATTGTTCTATTTGAAATTACCATGGTTTCTTCTGAGATCTACCATGAAATTTTGGATTTCCACGTTATATCTCCCCATATTTCAAGCTTTTCTGACCTCTGGACTATAAGGCTGAGGGACCATTAACACTGGTGAGTGGGGTCACAAGTGGGGTCACGAGAGGGGAGATGATCTTGTTTGAAGCACATACTTATGAACATTGAATGACTATTATAAGCACTTTGCATCTTTTAGTATATTTATTTTTTGCATGTTCACATTCACATTTTTATATTGTGTCTCACATTGACAAGGGTGTGATATTGTGTTATGTATTGGCACCTTAGTCCGCCAGTGCTATTATCTCACCATTCAGCTTGTATTGCGTTTGTTTGCCCTAAAGTTTACGTTAGTGTGCTTTTTATGAAAATGTTGCATTCATTTCCTAGACCTTTCCTAGACCTTTGCGGTAATATCATGTGACATAAAAAATTGGAACTACCATTATTTTATTCTCTAGAGTATCTGCTTTCAGAAATGTATATATATATATATATATATATATATATATATATATATATATATATATATATATATAATATTTGTAAGTTTTCTGTAATCTTTAGGCCTAAAATGATTTTTTAAACAAAAACGGCTCTAGCAGCAAGAGGGTTAAAGCCTAGTAGTATTCTGTTATGTATGCTTATTTCTCAGTCATGTGTAATTCTTTATTAATCATCTGAGATTTTAAATTAAGAAGACAAACAAATCAGAAAAGTTACATAAAATAAAGTTACAGAAACAGCCTATCTGGATAATGTACTTGACCTTCTTTGTATGAACTGTAAAAAAAGTATATTTTATGTATACATTATGCACATTGGTTTTGTTAAATTTCATTTTATGCTAAAATGATGCAGCGGCCAAGTGTATTTTAGGAAGAGCAATTAAAAGCACATTAAGAGCTTCACTCTTGAAGGCAAGACTTAATTTAGAAATTTTATTCAAAGGCTAATGGATATTGTTAGGTCTCCATTGCTACTACCTAAATTGTATTCCTGTCTAAGCAACAGAAAAGTCTTCCGAATTGCTGTGCACCTGCAGTTTAAGATAGATGGCTGAACACTGAAGACAAGTTTAGCTGTAAATGAAGATAATTAGCAGTGAAGCAATTTATACTTGAACATGGAAGATTGTGGGAGGTTTTCATTCTGTCACATCTTTTACAGTAATGATAAGTTTTTTGTTTGCATTACAGAACTAAAAATGTAGGTTCTACTTTAAAATCTAAATTCCATTTAAAAAAAGCAAGCACACCCTCAACAAGTTTTCAATAAAAGGTTTTTATTTTGCATCAATACAAAGAAATACAAAGTATTATCCAAGATAACATTCGAGTCCTATTATGGCATTCATAAGGGGCGGATTAGAAGTTACATGAGAAATATACACAAGACTTACAATATGATAACATCTAAGACTGGGATCACCCCTGTGGAATGCTGTAGCACACATTGTGTGTGTTATAGGAAAACATAAAGGAGTCCTCTATGCTGGAGATCTCTGAGGACCGCATCACCCGCCAGACATCCCTAAAGGGAACACACTGTATCAGGCGAGGAACGCGGACCTGGCCCCCCAGCTGAGCCCCTCCTAAGAGAGATCTACCCCTCATGTGGGGAGTGATTGACAGCTTCTGTGGAAAGAAGGCTTGTAGATATTTTGTACCAAATCCTGAACTTATTTTTTTTTTTTTTTTTTTTTTTTTTTTTTTGCCACATCAGCGAATCTTTACCTGAGACTATAAATCAACTTAACGTTCATTGTTGTCTCTTAGAATTAATCTTCACATCATTGTGGCTATTTTCTTGTTACTTACTTGTATAATTAAATGTAAAACCTGAACTTATAACCGGAATATTATGTGTTTGAGGGTTGGTTCCAGTTTGGTGCCAGAGAAAACCAGTCCTAGGGCGCACTATGAGGACTCATCTTTAAAATAATTAGACCACCTTGGATAATATTAAAGGAGGGAGACAAAGAAACTCCCTAAAACAAACCACCAAAAACAAACAAAAGTTCAAAGAAAAAGGGGAGGAAAGGGGCTGAGAAAAGAAAAAGAGAGAAGGGAAAAGAGAAGAAAGAGAGAGTAGGCAAGGTGTCCTTCTACCTGTTGCATGGTTCTAAAGCCAGAGTGGCTACTTGTTACCGATGCCAGGAATCAGTGAAATGCCAAGGTACTGAGCCCAGGGTGTCCATATTGCTGTAAACTGCTTGTTTGTGTCTAACAAGGAACTCACCAGTTTTTCTAGTGCCATCACCCATGAAACCTTCCTCTTCATGGATGATAGCGAGACTGTGGGTGATTTCCATGCCTTGGCAATGGTTAATTTAGCACCAGTCAAAATAAAAAGTATTAATCTGCGAGTAAGTTTAGGAATGCCTAGTGCAAGACCATTAAGTAATGCTATTGCTGGAGTCTGGGCGAGAGTACCTTAGGGATAAGATGGAAGACCTTGTTCCAGGAACCTCTAATCCTAGGGCATTCCCACCAAATGTGGAGCATGGTACCTAGTACTTGGCATCCTCTGAAACATAGAGGAGATGAGGAGGGATACATAAGAGCTAATCTGGTAGGGACTAGGTACCACCTCGTCAAGAGTTTGATATTGGCCTCTATGAGAGAGGCATTGTAGATGCCTTTGAGGGATCTAGAGTAGGAGTCATACCAATCCTCAACATACCAGGAGATCTGGAGATCCCTTTCCCAGGCCACCATGTATGGCAATTTGTGTGGATTAGTGGCAAATGACTCGTAGATTACAGAGATTGCTCCCCTCTGTCCCATGGCTTGCCTACACCATGCAAGCATGCAAAGAGTCTCTGAGCATGTGTAGGACTGACTGTCAGATGGGTGTTTTCCCAATAATAGGGCAACCAGTCTGGCCAATCATCCTCATGAGAGTTGTACTCAGAGATAAGAGAATTCATTGACATAAAGAGCTAGTGTCCAGGCTTCTCCCTTGCGTCAGAGAGTGGCGGGGTCAGGTGACGGGTGGCCCCGCCCTCCTCATATAAGAAACGTCAGGCCGCCGGAATCCCGCAGTGTCTCTGACAGTAGAGACAGAGGCAGGGTGGATGGACTGACTACGCTGGACTGGAGGGAGAGATCACCTGTCGCTGAATCAGATCAGCCATCGCTGGACCCCGGAGAGATGATCATCCGTCGCTGGATAGCAAGAGTGGATTACCACCACTGGAATCTTTTTTTCTTTTTTCTTTTTAATAAAGGACTTTTTCAAAAGTGTGTTTGTCTTATTTAACTATTTTTTACACTTTCTTTGTGAAATGGTAGGGGTACTTTTGTGAACAGGCGAATAGGCAATGTTCGAGTCGAACATTAGTTCGACTCAAAAACTCGAAGCTCATCCCTAGTGTGAAGTTTAAAAAACCCTGCAAGGGCAATCCTTTTTGGAACTCTTGTTGATGAATAAAAGTGGGCAGAAACAAACACAGGTTGGTGCAAGGAAATAAAAGGCTAGAGAAAATGGACTTTAGGCTAGAGAAAATGGAATTTGGTGAATGGACTTTGAGGCTAGAGAAAAGAGTGAAAGAGAAAAAATAATCCAAGGTTTTGTTCACTGAGGTTTCATTGAGGTTTTATCAAGACAATTAACATAAGCATCAGATTTGAGAAAATCCCACTATTTTTCAAAAAAGCACGTAAAAAAAGGTAAGCTGCAGTTTTATTATTATACGATTTTATCCCAAACATGATCAGCTATGTAGTTCATCAAACTTATTTGATGCAAACATTTGGAACTTAAAAATCAATTTGTACTCACATTGCAAAAGCCTTTGTTGTTAACCTAGAAAATAACCTCAATGAAGAGATTACTCTCTCAGCTCACCAATTTGTATATTTGCAATAGCAGTATGAGAGTTTAATATTTTGACACATAACATCTGTGGATAGGGGATAACCCTTAACAGCAAGAATGTAGGAATTTATTCTTGTCAGTGTCCTTGGGATATAGTTTTATACCCAAGATAGCACCTTTTGATGTTTGGTGTTTGACATATTCTGAGCAGATTTGTTTCTTGATTTTAATATTTACAAAGTCAGTTTATTATGCATTTGTATTCATTTAATTTCATCAATGCATGCAATCAGCTCATCCACGGTGCCAGTCTATAAAAGCAAACATTTATCAATATAGCATTGATATAGCAAAACATGCTGACCCAGGCATGGTAACAGAACAGTTGAGCATGCATAATTGACAAATGAAGAATAACACTGGACTGGAACTAGACATGTGCAATTAATTTTGGTCCGAATGTAAATTCAGACAGATCTCTGAATTAAATAGTAACACATTTAATTGAGATTAGTTTAAATTAAATTTGTTTATTTGTTTTCTGATCAATTCCAAATTTTATAAACAAAATGCATAAAGGTAAAAAACCTTCAGCCTTTAGAACCACTTTAAGTCCTGCTAGAACACTTCAGGTGGGCCCCTTTTGAAGGTATAGCTATCTAAAACATTAAAGTGGTATTACAGCAACAAAAAATAAAAAATAAAATCTAGCAGCTACACATACTGCAGCTGCTGGTTTTTAACAATACGACACTTACCTGTCCTGGAGTCCGGCAGCTGATGTTTCGATCAGCTGTCAGGTGCTGCTGCTGCCATTATGGGTAAGGGTACCCGACAGTGTAGCCTTACAGCTTCACGCCGGGAACCCTACTGCACATGCATGAGGCACCGCTCCTCTCTCCTACTGGCCTGACCACAGGGAGAAGAGGAGGGAGGAGGAGGAAGGAGGAGGGAGCCCCGCAGTGATGTCATGCGGCTGTGGCCCTGACTCCCGGAAGTGGGAACAGGATACCTGTCTAAGACTAAGTCTTAGGTAGACAGTCTAGAGGTGCTAATTGTGGCACCGGAGGGGGTGAGGAGACAAATGAGTAGAAGTTCTACTTTTGGGTGGAACTCCGCTTTAAAAATAAGTGCCTATACTGTTTAAAATCCAGTAATACTCTGTCTCACCCTGCTCTATACAAGCTCAGTTGCTCTCTTTTTTAGGCACTGTGATGAATTTGTAGAGGCTGATCTGCTGACAATGAAAAATATATAAAACAGCGCTAGCAGCCTATATCAAGCAATATACATTCTAATAAACAGTGCCTACTGTATCAATGTTAGGAGAAAACAAAAACTACTCAGGTGCTTCAGTGAAAAGTGCAACGGTACTCCAAAACTTTTGAATTGGTGAAGTGGCGCCCCATTTGGTATCCCCACTCATCAAAATTATTGGATCCTCAGCTTTGCAGTCTGGGATGAAAAAGGCATTGATCAACTGATCTGGGAATATCCTCAGTAAAATCTTGCAGGCAGACGTTTTAAGATAGAAAAGACATACCACACTCCATAGATGTGGAAACAGAGGGAGAACTCATAGAGAAATAAAGTTTGGCATCAAGCACATGCAATGCACATCTTACAGGATTTTTGGCAAAAACAGGCATCAGTAAAAAAAATCATCCGTGTTCGCCACTGAATGGTATGCATTAAACGGAGATGAAAATGGGCATCAATGGTTAACGCGAACCAGAAGTACGTTGGAGCGTCTCACTCCTCCTCGAGGGCATCATCTGCTGACAGCCTAAAGACTAAATGCTGCTCTGGACTCTGGGCTTCAGAAAAATGGCAGCCTCCGGCAAGAAGAATCAGGGACAACGCTGGAGGCAATTTACAACACACACTAAATTTGATAGCAATTTTATTATCGTGGAATGTATGTTCCTTGTTAAAGAACATTATTTTTTATCAAGTTGTTACGGGTAAAGTTCCACCATAAATTAGTTTAAGATGAGATCAAGCTTCAAGAAAACAGTCATGAAAGTAACAAATTCTCCAGGATTTAACTTACTGCCTGAATGCTTTTATTATGTGGAATAATGGCGAAGACACTTGTCACATGTTTACCAATGTTTGGGTGTCTTTTTTGTGAAAGAGTAGGAAGCACATTATACTCCTTATACATTCATGAGCTGGGGCGGGGGGTTGTGATATCTGAAAACTCCCTTATTTTTAAAAGGACCACAGACCCTCACAACCACCAGCCAAGGTTGTGGGAAAGTTGATCCTTGGATCGTCGTATCACAAGAGTCTTCTGCAGACTTTTCACAACTTTAGTCATGATTTTGGCCTTTCTCAGATTTGGGTTTCTGTATGGTCCATATTTCCTGTCATGGTCGGCCCTCTTCAAGATGTCCACCATCTCCAGCATCTCAACAAAGGACATATTTGAGGCCTTAAATCTCCCACTGCACCGAAAGAGAAGGGGCAGGGAATATACTATAAAGAATGTCAGGGGCGGAGTTTCACACATGCGCAGTGTATATAAAGCATAACATGTGTGTGTTGTACATATGATCTGTGAGCAGAGGATGAAGTAGCGTAAGCGCCGATCATGCTAATGAAGGTACCATTTTAACTTGGGCCATCCGTGGCCTATACTGCTTATAGATTGAGGCCTATATTGGGACACAATTATGAGAGTTTAGCCTGACATTAGGGTTTGTCTTGTGTTGTTTCTTGCAGAGAATATGGATGAATTCAATGACCATGACTTCCTTCCCAACTTCCAACAACCTCCCCTCCCCAAAAAGGCCCATGAAGGGGAGGAATGTGGAGGAGTCAGCGCTTGGTTCGATTCAGCAGGCTACTGCGGTCCTCACAACAACCCCCAGTGTTCAAGAGGCCTTTGCACCTATGACAGCCAGTAAGATACAGGAAATTGAGGTGGGCCAATACCTCATCAGTGAGGAACTCGTATTTCAGGTCTTAAATAAGGGGGTGATGGGCGAACTCACAAAAAAGGTCACCTATGTGAGTTGGACCATACTCCTCCTCCACATCCTGCCACAACTCCAACACCACAGCCACAGCCTAGAAGGAAGACAAGAGAGTGATGGCCTGGGTTTAGTGTGGTCTGGCAATGACACAGGCTGTTGTAAGACCATAGCCTCAGGACATATATGTAATCTGATGCTGCTCCTGATCTCTCGGAGTCCTGGGCCAGATTGTGCTCCCTATTAAATGGACTCCTCAGGCTAACAATTTTTCATGTCAAAGAATTGATGTCTGCCCTGGGGTACAAATGTTTTGCCAATTTCAACAGTTTCTACAGCGTTGCCTTCCTCTTTATTTTGCTTTTTTTTTTACAAATCCTTGGCTATGTGTTTTACTTTCAAAAGGACAGTTTGTTTGTGATTAGGCAGGTACATTTCAAAAATACAATGTCAAATTAACAAGGGATACCAACATCAACCAACCTATTTGAGGTTAAAAAATAAAAGATAATAATGGTGTTGTGGTAACTTGACACACAAAAGGACAAAAAATATTATAGAGATCACTAGAAAAAAAATCAGAAGATCATGCTAAAAAAAAAAGTAGATCACAAAAAAAAACATTATTCTGGAGATCTGGTGAAAAATAAAATAAAAGATTATTCAGGAGATCACAAGAAATAATAAATAAAACAGTTTATCAGAACTGTGTGTGAATATCAGCAGCAAAGAGAAGAGAATGCGCTGCATTAAAAGATAAAAAAACTTTGCAGCATGACAAATGTGCTATCTCCATTACGAATGCTAGTTTTCCCAGACCGAGCGATTCCGTCTCGTACTTTATTCAGAACATGTATGAAATTTTGTGCGAAATCTAAATTGTGTACACATGCTCGGAATTGTCAGAAAATTGGAGAACCAGCTCTCAAACATTTGTCGGAAATTCCGACAGTAAATGTCCGATGGAGCATACACACGGTCGGAATTTCCGACAACATGTTCACATCGAACATTTGTTGTCGGAAATTCTGATCGTCTGTACGCGGCATTAGAGTGACCAGGCGCTGGACACACAGCAGTCTATGGTAAGCTTCCCAGCTTGCAATCAGCTGGTTGCAAGCTGGGAAGCTGATTTGTCCAGGTTTAGGGAGTGTTCAGGGTGCAAGCTGTGCGCCCACAAACACTCCCACTCTCCAATCATTTGTCTCTGGTCCCTTGTGCTTTACTTTTATTGGTGGGATCCAGACAATGGTGGGCGGTGCTTTTTGCAGCATTTCCGGTTTCCCAACTCACTGTGCTGTGGACTGACTGTATCCATGGTGGATTAGGAAGCTGAACAGCGTGATTCCGGGCAGGGTAAGGCTAATTTAAATGTGCCGTGGGACTCAGTCTCTCTCTCCTCTCCTGAATGACGCACTCTGACAGCCACGATCCTCCCCTCCACAGGCACTTCCCTGCTCGCCTCTCACTCATTCTCCAGTCTCCACTCAGACAGCACACACTGTAGACTTGGCGACATGAAAGATATAAAAAAAGGATTCACCTGGGGCTGAGGAACAGAACGCTGTAAGATGTAAGATCTGCTGATTCCACTCACATGGCACACACACAGTACACTGTGAAGATGATGGTCAGCAGTAGAAGCTGCACACAGCCCTGCTTCCTGTATATAGAGACTCTCTATATGCAGGAAGGAAGAAGGTGTGTGTATATAGCTGTATACACTGCACAGATATACACATATTTTTAATCTGTGAGGCTGAGCTATATACCCTGATCTTCGAGGCTGAGCTGTATACCCTGATCTGTGAGGCTGAACTATATACCCTGATCTCTGAGGCTGAGCTATATACCCTGATCTGTAATGCTGAGCTACATACCATGATCTGTATTGCTGAGCCATATACTCTGTTCTGTGAGGCTGAGTTATATACTCTGTCCTGTGAGGCTGCGCTATATACTCTGTCCTGTGAGGCTGCGCTATATACTCTGTCCTGTGAGGCTGAGCTATATACTCTGTCCTGTGAGGCTGATCTATATACTCTGTCCTGTGAGGCTGAGCTATAAACTCTGTCTTGTGAGGCTGTTATATACTCTGTCCTGTGAGGCTGAGCTATATACTCTGTCCTGTGAGGCTGAGCTATTTACTCTATCCTGTGGGGCTGAGCTGTATACTCTGTCCTGTGATGCTGAGCTGTATACTCCTGACATTATGGGTGGAAGCAAATGGGATAAAGTGGATGGAGTGGGTGGATTCTATAAGGGGTGGGGCTTATGACAAGTGGGGGAGGTCAAAAAGGAAGGGGGGGTCTGGCGCCCCCCATCCTAAAACGTCTCCAGCTGCCTCTGGGGAGGATCCCACATTGCAGTTTAAATTGCTGGCAAATGACATTCCAATTCCCGCGTTGGTTTGAAAAAAATATGCACACAAGTTCAGTCAAAGTCTCCCATTGCTTTTGGGGGTTCTCTGATGGGTCTGTGTGATTTTTTTTAAATAGAAGCAAGAAAGGAAATGCAATGTGGTAGGAATTTAAAACAAGTATTTTTTTTGCACTGGTACATCCCCCAAGGAAGTGCCGGCCCCCATGTTGTTTTTTTTAATCCCTTTGTATAATAACCAAGAAAATTGACACTTTTGATTGGACATATTTGGTTCCCACTGATTTTTTAATGGGTTTCAGGATCCAACTGAACCCAGGGGAGTTTGACTCAACCCTAATCATAAATGATGACAAATTATTGCCCAATTGGCCATATATGAAATGTATTCTTTTCCATTAGGAGTAAAGGGGCTTCTGTACCGTACTGACGTGTTCAATGCCTACTGTCTTTGTTACACTCAAAAATTTTCTTTAGGTTTTGCTTCCTTAAAATGGCCTCATATCTACCCTACCCAGTCTCCTTGTCCATTCAGGAAAAAGCGCTTTGGCATCAAGACTTCAGGAACATACAAATTCTGAAAGACCCAGATCATAAAGAGGGACATTTATCAATCCTGTTGCAAGGCAAAGCAATACTAAACTGGAGCATTGGGACACATTGAGACACATAAATTCCTTGTTTGCATGCTACATAATAAATCCTGAACCTTACAATTTCCTAACTTTGAACATTTAAAATGAGTAAAATCTGTCCTATCTTCAGTAACAAATCTGTCATTTAAGCTGTTAAAACTGTTGCAAGTGGCTGCCCAGGAATACAGATGCACAGATCTGTAAACAAGTTGCAGAGATTTTTCTGAAAGAAATATATATATAGCCTGCTTTGTGAATATTTGTGTAGCTAATTTTCTATATAAATGCCCCCCCAAGTGTCTCTCTCCTGCCTATTCTGAGCATTGTAAATAGATCTAGTATAGTAGGGCAGCCCATTCATTTCAATGGGCTGTCCTACACACAAGCAACATGGAAAAGGCATGATAGAGTCCAGTTTGATGCTCATGTTTGCAGTTGCATGGGGGTGCCATTAACAATTAATAGAACTGCTGTGCATCTGATTAAAGGGCAGCTCATTTCTGTGCATGTTGGGAAAGCATACATGGAGTGTTTAGTTTGTGTTGCGTTTACACTTTTGATTGTACAGGGTTTGGATAACACAGGGTTAAATAAAATGGTCAAAAAAAACAAACAAAAAAAAAAACATTATCTAGACCAGCCTTTCTCAACCTTTTCAACACAGAGGAACCCTTGAAATAGTTCTCTGGTCTCGGGGGAACCCCTGCTAAAAATTAGAAATCTACAACTCATGATACATTAGTATGATGGTCAGTGGGAAGAATGGTCCTTTTACTTGTGGTCATTGGGAAGAATTGCCTCCTTACAGATAGCTAAAAGGATCAATGGTGTGAGTGGGAACTTATCTGAGAGGCAGAAATTGCCCAATGCTGAAGGAACCCCTAGCAACCTCAGGAGGAACCCTGGTCGGAAATCACTGATCTAGACATACACAGAGTGATTGGGGTTCCATATATCTCTTGTAACAGGAGGTTGCTCTCTTTGAGCAGTATCATTTGTATTATTTATTGTTTTATCTATTAGAAGATGAGCACAGACATTTTTGGATTATAAACATCCTTATCTGAGTACTTCTCACCCACTGCCTCCCCCCAGCTTACATCACCCCCTGGCCACTTCATACATCCAGCTGACAGACATCACTTTGAGCTACTTCCTACCCCCCAGCTGAGTGACATTATTCCATGGTCACTTTTCATTCTCTACCTTCCCAACATCGCTCCCTGGTCACCCCACAGACACTGTCACTGAAATAAATCCATCCACAACTAACTCACCCCTACCAACTGTCTCCCAACCCCATCCCACTGGTGCTTCGGGGCACCCCTGCGCTTGCAGTTATTCCCACCAAGGGGATCATGTGTGGATAGAGCAGGTAATCACTGCAGTAGGTGGGGGGAATAACTGAAACTGATCTTTTGTGGCTCTTACTGCAGCAGCTGAAAGATTTTTTCAGTTATTTCCCCCACCCACTGCACTAATCTGGATTTCTCTCACTGCCTGAACCCCCCCCCCCCCCCGCAGCACTTCCTGCTTCCCTCATTTTCTCTCATTTTCTCTCCCACCGGCAGCAGTTGTGGGCACATAGGAGAATCTGCCAAGGGGAAGGGACCTGTAAATATGTAATTTACCAGCCCCTTTCTTTTCTAAGTGAACACAGTGATGGATACTGTATTCATTCATAACTATGTTATGTTAAACTATGTTTACTATGCTTCAGTTTATGAATGGGCAATAGCCTCTGTCTCCTTACAGTGCAACTGAGGCTACAGAGAAAGGGACTGGGGAATCTCTGTCCTCAATACCTGTCTCTGTCTCAAAAGTGAGACTTCAGGAGGTCTGTTTAGACCCCTGATATCTCACCAATCCCCCCTCCCCCCAACAGAGTTGTGAGAAAAAATGTATTAAAAAAACGATTGTAAAAAATCTGACTTAAAGTGGTAGTAAACTCTGTACTTCCGCTTGTACCTACGGTTAAGCCTATAACAAAGTCTCCTGCCACTCTGCATGTCGCCAAGCTAGGTGCCCCTCCACGAGGCCCTGCCACATAAGTGTTGCATCAGAAAGATGGCTGCTGTGTGATGGCCATCTTTAAACCTGGGGGCCCCATGATTCCCTAGTGGGGGCCCCATGAGTTTTCAGTCCGCCCCTGGTAATAAGTAAACTGTTTCTATGCCCTCTATTTTGTAATATGCTTCTGACTAAGGCCCGGCAATAATAGTACTGAACTTTGGCTTCCCTAGTCTCCACTGGAGATGTACTACTATTAAAGCAAACTTACAATTAGCAGATGACAGTGGAAATGTTTTTCTTTGTTTGTTCTTGTAAACTATCTTTCAGTTATCTTACAGAAAGAATGCTCTTTATTTTGAATTTTAGCATACTTGAATGGGCTGTAGAATTATTGATGTGCTATATGACATAAGTAATATTTTTATAGTTTTTCAATCCCAGTTATCCCACTTTTTCTTAAAAAAAAAAAAAAAAAAAAATAGCACTTTCTGACAATGTCACAACACAGTACAGCTAAACCCAGAACGATTTCCTGCATCTATAGCATAGGCATGCGCAGTCTTATGCATTAGGGTGTGCACCCCAAAGCTCAAACACACATGCGTGTATATATATATATATATATATTTACACAATATTACTAAAAGTATTGGGACATCTGCCTTTACACGCACATGAACTTTAATGGTAGATTGTCAGGGAGTATCGGCTTACCCTTATCGGTAAGCCGATACACCGACAGTGTACATGAAACCTGCATGGCATCAGTGATCTGCTGATCGCTGGTGCAATGCTTTCCAGGTTTCTGCAACAAAAAATAATAAATGCATTTTTTTTTATTGATGGGCACAGTGTCAATAATTGATCTATATATATATATATATATATATATATATATATATATATATATATATATATATATATATATATATATGCACTTTTTTTGCTGACAAGCCAGGGTTCATATAGTTTTGAATGGTATTACCGTATATACTCGAGTATAGGCCGACCCGAATATAAGCCGAGGCCCCCAATTTACCCCCAAAAAAACTGGCAAACTTATTGACTCGTGTATAAGCCGAGGGTGAGACATGCCTGTCCATCCCTGTGTGTGTGTCCGTCCATCCCTGTGTGTCCGTCCATCCCTGTGTGTCCGTCCATCCCTGTGTGTCCGTCCATCCATCCCTGTGTGTGTGTGTGTCCATCCATCCATCCATCCCTGTGTGTGTGTGTGTGTCCATCCATCCATCCATCCCTGTGTGTGTGTGTGTCCATCCATCCATCCATCCCTGTGTGTGTGTGTCTCCATCCATCCATCCATCCCTGTGTGTGTGTGTCTCCATCCATCCATCCATCCCTGTGTGTGTGTGTCTCCATCCATCCATCCCTGTGTGTGTGTGTCTCCATCCATCCATCCCTGTGTGTGTGTGTGTCCATCCATCCATCCATCCCTGTGTGTGTGTGTCTCCATCCATCCATCCATCCCTGTGTGTGTGTGTGTGTGTGTGTGTCCATGTGTGTGTGTGTGTGTGTGTGTGTGTGTGTCCAGCCTACCTGTGTCCCGAGCCTCCGTCCCATGCCTTGCCTCCTTGCCTCCGTCCCGTGCCTTGCCTCCTTGCCTCCGTCCCGTGCCGTGCCTTGCCTCCGTCCCGTGTCGTGCCTTGCCTCCGTCCCGTCCCGTCCCGTGCCGTGCCTTGCCTTGCCTCCGTCCCGTGCCTTGCCAGGATCGCCGCTCTTCGTCGGCGCCTCGGCGGCCATTCTAGGATTCAAAAGCCGCGCCTCCGCCTTCGCCTGTGATAGGCGGAACACTGAATTTCCCAGCAGCCTGTGTTCCGCCTATCATGGACATCGTCTCATCCTCGTCCGTAGTACGAGGATGAGACGATGTCCGTGATAGGCGGAACACAGGCTGCTGGGAAATTCAGTGTTCCGCCTATCACAGGCGAAGGCGGAGGCGGAGGCGCGGCGTTTGAATCCTAGAATGGCCGCTGTCTGTCTGCTCGACACGCTGATCGAGCAGGCAGACAGCGATGACTCGAGTATAAGACGAGGGGGGCACTTTCAGCCTCAAAAAAGAGGCTGAAAATCTCGGCTTATACTCGAGTATATACGGTATATGTAATATTATATGACATATAATACAATTCAAAACTATATCAACCCTGGCTTGTCAGAAAAAAAATATGTGTGTATATATATATATATATATATATATATATATATATATATATATATATGTATATATATGTATATATGTATATATATATGTATATATGTATATATATATATATATATATATATATATATATATATATATATGTATATATGTATATATGTATGTATATATATATATATATATATATATATATATATATATATATGTGCACTTTTTTTGCTGACAAGCAATAGTTCATATAGTTTTATATGTAATATATATATATATATATATATATATATATATATATATAAAACACACAAAAAACACACATTACACAAAAAAATATATATCTATACAATCTAATAAATAAATATATTTATATATATTAGAGGATATAGTAGGATAGGATATATATGGATTGGAGGAAAGGCACACACGCCCTCTCCTCGTAGGTAGAGACTTTCAGCTCTACCGGTTGAATCATTCAGCTTAGTGCTAATCTATTTATAGCATCCTCCTCAACACAAAACTCTGCTTTTATCATTTGTGACTGTGAACTTGTCAGAAGTTATCAGGCTGATAACAAAAGAATAGAGCAGGAGAAAGCTAAGGGACATAGTGCTTTGAAGAGAGATAGCAAAACATTGCAGATATATGTGCCTAGCCCAAATTTCATGAATCAGGTTTACATCCATTTTAACCATCTCAATACTGGGCACTTTCACCCCCTTTCTGCCGAGGCAAATTTTATGTTTTAGTGCTGTCGCGCTTTCAATGAGAATTACTCAGTTATGCAAATGACATTTTTTTATTTTTTTTCACACAAATAGAGCTTTCTTTTGGTGATATTTAATCACCACAGTTTTTTTTTTTTTGCGCTACAAATGAAAAAAGACCGAATTGTTTTAAATACATTTCTTCATTTCTGTTCTAAAATTTTATAAATAAGTACCGTATTTATCGGCGTATAACACGCACCGGCCTATAACACACACCTAATTTTAAGAGGGACGTTTCAGGAAAAAAACTAATTTTAAATAAAAGAACTTTGAAGCAAAATAAGGGTAGCTCAGAAGTTTTTTTATTAATATTTATATCACTTGTAAGGGAAATAACTTAACAGGAAAGTAAAAGTAACTGTTTTACCGAAGAAACTTGGATTTTACGGTATAGGTTTTAACAAAAGTTAAAAATTAGAAATCGGTGCTGTCTGGGAAACCAAGAAACTCTTCATTTTCACTGCTATCTTCAAAATGGAAACTGAACACTGCTGCATTGACTGCTACTGTCTTCATAAACCAGGTCGTCTTCTTTACCATCCAAAGCATTGCTTATGCCACATTTCTTAAAAGATTTGATAACAATATCTTCTTTAACTCTGTCCCACAAAGTCTTTATCCATTGACACACTTTTGAAATGCCAGGTCTTTTCATTCACCCAGAATTTGTAACTTCATATTGGGTTTCATCACACATGTATTTATTCCATTCTTCACGCATGAAGGCTTTGAAGGACTTGTTAATGGAAACATCTAATGGCTGTAGTTGTGATGTAAGTCCTCCTGGAATGACGGCCATTTCTGTTTTGTACATTTTAAATTCTTTCTTTGTTGGTTCTGTAAGATGAGATCTAAATGAGTCCAGTATTAAGAAGGATGGCTTCTTTAACAAAGCACCCGGGCGCTTCTCCCACACATTTCTAATCCAAAGCCTCATGCCTCCTTCGTCCATCCCCAACCTTTAGGATGAACATGCACATTTATGCCACTTGGAATTTTCTCCTTTGGAAGAGTTTTCCTTTTAAAAATGACTAATGGTGGCAGCTTGTTTCCATCTGCGGTGCAGGCAAGGACAACGGTATAATGATTTTTTTCATGCCCTGAAGTTTTAATCGTTACGGTCTTGGTACCTTTTGCTTCCACAGTTTTATTTGAAGGAACATCAAAAGTGAGGGGTACTTCGTCCATGTTGCCGATTTGACCAATTTCAAAATTGTGTGTTTGATAATAAAGCGATGAAACTGTATTATCTTCTCTTCATAGTCATCCGGCATACCCTGGGCAATCCTGGTTCTTGTTCGCATCCTAAGCTCGTGCCTCTTCATAAATCTTTGGCACCATGATGTTGTCCCTTTGAAATCCTGTATTTGCAACTGTTTGCTGATTTTCACTGCTTCAATGATGATCATTTTTGTTGATAAAGCAATGCCAGCTTTTCTATGATTTAGTACAAATTCTTTCACCTGTTTTTCTAATGTTGGCCATTGAACAATACCGCTGCGAAAATTGCATTTTGTTTTTGCTAATGTCTTGAGTTTTTCTTCCATTTTTTGCCACTCTCGTATTGTGCATTCTGTCGGTGGCTCTTTAAAATACTTTGCTGCAGCCCTATTTCCATGTTGCTTGGCATATTCCACAACCTTTAACTTGAAACCAGCTGTATATGCTCCACGCTTTTGTTTTGATTCCATTAGGGATACCAGTAGTAGTGAAATACTGTAAGTACAGTAGTGAATGCAGTTGTTTAACTAAGAGCACTTATGATAGTGCAGAGTGCATTGTCGGAATGTCGGGATGCGTCAGTGGTACTCTTTTTACCTAAATTTAAATAAAAAAAGTAAGGTAGTATTGGGTGTGTAAATTTACCAGTACTCTGTTGTACTATCTGTGTGTTGCAGGTTGGCTGTGTGTAGTATGGTATGGTAATGAGGTAATACTGGTGTTATCATACTGGTGTAAGACCCCTAGTGGACTAGTAGGGGCTAAAAACCCCAGCCCCTCTGTGTCTCTGTCTGCCCCCCCCCCCCGAATCTCTTTGCTCCCTTCAGGCAGTGTGTGTCGCTTTGTGGGGGGGGGGGGGCTAAGAAGAAACACACCGTCAGGCTCTTTGTCACTTTGTCCGCCTTTAAAACATTTGTACCTAAAAGGGTACAAGTTCAGGACCTGATGGGCAGGGGGCAAATAAACACACACTCTGCTTTGTAGGGATGGGGGAGCAGGGAGTGTGCATCTCTTACCTCCCCTCCCTGCTGTCAGGCAGCGTAATTCTTTGCCCCCCTCCTTGCAGGCATCTTGTCCCTCTGGCTCCCTTTAAGACCAGTGCACACACACTGCTGCCTGCCCTGTACACTGCCAATTGAACTACTGGTATTTGAAAGGTATGCTTAGTGCCGGTTCACAATACTGTGCTTTGCGAGATCGCATGTGATTCACATCAAACTGCAAATCACATGCGATGTCCTAGCTATGTGATTTCAGCCATACAGATTGTATGGCTGGATTTTCATCGCATTCAGACCAAACTCGCACAGGACCCTTTTTTTGGTCCACACCAGAATTGGATCGCATGGGTGTGAACATCCATGCGATCCGATTCATGTCTGAACTGTCAGTTCACAGTGCAATATGTGGGCAGAAATGGGGGTGTCATTAACTTTGTATTGACACGCCCTGCAGATCGCATAAGACAGTGTGAACTACTGTGTGAGCCGCAGTGGATTTGCAGGGTTCCCGCATCGCACAAGTGTGAACCGGCACTCATCCTTTATATAATAGTGCTTGAGACTGTGTAATATTTCTATGTCACTCAGCAGTTACCATATATACCGGCATTTGATTAAGGCTCGGTTCACATTTATGCCATGCGGGAACCCTGCGAATCCCCTGCGGGTTCCCGCATCGCACCCGACTTGCACAGCAGTTCACACTGCCATATGCGACCTGCGGGGCGTGTCAATACAAAGTTAATGACACCCCTATTTCAGCTCGCATATTGCACGGAAAACTGACAGTCTGACTGACTGAAAACTGACTGACAGACATGAATCGGATCACATGAGTGTGATCTGATTCTGGTGTAGAACACAAAAAGGGTCCTGTGCGAGTTTGGCCATATTGCGATGCGATGCGATATCAGCCATACAATCAGTTTGGCTGAAATCGCATCGCACTGACATGGCATGTGATTTACACTGCGGTGCAGTGTAAATCCCATGCAATATCGCAGAGCGCACAAGTGTGAACCAGCACTGAGATAAATGTTTTTCCATTCTCACTTCATTAATGACAGATTCTCCTATCCATTATTCCTAACTAACATCCTTTTACATTATTTTCGTTTCATTTCTTGGAAGGGCTGTATTCAGGGCTGGGACAAGGGTGTCAGGCAGTGTGTACACTGTGTTTTCTCAACCACCCCCCCCCCCCCTCAGAGTTTTTCCCATGCTGTCGTTAGAAAAACATTTTGTACCTGCTTCCTCGTTTCAGTCAGAGCTCAATTCCCGCGAGCCGTGCAGAGGGTTACCATGGTTATGCTTTGACGGCCGCGAGAGTTAGAGAGAGAGAATGTTTCCTATCTGTGTGCTGCGTGGGGGATGGCTGCCGGAGCTCTGCAGTGTGAAGGCTGAGTTGTCCAGGACACCGAGTTCCCTCAGGCTGTCTCCGATCAGGTCCCCTCGCCATGCGATCGCTATAACGAGTATGTACAAATCCTTTTTTTTTAATATCAGCATATAACACGCACACCCGATTTTCACCCGATTTTTCGGGTGAAAAAGTGCGTGTTATACGCCGATAAATACGGTAATTTTCCTCATAAATTTTTACCAAAGTTTATACTGCTACATTTTTTTGGTAAAAAAATAACCCAAATCAGGGTATATTATTTGGTCTTTGTGAAAGTTATAGAGTCTACATGCCAATCATTGTAGATTGATCACATCTGATGTACTGGTGGCCTATCTCATTTCTTGAGGCCCTAACATGCCAAGACAGTCAAATATTTCTCAAATTACCCATTTTCGGAAAGTAGATAGTCCAAGGTATTTAGTAAGAGGCATGGCAAGTTTTTTGAAGTTGTAATTTTTCCCACAATTCTTTGGAAAATTAAGAAACACATTATGCTACTCATCCTGAGTATGGTGATACCACATGTGTGAAACAGTTTTACAGTCTAGCCACATAGAGAAACACAACATTTAAGGAGTACCTTCAGCCATTATCTACTTTAAGACTAGACCTTATTCTGACACTTTTTGTTTATAAGTAAAAATCTGTTTATCAAACACAATTTTAATTCATTTCAATGCACACAGAGACATCATAATACACACATTTCTGATAAAATATAAAATATGGTGTTGTGCCAGGTAAATAGATACCAAACATATCACACTTAAAAATTGTGCACGCTTGTGAAATGGTGCCAAATTTGGTATTTATAAATCTCAATAGGTGACACTTTATAAGCCATTATTGGTTACCAGTTTAGAGTTACACAAGAGGTCTGGTGCTAGAATTATTGCTCTCACTCTGACATTTATGGCAAGACCTCACATGTGTGGTGCGATCATCATTTATTTATTTACTGGTGGGACACTGGTACCCTGACAGATGTTTTTGTGCACTGTGACAGATGTTGATCGTCCACCAGCAGACACTGACAGATGTTGATGTCACAATGGAACATTATTGCAGATGTTTTGTTCACTTGTACAGAAGTGATGGGACACGTTGGCAGATGTTTTGTGCACTGATACAGATGTTCATGGGGATACTGTGACAGATGTTCATGGGACAGGGACAGTGGTGCTTGGTGTACTATATGTGGGGATGGCTGCAGTTTGTGAGATCTGTGACAACAATGTGTGTAAAATCATCACTTACTCACAGAGCTGTCAGCACAGGCTGCAGCTTCCCTTGCCCTCACTCCCCCACACTGAGCACTCACTGAGCTCAGCAGGGAGAACTAGACCTGTCACATAGACACGTGTCTCTGTTTACCCTGTAAAGGCTGTGATTAGAAAAAAGATATCACGAGAGGGCTGTGTCCTGTGATCACAGCCATCACAGGATCATGTCACTGCATGGCCTAGCGGATGCACGCAGGCACTCTTTCTGAGTGACATACCGGTACGTTAGCTCAGAACAGCAAAGCTCCTACCACGCCATTTATGTACAATGGGTAGGTGTAAGCAGTTAATGTATATATTTTTAAGTAATTTTTATGATGCTTTTGCATTTTTACTTCCATATATTTGTTTTTGCTTTAAAGAAGAAATGTGTAGATTGGTCACTAGGGGCAGGGTAGATTAGCAACGGCAGAAGCTATGCGTTTCTGCTTTACAACCATTATGATATACTGGTATTAAGCTAATTTATGAATGTTTTATTTTTTAGCATGAAAACCGCCTGGACTAATTCTTATATCTGAAAAACTTTCAGATTTGTTCATAATTTTTTTTGTTTACTTTAGTGAATAAAATGTAAGTTGTTATGCAACTGTTGCTGACAAAGAATTTGAAAAAAAAAACATTCATTCAAATCCTCCACCCACACATTCTTTTTTGATGTGACTTCTAAAGTTTTCTATTAAAAATTGTTCTGTATTGTAATGTAGTTTTTACAAAAACAAAACACACCGAACATACGTTATGTATAAAAATCTGGTGCTAGGACCACAATAGAGAAATAATGTCAGAACATAGTCCTTAACAATGAAGGTATCCCGACAGACTTGTTTAAATCAATCATGGATGATAACTCTAGACAGAATTAATCTCAGTGTTATTTTAAATAATATAATATTGCATACACTTCCTGTGACTCAAAGCCTGTTTATTTTGTAGAGGAACAACGGTGTAAGCTTGAGTTGATTTAGGAGCTAAGCCTGGCACTGAATACAATTTCTCTTTGCAAATACTTATTTGAATAAAGCAGTCATAAAGTCCTTGTCTGCTTTTTAATGGGGCTAACCTATGTATTTTGGGGATTGCTGGTGGCATAGATTACTTATGAAAAAAGTTTTTGTCATTTATGGATACATGTTCTGTATTTCAAAATGAAATACCCTAATGTCACAAAATGGCTGGGCTGTAATGAAACATTTTACAGTCATGTCAGTGAGTAATTTCCTAGTCATGTCATCTTTGACTGAGAACCTTCAATCAAAAGGGTTGATTCACTAATGGTGCATATAATTGTAAATAGAGTAAAAGTTTAAATATCCAATCAAAAAAATTAGAAAATACTTGAAAAAAATTGCTAGCACATTATTGGGTGTTCAGCGTAAGATGCAGAGTCATCCTAATCACTAAAATTCACTTTGCAAATTGAACAGAATTTTTTTAACACGAACGTTCACTTTTCTTGATAAACAGCTTCTATTCTATTTCAAAATCAACCACAAAATGTATTTTAAAAACCTGTGTTGTGTTTTTTTATTTACACTTTTTTCCCAGGTGAATGGGTAGGGGTACATCGTACCCCATACTCATTCACATAGGGTGGGGGGCCGGAATCTTTCCTATTAAAGGGGCTCCCGGATTCTGATAAGCCCCCCGCCAACCAACGGCCATGGTTGTTGGAAAGAGGCCCTTGTCCTCATCAACATGGGGACAAGGTGCTTTGGGGTGGGGGGCTACAGGGCCCCCCTTCCCCAAAGCACCCCACCATATTGAGGGCACCCGGCCTGGTATGGTTCGTCCCCACCCCCTTCCTGACCGGCCGGGCTACGTGCTCGGATAAGGGCCTGCTATGGACTTTGGGGGGACCCCCACACCGTTTTTTTGGCGTAGGGGTTCCCCTTTAAATCCATACCAGGTGACGGGGCTCGTGAGGTGTCAATCTCACTGATGGAGATGGCGACATTGACTTCCTTCGCTACTTCCGTCTACCTGGAGTGACGTTCAAAATGAACGGACTTTACTCCGTGTGTGGGCAAGTCCATTCATTTCAAAAGTCCGGCAGACTAGCACACAGACGGGCAGATTGTCCACTGGACTGCAGAGTCCAGCGGACAATTTTGAGTCAAGACTTCTTTCTAAGTGCTCTGGAATTTTGGGAACAAAAGAGCCCACACAAGGGTGGATTGTCCGGCGGACTCTGGTCCGCCGGATAATCCGATCATGTGTACGCGGCATTAGTTAGCATTTATAGTTGGAGAAAACATATAATAAAATCTAAAAACCATGCAGATCCTTCCTCATCACTGGTCTATAGTTTCCTTTTGTCCTTAACCACTTGCCCTCCAGAAGATTTACCCCCTTTATGATCAGGCCATTTATTTGTGATACGGTACTGTTACTATAACTGACAATTGTGTGGTCGTGCCACACTGTACCTAAATTAAACATATGTCTTTTTTTCCCACAAATAGAGCTTTCTTTTGGGGATATTTGATAACCTCTGCATTTTATATTTTTTGCACTATAAACAAAAAAGACCCACAATTTTGAAAAAAATATATAGATTTTTTTACTTTTTGCTATAAAACCTATCCAATAAAATAATTGAAAAAAATCTGATTTCTTCATAAATGTAGGCCAATATGTATTCTGCTACATATTCTTAGTAAAAAAAATCCCAATAAGCGTATATTGATTGGTTTGCGCAAAAGTTATAGCGTCTGCAAACTATAGGAGATTTTTATTTTTTTACATTTTTTTTACTAGTAATGGTGGCAATCAGTGAGCTATAGCAGAACTGATATATTGTGGCAGACTTTCTGACAGTAAATTACACTTTTGACACTTTTTGGGAACAAGAGACACTAATACAGTGATCAGTGCTACAAATATGCACTGTCACTGTACTAAACTGGTTGGGAATGAGTTAACATCAGGGGTAATCAAAGGGTTTACTGTGTGCCTAGCCATTGTTTTACTATACTGTGTGAGGTGTTTTACCAGGGGAAGAGATGGAATTTATTTGCAGGGACACAAACTCCATCCTTTCCCCCTTATTTACATAGGTAGATTGCAATTCTGTCTCTCTGCCAGCAGGACATCAAGTACTCAGCACCCTCCGATGAGCTTCAGCTGTGTGTAATGACAGTGTAAGCGAGCCACCGGCAGTGTGCATGCACGCCCTTACCGGGAAGTGTCGGATCACATATATACTGTATATGTGTTCTGGAGCACAGCTGTTGTAGTTATCCCCACCTCTTGCCAATCTACCTATTACCAGTTTATCCTGCCAGAGCTCTCTGCTGTATGCAATTTCCTGTTAGAAGGTGATAATGCTAGGCTTCCTCTTAATAAAATAGCTGCATTGTCCCTCTTACATCAGCTGTGTCCATAAGGACATGCCAGGGAGAGGGTCTGAACAATACTGTTGTCTCCTTTGATTAGAATGTCCGCTAGCCACAAGCAGGGCCGGGACAAGGTCATTTGGTACCCAGGGTCAAGATGGCAAAGTGCGCCCCCCAACACACTATTGTGCACAGCGTTGGAGCTTGTTGTGGCGGTCAATAATCCCTTAACCTGCTATCCTCTAGCTCTAATACTGCCTGCAGCAGCAGTATTAGGGCTAGAGGATAGCAGGTTAGGCAGTTCCTAATAGCTCAGTCCCTAGAATAAATAAAGGATAATGGCTGACAGACCCTCAGTGATTCCTCTGGCTGGATGTTTGCTCACTCTGTGTTGCCTGGGGCGACTCTGGTCAGTAGAGTAGCACGTCTGTACTCTGGTAGTGGCCCAGGTATTTCTTTCTGGTGGCACTGGTTAGCAGTGTGCTGGTGCTGGTTAGCAGCGTGGCTCTGGTTATCAGTATGGCTCTCTCTAGTGGTGTTGGTTAGCAGTGTGGCTCTGGTTAGCAATGTGGCTCTCTATAGATCTCTATAGTGGTGCTGGTTAGCAGTGTGGCTCTCTCTAGTGGTGCTAATTAGCAGCGTGGACTCTCTCTGGTGGCACTGGCTAGCACCGTGGCTCTCTCTGGTGGGACTGGTTAGCACCATGGCTCTCTCTGGTGGGACTGGTTAGCAGTGTGGCTCTCTCTGGTGGGGCTGGTTAGCAGCTTGGTTCTCTCTGGTGGCTCAGGTTAACAGCATGGCTCTCTCTGGTGGTGTTGGTTAGCAGCATGAATCTCTCTGGTGGTGCTGGTTAGCAGCGTGGCTCTCTCTGGTGGTGCTGGTGAGCAGTGTGGCTCTCTCTGGTGGTGCTGGTGAGCAGCGTGGCTCTCTCTGGTGGCGCTGGTTAGAAGCGTGGCTCTCTTTGGTGCTGCTGGTTAGCAGCATGGCTATCTCTGGTTAGCAGGGCGGCTCCGGTACACTCCTCTCTTGCTGTTTCTGTCTTTTGGAGCAGTTAAAATATATCACTCATTCCTCCAGCTTGTTTCTGAGATCTGGGTTCTTTCTCTCTCTCTCTCTCTCTCTCTCTCATTTTCCCCAGCAGAGTGCATGCTGGAAGCTGTAGTCTCCTCCCTGTGGAGAACAATGGGTCGCCAATCTTCTGGGACTACATGTTCCATGATGCTCCACTAGCCTGTTGGGATTGGCCCTGTGCATTGCTGTGCTTTGGCCAATGGGAAGGGAAAAAAAGTGGGCAGGAATATGAGCGACAATGAGAGTGCCGCTATCTCTCCTCCCGAACTGCTGACAGGAGAAAGGAGGGGGGAGAGGAGGAAACATTCTGACATCCCGCAGCTCGAATCTCTCCTTTGATACTGACACTGTCACCGCTTCACTGATGGTGGCTGGAGGGAGAGGGGCTTGACAGCACCCACTACAACTGACATCTTTCTTTATGGTGTCACCTGTGTGAGGTCTGCCCCCCCCCCCGCACCCCCATAGCAACACCACTGCTCCCTTCCCACCAATACCCCCAATACAAAGCGCTTGTCAGGGGGAGTATCTCCACTGACAGGGGAGTGAATATGTGAAGGGCTGGTCTGTTATAGACTTATGCCGGGTGTAGGAGCACACTCGGCACATCGTTGCAGGTGTGCATATTAGTGGCTGGTGTGTCCTGACAGTTTTAGAAGCACACAGCCAGCACTTCATCTGTGCCCCCTTCCTCCAGTAATTAGTACTGCCCAGGGCATCTGACGCTTCTACCCTCCCCCTTGCACCGGCCCTGGCCACAAGCCCCACCCAGCACTGTGCCACTTTTGTTCCATACAAGCTGGCTCTGCACACATTCAAAGCTAACAGATGCCAAGGCTAGTAACAGCCAAAAGTATAGATGTGATTTTCAAATGATGCACAGTAGATTGGGAGTCATGGTTTATCTGTGACCTGTGCTGTACAGTGGAATTCCAGCAGAAGGATAGTGCCACCTATCACCCTCCCCACCCCCAATTCAGTAATGAAAATAGAGGTTTGGGGCAATGGAAAGAACGCAATTATTTAATAGAAGAGGCAATATATATATATATATATTTTATATGGTCAACCGTAAAAATTTAAAAGGCTTTTAACTTTTCATTGGCTGTGAAAATGGATGCTGTTATGATATGCCTATAGCTCTACTTACTATTCTTAGACGTGCCACAGGTTTATTACCATTTAAGTGTTTGGCAATCACAGCATGTACCCAGTACTGTGTCTATTGCTTCTACAAGATTTGTCTTGTGCACACTTTTGCTATTTACACGAATGACCCTATTCTGAATTACTATGTCAGGGAGCAAGCACACATTTGTTAGAGTATATACAAAGCGGAATTATTATTTACTTGTGTTTAAGTAAACATGCCAGTTATGGAAAGGTCAGTGCAGAACAGTTCACAAGAGCCTGAGGGCTTACAGTGACCTTTATATAAGATGCATCTTTCTTGAATGTGCAATGACATCTCTCGTTAGAAAGTAATAAAGTGCAATATCAATGTATCCACCTTCTTTATTTTATTCTAGAAATATCAGTTTTGGTATAAGAAATGTGGTTTAAATTAGTCTGTAGTAATTATTAAATGAAATTGATACAAAGTATACTAGGATTCAGTTGATGAAATTACAGTTTATATGCATATTTGTATTATTTACTTAATTGTGCAATTATAAAAAATTATAAGAAGATATTGATTAATTCTTCAAAAAAGGTAAAATACTTTTTACATCTTATAGCAGAGTTCCAACCAAAAGTGTTAACTCCGCTCATCAGCCCCCCCCCCCCCCCTCCAGTGCCACATTTGGTAACCTTTGGGTGGGAGTGGGTACCTGTTGCGGCCCCCCTCCTCCTTTCCCGGCCACAGAACAATTCAAAAAGCGAAGCGCACTTCCAACATGTGTAGTAGGGAACCAGCTGTGAAGATGAGAAGCTTCACTACCGGGCTCCCTTACTACAAATGGCAGCGGCAGCAGCGGCAGCAGCGGCAGCAGCGGAAGCATCGGTTGGGGTGCTGATATAACTTGATTACCGGACAGTTATTAAAAGTCAGCAGCTACAGTATGTGTAACTGTTGACTCTAAATTTTTTGTTGGGGGGGGGCAGAACCCCTCTTTAACCACCACAAGACAAAACAGCTGCATCCGCTTCCTATCCAGGACATTTTTAGCTCTCAGTGCTGTCACGCTTTTAATGACAATTATGCAACACTGTACCCAAATTAAATGTTTATAATTTTTTTTTGATAGATAGAGCTCTTGTGATGGTATTTAATCACCACTGGGTTTTTAATTTTTGCTTTAAAAGGAAAAAAAAAACTATGGTATATATATATATATGTAGAAATTGCCAATCCTGGTGTAAAGACTGTTTACTAATTTCTTGTCCTGGCTAAAATGCCAGGACAGTACAAATCCCCCCAAATGACCCCTTTTCGGAAAGTAGATAGTCCAAGGTATTATTCAGTATTCTATATCACAACACATAAATCCATTACATTTTTTTTTTTTTTATTTGACACATTTAAAAAAAAGATTTTTTACAAACCACATTTCCAAGCTACATATACATTCATTGATCAACTATCTAATCTATGTTGGGTACAAAGTCAAAAAAAAAAAAAAAATGAATTGCTGAGTTCCCATGCATCCAACATCCCATCCAAACTTCTATTGCTTAGGATTTGATTATTTGGGATGATGACATTCAATAGGTGGGCAAAATACTTTGTGTTCATATTTACAAGGTATTTAGACATGATGAGTTTTTTGAAGTTGTAATGTTTTGTCACAATTTTTTGGAAAATGTAGAAATCAAATATTTTTTTCACAAATTTATTTTTCAAGTGTCAATCATGACTCCCACCGCACCGCCATACCAAAAAAAAAATGCTCTGCCTGCAACAAAGGCTAACCGCTGAATGCCTGCTCCACCACTTGCAAGTTCTTAAATAGGTAAGAGACGGGGCCACCTGGGGAAGTCACCTGATGGACCCGCCCCCCTTGTGATGTCACCGACCCAGCATGCACCGGTCAGTGACATCACAAGGAGCGGTGCCACCAGGTGATTTCAACAGGTGCTGAACGCCTGTGACAGTTCTTACATAGGTAAGGGACGGGACTATTGTGATCAGCCAAAGCTATCACATGGTACAGAGCCACTGTGATTGTCCCTGTATCATGTGATCACTGTGACCAGTCACAGAGATCAAAGTAGTAAGCAATGGCTTCATGAATTACAGCCATTGTTTATTACTGTACAAGTGATATCAGTGATTGTACCATGGTACAGGGCCCCATTACATTAAAATGTGATCTGCTGTGTTTGGTGAATGCAGCAGTCACAGGTCACACCATTGTGCACCTCTGGGAGTGCTTTTGAGGTATAATTCTCACAGGATGTATGGGTGCGTCCTGCCAGAATGCCAGTGCTAGTTGTCCTGCCTGACCATATATCTACAGTGGCCACGCGGGAAGCGGTTAAAGGGCAACTATAATGTTTTTAAATCAACTTTGTTATTATTATTTTTGTCATTGTGTGTATGTACAATTTAAAATAAAACATTTCTTTAGGCTTCCCAGTGCTGCTCAACAAAAGCAACTGTTCATGACTGCTAGCTCTCCTAAACACAGTACCTTGTTAAATGGTGGACCTCTGCACAGCAAAAATTTCACATATACAATATGTGACATTGGAGAATTTCTTAGGATAATGGTAGCCCATAACAGTGAGGTCAGTCCACATCATCAACTTTGTTTAAGGGCTTGGTTGTCCACTTTTATAGAAAAAAAATTGAAAACTTCTCAAAATACATCAATTGCCCACGCATGGGTTTCCAATATTACTGTAAATTGTACAACAGAATACTTAAGCCTGCTGGCTCACTCTTTTGCCTAGGTTAAGCTTTAGATCTACTTCTCAGATCAACACACTGGTCTCTAGGCCCCTTTCACAAGGGGAGGACTGCAGCAGCGATCCACTTGCTCAGCAGGGGATCTCTCCATTGTTCCCTGCTGAGCAGATGGATGGCAAGTCCATGTCCGGTCCGCTCATGTAGAGTGGACACGAACACAGACCACTCTTCTACCACTCTTCTACAGACCGCCGGATGTAAACAAATCACCTGTCCATTTACACCGGACTGCAGTCTGATCCGATCTGCTGGATGGATGACAAACGTATCCTGATCCATCTGTTTTTGGTGGATCGGATTGGTTTGGTGAACACAGCAGTAACAGGTTGCACTATTGCGCACCTCTGGGAGTGTGTACGAGGTGCAGTTCTGGCAGGATGTATGAGTGAGTCCTCCCAGAATGCTGGTTGTCCTACCTGGCCATATATGTATAGTGGCCATGTGGGACACGGTTAAAAGTCAACTATAATGTTTTTTAGTCAAGTTTGTGACATGTTGCTTCAGGTGTTTATACATTTTAAAGATATATTTTACAATTATTGTTATTATTTGTATAAAGTTATTATTTTAAAAATAAACATTTATCACCGGGTGCATAGATAGTATGATATATGTCATAGGATTAACAGTGCTCTTAGACATAGCACAGCAGAAGATGTTTGCCTTTAGACTCTCCTCTTTTCTCTGATTTAAACTCCATATGGCACATTAAAAAAGAGCAGTCTAGGAAAGGAGTCACTCCTCTGACTATTTCAGTTGTTTGTGTTTTTTTTTAGCTTAGGTTATTGAACTCTGTAAGCAATGGGCCTTTTCCAGCTAGTACACCTAGGAATAGACATGTACTCATGGAAGAGGAACCTACAGCTCCATCTTGATGCTGAAAATCTAAATATGACATTTTCATGACAATGTGATCATTCAAATTTATCTGACAAGAAAATTGTTTGAATCATTGCATTTAGCCATGAAGATAATGAATAAATAAAAGTGTCTTGTTCACTATTAATTGCAGTAAATAAAGATGCTATAGATCTTTCAGCATATCTCAGAAGCAATGCATGGAATAACCTTTGCTTTTCACAGTTAGGCACATGCTGAAGCATTAGAAAAACTAGAAACTTTTGTGGCTATTTCTCCTTTTCGGTAAATCATTGTTTAGCAGGTCTAAACCAGGCAAAATAATCTCAGATCTATTAGGAGAATGTGGACACAGAGAGTACACTCCGGATTTCGTGTTAGCTTGTGCGTTATTATCAACAGGTCATATTTAGACCCCTTTCACACCAAGGGCATTTTGCAAGCGCTATAGCGTTAGAAATAGTGCCTGCAATCCATCCTAAAACAGCTGCACAATTGTCTGTAGTCTGAAAGCCCGAGGGCTTTCACACTGCAGCGGTGCGTTGGCAGGATGTCAGGAAAAGTCCTGCCAGCAGCTTCTTTGGAGCCGTGAAGGAGCGGTGTTTTTACCGCTCCTCCACCACTGCTGCCCATTGAAATCAATGGGCCAGCACTGTAATACCGCCGGCAAATCGCCGCTATTGCGGCATATTGCCGGTGGTTTTAAACTTTTCTCGGCCGCTAGCGGGGGTAAAAGAGCCCCGCTAGCGGCCGAAATGCGACGCAAATCTGACGGTAAAACGCAGCAAAAAATAGCGCCATTTTACCGCCGATGCTATGGGTGGCGTGGTGTGAAAGTGGTCTTAGGATTTCAAGTCTCATAGCAAAAATGTTCTGGTGGCCCATTAAAACATTTTTCATTTTAAACACAGTTCTATGGGTTAAGTCTATGCCCTGGATAAGCCCCAAATTAAGTTTGCCTGTCACAGCCTCCTTTCCCAGTCAAGCCTTGTACAGGGAAATGCATCTGGTGGAGCTACAGGTCTTGATGCACCAGCTGGCTGGCTTGAGCCGTGGCTGGTTTTAATACACTGAATGCTGTTTTGTTTGGATGTCAGTGCCTACGATGTTTTAAGAATAAATACCTTTTAATTTGAGTACTGCACCTTGAAGCCTCTTCTTTCCATTTCACAATACATCCCATGGTGGAGTTTATCTTGCTAAAGTCTCTGTGAGGAATATCGTAGCAGAGGAAAGCCGTTACAGGAGGAGGGATCCTGCTATTGGAAGAGTCTGTGGATACATATTTTTTGCCCAAATGATCCTTACTGTGTGTGCCTATCCAAATTCTGTAATTTGAGATCCATCACACCTGGTAAGCGGCGCTTTTTTACTTACTTTGTTTGATGATCAGAAAAATCCTTTGTTCTTCCGAGAAGTTTGTCCTGGTTTTTTACATCGGGTAAAGCACTTTTTGGACTACACAGCTTAATATCGTTTTTAATTAATCACATCATGTCACAGCACATTAATTAATCACGGCACATGTTTGCATTTATATATGCCTTTTTTTCTTTGGTTGCACATTTTTATTTGTTGTACACATGTAACTAAACCACCTTAAAAGAAACTTGGAGAAACACGTTGCTTGTAATTATGGATCATCGTCTAAAAATACTAGTTGCTTGGCTGTCTCTGGTGTCAACAGTTTGAGTCACTTACCCAAAAAGAATTTGCAGTAGAGTGGATCAAACTGAAACCTCAGAACTACATAATTCTATTTGGCTAGTATTCCAATAAATACTAAAAACAAAAGATTAAAGTGGTTGTACACCCTGTACAACCACTTTTACCTAAAGGTAAATTAAGGCTTACCTGTAGGTGCTTGACATATCTCTTAAACCTCCACGGCTTAGGAGATATCTATGACAGACCAGAGCACCGATGACTACATCGCATGCGCCTATAGCATTGGCGCATGCACACTTTAGAAAGGGCACATTGTGTAGTTTCTAATGGGGGTCTAATGGGGGTCTAATGGGGGTCATTTTCAGGTAATACACATAATGGGCTACTATTTACCTTTGCAGGGAAATAAAGAGAAAGTAAAACCCACCAGGGTTTACTTCCTCTTTAATATGACAGGTAAGAAACCAGAATTTTTAGAATGAAAAGTCTGCAATTTCAGCCCATAGTGTGTCTCGGAATATAAATTCCTTTTTAGTTTTGCAAAAAAAATAAAAGTCTCTCAGATTCAAATTACCTGTGGAGAACACAGCCCTATGTATTCAGACATGACAGGGTTGGAGGCAGTATAGCAGTTTGTCACCAAACTGGAATCAGCTGATTCTTTTGGTACACCATATTGTACTTTAACCACTTCCCGACCAGCGCACGACGATGTACGTCGACAGAAGGGCACGGGCAGGCATATTGGCGTACAGGTACGTCCAATATTCGATGCCGCCCTGCCATCGGGAGCACGCCGCCGGCGGCGCGCTCCCGCGCTGGTCGGGACCCCCGTGAGTCCGGTCGCGGGACCCGCGGACTCGATCGCCGCGGGCATCCCCGCGATCGTCTCACGGAGCGGCCGAATAGAGCAAATGCTGTGTAAACAACATTTGTCTATTCTGCCTAGCAACTAGTGACGCTGATCTCTGCTCCATGTGATTGGAGCAGAGATCAGTGTACACTAAATGAAAGCCCAACCCCCCCACAGTTAGTAACACTCCCCTAGGAACACTTAACCCCTACACTGCCACCCACTGGTTAACCCTTTCACTGCCAGTGTCATTTACACAGGAATCACTGCATTTATATAGCAGTGATTACTGTATAAATGACAATGGTCCCAAAAATGTGTCAAAAATGTCCGATGTGTCTGCCATAATGTCGCAGTCACAATAAAAATCGCTGATCGCCGCCATTACTAGTAAAAAAATAAATAATAAAAAAGCAAATTGGTCCGGTCTGAAAGTGGTTAAAAGGTATCTTTAAATCACATGGTCTAAAAACATTGTTCACATGCATTGTAATAAAATGTATGTTCTGATGTGAAGTCTTCAGCCTCCAAATAGAACATCTTCTGGCCTGGCTGGTCATAATTTTATTTTTATTTGACATCAAGAATATAGGTGGTCATAAGAGGTTAGATAAATGTATAGAGGTGCGGCAGGATAGAAAAAGGACTGGATTGATTGGAAAAGAGAGAGAGAGAGATATTGTAGATGCATAAGAAAATTAAGACCATGGACTTGGCTGTGTGTAATAGAGCAGTTGCAATAATGATCTTGATTGTGCCCCTCCAGTAAATTGACTTTGTCCTTGGTTTCTCAGTCTTTGCAACACTGATTTCCTCAAGCTCAACATAGAAAAGAAATATTTTTGATAAAAGGTCTAAATAAAAATAAAGCATTAAGAAAAGCAAAATGAAAAACTGTCAAAAAGCCTCAAATTACAGTTCCATTATATACTCTGTCCTGGTTTATTATAATTAAATAATTGAAGTAATTTGATGAAGTCATTGGTATTTGCACAAAGCACTCTGAAATATTATGATTTACATAAGGATAACTTTACCTGAGTACTCAGTGCAATAGGTGTTGTGTCCTTCACAAAGTATTTTACCACTGACAGAATATCTTTAATTCTAATCATTATTTTGTCTTAGATATTATTTTTGTCATTGTGTGTGTGTGTACAATTTAAAATAAGAAATTTTTTTTGGCTTCCCAGTGCTGCTCAAGAAAGGCAACTGACCGCTATCTCTCCTAAACAGAGTACTTTGTTAAATGGTGGACCTCTGCACAGGTGGCACAGCTAGGATTTAACATATACAATATGTGACATTGGGGGAATTTCTTAGCTTAATGGTAGCGCATAACAGTGAGGTCAGCCCACTTCGCAAATATTGTTTAAAGAGGAAGTAAACCCTGATGGGTTTACTTCCTCTTTGATTCCCTGCAAAGGTAAAGCATAATGGACTACTATGCATCGCATAGTAGTCCATTATGTGTGACTTACCTGACACAGGAGTCGGCGAAGTCACAGCTGTCCCCTGTAGTCCGGCGCATCCATCTTCTCAGTGGGTCTCGCAGCTCTGACACTGTCATTTGGCGAAGTCGCGATGACGTCACTCCTGCGCATGCGCACGGGAGCTGCCACTCGCGGCATATCGCCGTTGACAGGCAGCACGCTCAGTGCGCCTGCTCGCCGCTGTTTACGGCGCATGTACCATAGACCTGACTTTCGGCAACTATCTCCTAAACCGTGTAGGTTTAGGAGATATTTCTTGGACCTACAGGTAAGCCTTAATCTAGGCTTACCTGTAGGTCAAAATTGGTTGTAAAGGTTTACAACCACTTTAAGGGCTTGGCTGTCCATTTTATAGAAGAAAAATGGAAAACTTCACAAAAGATATCAGTTGCGCACACATAGTTTTCCACCATTACTGTAAATTGTACAACAGAATACGTAAGCCTCCTAAAAACCTTCTTGCTGCTTTTTCACAGACTAAATTTGCCTCCTGTAAACATGCATTCTCTGGCTGCCCCATGCAGCCTCTCTCACTCCTGGAGAGGGATTGGAGTCCTCTTCATAGTTACATAGTTACATAGTTAGTCAGGTTGAAAAAAGACACAAGTCCATCCAGTTCAACCTTAAAAACAAATAAATAAAATAAAAAATAATCGTACAATCCAGATACCCAATTTTATGCCCACAATTGATCCAGAGGAAGGCGAAAAAAAAACCCAGCAGAGCATGCTCCAATTTACTACAGCAGGGGAAAAAAATTCCTTCCTGATCCCCCAATAGGCGATCGGATTTTCCCTGAATCAACTTTACCTATGTTAGTACCTAGTTATATTATGTACCATCAGGAAAGTATCCAAGCCTTTCTTAAAGCAATCTACTGAACTGGCCAGAACCACCTCTGGTGGGAGTCTATTCCACATTTTCACTGCTCTAACTGTGAAGAAACCTTTCCGTACTTGAAGCTGAAATCTCTTTTCCTCTAGACGTAAAGAGTGCCCCCGTGTCCTCTGGGTTGACCGTACAGAGAACAACTCAACACCAAGTTCACTATATGGACCCCTAATATATTTGAACATGTTAATCATATCCCCCCTTAATCTCCTCTTCTCAAGAGTGAATAAATTCAGTTCCTCTAATCTCTCCTCATAGCTGAGTTCCTCCATGCCTCTTATCAGTTTGGTTGCCCCTCTCTGCACTTTCTCCAGTTCCCCGATATCCTTTTTGAGAACTGGTGCCCAAAACTGAACGGCATATTCCAGGTGAGGTCTTACTAATGATTTGAACAGGGGCAAAATTATATCTCTTTCTCTGGAGTCCATACCTCTCTTAATACAAGAAAGGACTTTGCTCGCTTTGCAAACAGCAGCTTGGCATTGCATGTTGTTATTGAGCTTATGGTCTACCAAAACCCCCAGATCCTTCTCCACTATGGATTCCCCCAGTTGTACTCCCCCTAGCATGTATGATGCATGCATATTCTTAGGCCCCAAGTGCATAACTTTACATTTATCAACATTAAACCTCATCTGCCACATAGTCGCCCAATTAGACAGTGTATTGAGGTCGGCTTGTAAATTGGAGACATCCTGTAAAGACGTTATTCCACTGCATATCTTGGTGTCATCTGCAAAGACAGAAATATTACTTTTGATGCCAGACCCAATATCATTTATAAAGATGTTAAAAAGTAAGGGTCCCAACACTGAACCTTGGGGTACACCACTGATAACCTTAGACCATTCAGAGTAAGAGTCATTAACCACGACTCTCTGAATTCTGTCTTCTAGCCAGTTTTCTATCCATTTACAAACTGATATTTCCAAACCTGTAGACTTTACCTTACACATGAGCCGTGTGTGCGGAACTGTATCGAATGCTTTTGCAAAATCCAAGTATACCACGTCCACCGCCACCCCTCTGTCCAAGGTTTTACTTACCTCCTCATAAAAAGAAATCAGATTTGTCTGACAACTTCTGTCTTTCATGAATCCATGCTGTCTGTTGCTTAAAGTGTTTTTGTTCAGCAAGAACTCGTCGATGTGGTCTTTTATTAAACGCTCCAGTATCTTCCCAGCTATAGAAGTTAAGCTAACAGGTCTATAGTTACTTGGTAAAGACTTTGATCCCTTTTTAAATATAGGCACCACGTTCGCCCTGCGCCAATCCAGTGGGACTATTCCCGTCATTAATGAGTCCCTAAAAATTAGATACAATGGCTCTGAAATTACAGAGCTCAATTCTTTTAGGATCCGTGGGTGGATGCCATCAGGTCCAGGTGCTTTATCCACCTTTATTCTGTCTAAGTATTTCTGGACCATATCCCTTTTGAGCCATTGTGGATCATTTGGGGCTGTGTCACTACCACCCCCATTATGGACATGAGCTCCCCCATGCTCTTTTGTGTACACAGAGCTGAAGAAAGTGTTTAATAAATTAGCCTTCTCTTTGTCCCCAGTCACCAACTCTAGATTGTTTTGTAAAGGGCCTACATGCTCAGACTTGACCTTTTTACTATTAATATATTTGAAGAATTTTTTGGGGTTTGTCCTACTGTCTTTTGCAATCTGTCGTTCGTTTTGAATTTTTGCATCCTTGATTTCCTTTTTACATATACTGTTAATTTCTTTGTAACATTTAAATGACACTAGTGATCCTTCATTTTTATATTTTTTAAAAGCTCTTCTCTTACAGTTTATAGCTTTTTTAACTTTGGCCGTGAGCCACATAGGTTTTGTTTTTAGCCTTTTAAACTTATTGCCCACTTATTCACTCCTGGCTCAGATCCTCCTGTCTGTTGGGTAGAGCCCTGAACTATTGTGAGGTCTAAGATTATAACAGCTATGAACACCTGCACACTTAGCCTGCTGGTTCCTGGAAAAATCTGGACACAAGATTGGAGAAGCACTTTGAAGTGTCTGAGCTCAAGCCCCTGATACTGAAATTACAAAACCTGTGGAAACTGACATTTTGTAATCTCATTAACTCGGTGTCCATTTTTCCTATATTTTCATACAGACAGGGTCTTGCACTGCCACGGGAGCTAAAAGTTAACCACTTCAGGACCAGACATTTGTACCCCCCTCCAATCCAGACCATTTTTCAGCTTTAAGAGCTGTCACACTTTTGTTTTTGCTTTTTTTCCCTATATAAACTAATGATTTCTCTTACTTTCTGTTATAAAATTTAGCAAATAAATAAATAAATAAATAAATATATATATACTTTTTTTTTCATAAATGTAGGTCAAAATGTATTCTGCTACATTTCTTTGGTAAAAATAACCCAAATCAGTGCACATTATTTAGTGTTTGTGAAATTATAGAGTCTACAAACTATGATATATATATATATATATATATATATATATATATATATATATATATATATATATATATATATATATTGAAAACCAATCAATTATGATATAATAACTAAAATAGCCTATCTAATTTCTTGAGGCCCTGAAATTCCAGTACAAATACCCCCCTAATGACCCCTATTTGGAAAGCAGGCAGTCCAAGGTATTTGAGCTAAATATAAAGTGCAACTGGAGACTGGACTCTGGGCAAACTAGTCAAGTTCCTCCACCCCAAACGTTGTCATCCATGTCTTTAAGGATCTTGCTATGTGCACTGGTGCACAGTCATATTGGAACAGGAAGATGTCATTCCCCAAACTGTTTCCACAAAGTTGGAAGCATGACATTGTCCAAAATTTCTTGGTATGCTGACACCTTAAGAGTTCCCTTCACTGGAACTAAGGGGCCAAGCCCAACCCCTGAAAAACAGTCTCGCACAATAATCCCCCCTCCACCAAATGATTTGGACCAGTGCACAAAGCAAGGTATATAAAGACATGGATGAGCGAGTTTGGGGTGGAGAAGCTTGACTGGCCTGCAAAGAGTCCTGATCTCAACCCGACCTTTGGGATGAATTAGAGTGGAGGCTGAGAGCCAGGGAGTCTCATCCAACACCAATGCCTGACATCACAAATGCGCTTTTGGAAGAATGGTCAAACATTCCCATAGACACACTCCTAAACCTTGTGGACAGCCATCCCGGAAGAGTTGAAGCTGTTATAGCTGCAAAGGGTGGGCCATCTCATTACTGAACCCTACAAACTAAGATTGAGATGCCATTAAAAATCATATGAGTGTAAAGACAGGCATTTCAATACTTTTACCAATATAATGTATGTAAGGAGGCAGAGCTAATTTTCCCCACAATCATAGTGAAACATGATATCAATTTTTTTTTTATATATCAAGATAACATAAATATGTTGCCAAAAAATGTTTTATGCAAAGGCTAGCAACATTAATATTACTTCTTCAAGGTACATAAAACATTCGATTACAAATAAAGATATAAAAGTCAATATGAATAAAAATAAGGTGCATCAAAAGTCCACATGCAGACTAAAAAGCTCACCCGCACACTTTGTGACCACGAAACATCCCAATGTTAGTCCACTAACAACCCAGTGTACAGACACTAGTGTGTTCTTCTTTGCCAGTGCTCCCATGCCTCCAGGTGCTCAAATTCAAAATGTGCTTACCAAAACACCATAACCACCTGTCAAAATAGTGGTCATGACTGGCAGACACGTTATAGCCTCCTTTGTGGCTCCACTTCAGATATCCTCTCCACTCACAGCATAAATGGGTGTAAAGAGAGGAACTCACTGTTGCATGCTCTAGAGAGTGCATATGAGTGGTTGATGCATGAGGACATACAGGTACATTCACCCGCATCTGCGCTGCTCCCGTCTGGCTGTATATACAATATGTGTCCAGACAAGAGGAGATTAAAAAAGTGAGACCTTAAAAGGGGCATGCATGGCAGCTCCACGGACGATTGCATGTTCTGAAAGCTCCGCTTTGCTCCGCGCCACAGCCATCAAACGATGAGGATTCCCTCAGCCTCCCCCCACACCACCTGCAGAGGTTCCGAGGACCCACCCGAATGGCAGTAGGCACAGCAAGACTGGACTAAACCCGGCAACTCGACCCCGGGCCTATGACCAAGGCCTCTCCAAAGGTGGCGGCCGCCAGGCACACACGGGGCACAGAGTCTGATCCAGAGGACCTGGATGTCTGTACAGAGGGGGCATATCACCCCACAATGAGTACACAGAAAAAACCCCCTATTGTCCCCGACCTCTACAGAATCGCTGCTAGGCAGAAATCTAGATGGCCTTCGCCTTACTCCAATGGAGGATCTGACAAACATGCCAGAGAACCTCAGAGCCTACAACAGATCACTCTCACTGACTTATCACCATTAATGGAGACATTTTCTAAAATGCTCACCAGGGGCTTGGCTCAAACTGCTACACAGATCACTTCCACTATCCAAGCAGACCTGCATCACTTAGGGGCCAGAATAGAAGCGATCAAAGCCAAAACTGACCAAACCATTGCCAAAGCTAATCATAATATTGACAGGATCCAGGATTTGCATGAATAATTGGACATTGCATTCTCAAAACTGGATGACCTTGAAAATAGATCCCGCAGGTATAATTTTAGACCCAGAGGCCTCCCTGAATCTTTTAAAGAAACTGACAAGATCACCCGCATGTTTGTTAAAAATTGAATTCCAGACATCCCTGGTCATCGTCTGGAAATGGATCGTGCCCCTAGGGCCCTTAACCCCCCACACCAAGATGCCTTACCCAAAGAAATTGTGGTAAAACCACACTTTTACAAGGTTAAAGAAGAAGTCATGCAGCGATCCCAGGAAACGGAAAACCTCTCCATACAAGGACATTCCATTCAAATATTTGCAAACTTGTCCCCTTACACAATACAAAAAATATGATCTATAAAACCTCTTCTCCAGGTGCTGTCACAAAAATCTATCACCTATATATGGTCCTTCCCTTTCCGCTTAAATTTTTCTCACTTGAACAAATCCTATGGTTTCTGAAACCTTTACGGATGGAGAGCGTCTCCTGCAGCTAGGCCTAATCTCCCAGGTACCAGCAACCTCCTCAGACCCCAGAGCCCCAATCTCAACAAAAAGGCCCCCACCCACAAGTCCTATCAAGCCTATGTGGCAAAAGCAGCAAGCAAAGTGATCTAAGGACGGTCGGCTTCCCTAAAGTGGATCCTACTGAACCCTCCATCATCTCCTAGGATTTCGCTCATCAAACCTCACCAAACCCTGGAAAGTTTGATCATCCAGTCCCTTCTTTCCACCAAGAAACAAATCTGTTTTGGCTCATTTCATCTATCACTCCTATGATAATTGAGCAAGTTAACCACTACAACTGAACTGTTGTTATTTTTTTCCACACACCAACTAGACTCAACCAGACCCCCTGAGTAACCCTGACCAAAGTCATTGCATTTCAAAGAGGGACGGTGATATGCTTCCTTTCAGGATCTCAGAGTCTTCACAGACAGCAGCCTATCCTAACCTGTGAAAACTTAACTGGTTAATCTGATGTGGATTTCTCCCTCCCTGTATGTTCATGAGAGGGAGGCAGAAACTCCCAACAAGTGGTTATTGCTCTCACTACACTCCTATGTTTAAAACTATTTTTATTTATTTTTTGCTTGTTTTTCACCGCATCCAGTTCCAGGTCTCCACCTTTATTTCTAGTTTTTAGTTGGCGGGGAGGCTGGAGCGGCGCGCTAAGCCTCCAACTGTCTCAGAGTGACGTTCCATTCAGGGATTGTTTTACTCCCCCACATTTGGGGTTGTTTTTTAGGAAAAAATGTGCAGTAAGAGGGTTGCAGCACATTCTTCCTGCAAATGGGGTTGGGGTTTCTTTTTGCTGCTTTAGCATTGTTTGTTATACTTTTCTGTTCCATGTTTTTGACTTGCCATGCCTTCTCTTCTCAGAACCTGTCTACAATACCTCTACCTCTCGCTCCTTTTTTTTTTTTCTGGGACACCCAGAGTCTCATCTCCACGACCTAATTCCACTCTCGGAAGCTTCAGACAGAAGATGCTAAGAACCAACACCCACCTCCATGGGTCAGGGTAAGATCCCAATGGTTGATTCGATTGTTTCACCTTCTGATCCATGCATGCTGACAACACCACATCTGCCCCCCCCTCTGTATAGCCACCCACAACGTTCAAGGGATTAACTCCCCAGTTAAAAGATGGAAACTATTCAGACACTATAAATCACAAAAGATTGATATCCTTTTGCTACAAAAACCCATTCCCTTCCACCTTCTTACATAGCAACTACCCCCAGTTCCATCTCTCTAACACAAGAACGAAACAAAAGGTGTAGCCATATGCTTTTCTAAAAACTTTAAATTCTCCCCTTTAGACACCATCAGAGATCCGGCAGGTAGATACCTACTAGTAAAAGGCTCCATAGATGGCATAACACACTCGCTTGTTTCCTATTACACTCCAAATAAAGGCCAAGCAACCTTCTTTTCCTCCATGATGTCTATACTTGGTCCACATCTAGAGAGGAAGATAATTCTGGGAGGAGACACAATTCTTGCATTTGACCACTCACTGGATAAATTGGGAAATGGTCTCCCTCGGGCGAAAAACCCCTCAAAACAGAGCACTAAAATAGCCTCTACACTGTGTTCCTTGGGCCTTATTGACATCTGGAGGGAACTTAATCCCCAGTCTAAAGACTACACCCACTACTCTGTGCCACACAAAATCTACACTAGGATAGACCACATCTTTATTCAAACCTACAACATACCAATTGCCTCAAAAGCTATCATTAGGGATACACCCATATCTGACCACTCTATGGTCCTTTTATACCTACAACAAACACCCAACCCCAATACAAAATTCACATAGCACCTCAATGAAGGGTTTTTAAGTGACCCAGTCCAATGCTCAGTCCTCGCAAAGGAATATTTCCAACTAAACGATAAGGACTCCATATCCCCAGAAACCATGTGGGCTGCCCATAAGGCAGTGACAAGAGGGAAGATTATACAAACCACTTCTCGACTAAAATGGGAACGCAGGGCAACCATTAACAAACTCACTACAGAGTTTCACTCATTAAGCAAAACCCATAAATGCGACCCTACTAGAGAGTCCTTAGACCTTCTTGAATCGGCCCGGACAGCCTTAAACCTTTCCCTAACCACAGAAGCAGAGAAATATCTCAGATGGTCAGGCAGTGGCGTACCTAGGGTATGGCAGCCATGGCAAGTGCCATGGGCACCATGGGGGGGGGGCGGCAAAAAAGCTGGCCTCGCACAAAAAATGTAGTCTATCTGACCGACCCCCACGGTCCTCTCACTGCTGCCTCCCGCAATTCCCGGCGCCGCGACTGGCTTGCTGGAGCACGGCGCCGGCACAGTACAATTGTACTGCGTCCCCCATAATGGCCGATTACTTGGTTCTGGCCAGAGTGACCGCCCGGGTCGCCTACGTTCCCCTAGAGTGACTGGTGGAGGTGGAGCCTAATGCTCCACCTACCCTCCTCTACGTAGCGGCTTCAGCTTCTCTGGAGGTCTCCCAGGTTTGTGTGACGTGCTGACGCCAGTGCTGTGACCGGTGCTGTGACCTGGAGGGAAGGAAAAAATGGAGGCTGGAGACCAGGCATCAGTAGGGAGAAGGGAATGCATTGGACCCCCCCCCTCCCCAAGCAGCAGAGGCAGGTACTATTACAGCAGCACAATCTTGATCTTTATGTGTGCTGATGTTACCGCATTTATGGGGGCTGATGTTACTGCATTTATGGGTGCTGATGTTACCGCATTTATATGGGGCTGCTGTTACCGTATTTATGGGTGCTGATGTTACCGCATTTATGGGGTAACATGAATTGTAATTTTGTTAACTGTTTTTTTTTTGTTAAGGTTATCTGAAAGATGGGTTTCAAATGTTTTGACAGGGGCACGGTTTTAGTTCTTGCCATGGGCTCCATTTTCACTAGACACGCCTCTGTCGTCAGGAGCCTGGTTCTACTCCCAGAAGGACAAGATCAGTGCCAAGTTAGCAGCCAAACTATCTCCTAAACCCCGATCCCAGGCTTTCCCCAAAATATGCACCCAGATGAGAGATCTGACACAAAACCCACAACGCATCATGGAGTCGTTCCATGATTTCTACACAAATCTGTACAGAGAAAGAAACCTAGCACACAATCTCACCTCAATGGCTTCCTCAACAACATATCCCTCCCAAAATTATCAGCAAAACACTGTGATCTCCTGGACAAACCGATAACTGAAATGGAAGTCATGGAGGTGATGAAACATCTCAAACAAAGCTCAGCCTCGGGACCTGATGACTTTTCAGCCTGCTATTATAAAAATAAACTTGCCAATACGCTAGTATAGTCAGATTATTTCATTCACTCAAGTCGGGTTCTCCCCTGGATAAAGCCCTACATTTAGTTTATATCTCAGTCATACCTAAACCTGGCAAGGATCCGAGCATAGTTAGCAATTACCCCCCAATCTCTTTAATTAACAACAATCTAAGAATCTTGACAAAAATTTTTGCTAATAGACTCTCAGCCTGTATCGCTCAATATAGCCATAAGGACCAGGTGGGCTTCATCTCGGGGGGAGACAGGGTCCTGACCAGATAAGAAAGTCCATAGACATCTCCCTACCCAACTCCCAATAGGATGGCGGTCCCCATCAGGAAGGCTTTTTGTTGTCAATTGACCTCTAAAAGGCCTTTGACACAGTTACATGGCCTTACCTGTTTAATGTATTGGAAAAATGGGGCTTTGGCCCCAACTTTCTGGGAATACTCCACTCTCTATACTCTAACCCAAGCACGCAGGTAAGACTCCAGGGCTGGTACTCAGATCCCTGTAGCATTGAAAAAGGCACCAGGCAAGGTTGCCCACTCTCTCCCCTCTTATTTTCTATAGCTATTGAGACCTTGGCCATCGTGATCAGAATCCACCCTGACATTAAAGGAGTACTCTGTGGACCTCAAGAGCACAAATGTGCTTTGTTCGCAGATGATCTCCTATTATTTGTTACCTCCCCCTAAACTCGACTCCCAACATTTTCTCTTTAGTTGGGAAATTTGGGAATGCCTCCAGTCTTCAGGTTAATGTATCGAAATCCCTAGCATTAAATATCACAATTCCCTCCAATTTACTTGAAAATTTACAGGACCACTTCCCACTTACCTGGTGTTCATCCTATATCCCGTATTTAGGCGTAAACTTAACTTTCAAGATTGACTCACTATACTCATCTAACTACCCGTCCATTTTCCACAAACTGTCGTCAGACCTCTCCACATGGTCTAAATATAACCTATCATGGCTAGGCCACATTAACGCTATCAAAATGACACTCCTCCTACACCTATTATACCTTTTCAGATCTCTACCCATCCCAATCAGGAAGTCACAACTGCTTAAAGCGGGATTCCACCCTAAAGTGGAACCTCCGCTGATCGGTTCCCTCCCCCCCTCCGGTATCACAATTGACACCTTTCAGGGGGGAGGGGGGTGGAGATACCTGTCAAAGACAGGTATTTACACCCACTTCCGGGCATAGACTCCCGTGGGAGTCTACGCCATTTCCTGCCCTGCCGCGCTGTCTGCTGGGACACACACGGGTCCCAGTGACAGCACGGAGATTTCCTATTGCGCGACGCGGTTCGCGCATGCGCAGTAGGGAATCGGGAAGTGAAGCCGATTCGCTTCACTTCCTGATTCCCTCACCTAGAATGGTGGCGGCAGCAGCCGAGAGCCGAGCGATCGATCGGCCTCGGCTGCCGGCATCGCTGGAACCCGGGAAAGGTGAGTGTCCATTTATTAAAAGTCAGCAGCTGTAGTATTTATAGCTGCTGGCTTTTAATATTTTTTTTTGGTGGAATCCCTCTTTAATTTCCACCTCTCCCCACCCCTTCTCTCACCTTACTTTCCCCTCTCTCTAGAACTCCATCTCCATCCTCTATTTCCTCCTGCCCACCCTTCTCTGGGCCATAGCTATATTTACACTGCATGGCTGGTCTTGAATCTTATACTGCATACTGGTTTAAGATGGAATATCTGTTAATGATCTCAGTTGCACTGGACTATCGAACTGCACCGATTAACTATACTTATGCCATTGCACAGCACAGTTCATTGACTTTTACATAGCAATAATCCAATAAGGCCTTGTGATATGTATCAACCCCAAATACTTCAACTCTAATTTCTTTAGACGGGGACCCATGACAGTGTTAAATGGTGGAGGATCCCCCATCCTCAGTGTGCTCCCTTTTGTAGTGGCTGGAGGGACCCTCTCCCACCCTCTTTTCTCTCGCTGGCTAAGAATTACTGTCCTGACTCCCCCACTCAGCTACAATTCAATGTTAAGGCCTCCACAACGAAGCCATAACATATCAGGGCTAAGATCAAATACTGAGATGCAATCATGTAACCATTCATTGTACACTACCTACTGTATTCCCAGAGGATGCAATCTGTTTTTCTGATGCTTTTCAGGCCGTGTTGGCCTATACAACAGGATTGCTCTCTCCCACTGTCTGGGGATGTTTATGGAAAAAAAAAACGAATCATCATAAAAGGGATTTAATATCTTCCTGGGAAAGATGAACAGACACAGGCCATCAGTTTCCAAATGATAGCAATGTTAACTAGAGACATTATCAAGCAAAAAAATGTCCTCGGGAACATCTCCAAGGATAATCTGGTAGCTACCAGGGTAATAAACTTTAAATGAGCAGTATACTAATGCATATTACTGAAACAGGTTTGAAGGTAATGATAAACTATGTAGTTCTAAAATTGCAAGCCATGGTTAGAGAATTTGAGGGCATGGTGTTAACATCATAAAATACTGAAAACCAAGTCTAATTACAAAAATATCTAAACAAGTGTAACATGTTTTATAGGTAATTTTCATAAAGTTGCCCTTTTATGTTTAGATAAAATAATCACTTCTGGTTTAAAGCGAAGTTCTGCCAGAAGAAAAAAATGAAAAGTCAGCAATTACAAATAATACAGCTGCTGACTTCTAAAATAAGGATACTTACCTGTCCAGTGCGCTCCCGATGTCCTCACCCGAAGCTGACCTGTCCCTCGGCTCTGGACACACTGCTGGGAAATGTGACATCTATTATAGGAGCCGGTCCAGGAGGCAGAACTTCGTATAACAGCAGCAGCTGTGTAAGCAGGAGATCCCCGCTCTGTAACATGGTGTCTCTAATCTCCATGCACTGGTAAGGCTGCGCTGAGGAGCACTGATCGGGCTGTGGTGAGGCTGCAGATGGTCACTGATCAGGCTGCATTGATGGGCAATGGAGAGGCTGCAGATGGCACTGATTAGGCTGCATTAATGGACAATGGTAAGGCAGCAGATGGGCACTGTTCAGGCTGCATTGATGGGCAATGATGAGGCTGCATTATTGTGCACTGATCAGGCTGCATTGATGGGCACTGGTGAGGCTGAATTGATGGGCCTAAACACATCAAAATCAGACACAAAATTACCTGATGGGTTTCCTTTTTCTGTGCCTTTTGTGGTCATAATCCCTGAGACCTTTGAAGCTTTGACCTTTGAATAAAATTCAGGGGAACTCAATAAAAATCTACCAAAGCATCTTGTTTAATTGATCACAAACAGCTTTTATAATTGGAATTCTCTTCGTGACAACAATTTATTCCTTCAGTTCTAGATGTCAAGATCAGTCCACAAATATCTCACTTACCATTACAACATGCCATTTATTTTTTATTTTTTGCAGAAAGTCCAAAACATTGATACCAATTAACTTTGTATAATGAGCGGTCAATGCTGTTTGATTGAGTTTTCAGGCCTTTCTGGTTTTATCATATTTCTAATTTGTAGTAAAATATGTTTTCTATTATGGATTTCAAACTTTATTTTACTATAAAGCACAGTGATCATGCAGCTTTGGCAAAGATAAGGCCAGCAAGAAAATCCTTCCTTTTAAGCTTTTGTATATTTTGTCCACCATCTGTCCAAGATGCTACCATAAAAGAACAGTGTACAACTATAAAGTATTGGCAAGTTATTCAATATTTGACTTTGTCTGTTACTTTGATAGCTGTTGAACATAACATTAAATGCGTTGAACTATTACTTATCTTACTTAAAGTAGAAGTTCAGCCAAAATCTAACTAACACTAAATCTACCGGCAGTCACGTTCAGAAGACTAATCTATCTAACCCTGTAAATAAAAAATCTCTATACATACCTTTCCTGCAGCCTCTCCGGGCCGGTCTCACGCTGAGCTGTCAGCAGCAGCTTCTCTGTGTAGGAAAGGCAGCCGACAATGGGAGCCCCATAGTAAGTCTATGGGTGACGTCACTTCCCAGCCGTTGTCGGCTGTCTCTTCCATACAACATCCACCACTGGAGACCGGGCCACTGCAGAAAAGGTATATATATAGATTTTTGCTTTTCAGGGTTAGATAGATTAGTCTTAGAATGTGGCTGCCAGTAGATTTAGAGTTAGTTAGTTTTTGTCTGAACTTTAACATTAGCTATTACTTCTCAGAGGAGCTTTGTTCCATTCCAGGCTGCAGAACCAAATTACAATGCTAAGATCTTACAATGCTGACATCTCAATCTAAAATGAAATAATATGAAGAAGTGTGGCTAGTGCTGGCAGTTCAAAAACCACCATTGAGAGGAATGAACAAACCAAATTATATGTGGGGTAGCAATAAATCTGATATTATGTGGATTCTTACAGATGCTTTTGTCTCCTGGAACTCCTTATCTGTACCAGGCTGCGCTCACTAGAGTCTCGCATTCATTTTATAGTGAATCTGTTCAAGTGGACGCCAGAGCTCGCATCTGCCAGTAGATTGTTGATGCCAATGTGCTTTAATACCGTAAATTTTTTCTCTTTATGTCATTTACCATCAACAACCATATTATTACTGTTACAGTGTTTTGTTCATGTTCTCATATCTTTCTGATTGTTCATGTGCTAATTCTCCTAATACAATTTTATTCTTTAAAAAAAAACTGATATTATGATTAGGATGCAAAGTACTCCATGTGTTTCCTTATAACAAGATGAGCTTCATGTTTGCATGTCTGTAGAGAATATGTGTTCAGGTAAATTAATGGTATTTCTCCAGCTTACCCTGCCTTTAATCCTTACTAACAACAATCTCATCATTGACAGCATAGGGAGTGCTTCCATGCACTTTGTGTAATAGAGCATACACCTGTTTGACTCCTTTGCAGAGTTTACTTTCCCTGGGAGCACTTGTATCTTTAGACTCTGGTAAGCCTAATTCAGGATGCTAGTCTTGGAGGAGATTGCTATTCCAGGTAAAGAACAGCAGAGGACAGGTTTTCTTTAAGATTCATCTCCCTTGGGTTTAAAAAATCCTAATAATGTTTGAGTAAGATGGGAAATGCTGTCCAAACTAAAGATACACATACCAGACTGCGATGTAAAAGAAGAATGCAGTCCTAATTGAAAGACAATTAGAAAATTAATAGGCACTTAGACAACAGCACTACATAATCTTTGCCACTTCTAGTTCCAGCATTTCTTCAGTAACCACTAACAGAAATAATGAAAACAGCTTAGTTGCATAAATAAGTTATATGACCCACAGTTCTTATGCCAGCATTTATTAGATTACAATTTGTTTCTAGGAATGGTTTTGTGCTTATGTTTTAAAAAAAAATGTTTGCGCAAGTGTGATAATATAATATATATATATATATATATATATATATATATATATATATATATATATATATATATATATATATATATATAAAAATTATAATCATTTTATAATCACTTGAGAGTAAAAGCCACCCATAAATATTATATTAGATGTTTGCAATCTGTTTGCCCTCAGACATTTATGTAGGTTGCACAGTTCCTGTAAATAAATCATTTCATTGCAGGACCTGCTTGTGCCTAAAGTACAAGGAGATGTGCAGGTCAGCCTTAAAGAAAAAAAAAAGGTGGAAGAGTTTACTTTTTTTCCCAACATGTCTAATTTATGTCCTTACCATTCTTTTGGTAATCCATAGACATCATATCATCTTCTAATCTGAGTATGTTCTATGCCTCCTATGCTGCAGACAAATGCCTTTTCTTCTTCATAGACAACTTACCTGCTGGAACCGCTGTATATGCCTAGGTTAGCTCAGCAGACATCCAACAAAGATGCTAATGCATTTTGAGGGTGCCCCCTTCCTCAGAGCTCAGAGGGGACACCCTCAAAACACATCTGCGTTAAGCATGCTGGATGTCATCTGAGCCAACCTAGGGCATATACAGCAGTTCTGGTTGAGGTCCTTCCTTGTATTTCAGATGAGCCTTTTATACATTTATGTTTGTGAGTATGATCACAATTTGAATAATTTGTGGTTTGGATAATGCACTAGGCTGGTGTGCCCTCTTTTGTTTCTCTTACCTTGCCTAAGGAGGGCTGCAAAGCTTGGTGTGGAAGTGATGTCTAAGATTCTTCCAGAGGCCAGGAACATTTACGATCCACACTCATTAGAGGCTTTACACTCAAGCACAGAAGAGTTTGTTGTTTGCTTTGTTTTGCTTTGAGCATACCTGCTACCTTGATTTTATGGCCAAAATAAAAATGAGCAAACAATTCCCTACTGCCCCATAACCAATCACCACTACATCATTCAAAAAAAATGGAAATAGTTAAAAATAGTAAATAGTAAAAATAGTAATAGCAATCCTCTGTACAAAATGTGCCATATTAACACATTCATAGTATTTTCAGGTTCAAATTAAAGTGATTTCTTTCCTTTTTTTTTATATTTTATAATCAGATTATTTTTCTTTTTTTTTTCTTTTACAACAATACAAACTCATTATACAAAATAAATCTTGTGAAACATCACAGATACTATCACAAAACCTAACATCACACCCCAACCCACCTAACACCTTTGGAACATAAATACAGCTTTAATTCAGTTTTTAATCCCTGGTAGTCTTTTTATACTTCAAAAGCAAATAACATGGCGAATCAGATAAATCGGCAGAACAGATATTAAGAAATTCACTCATCTTTGGCTAAAATAAACCCAACTAAGTCACCAAGGTGTAATTGCCACAGGCTGTTCATGCTTGTGTCCTTAATTCAGCTACAGAATTACACAATATTACACAAAATTATACAATACAATAATTTTTGAGATATACCAAAAAGTGACAGGAAAAGAATGAATTCCAGATGAAAAGATAGCATTATTTTCTCTCACAACAGATACACTGGATAGTATGAAAAATGGAATAATTCAATATATGACAACAGCAGCCAGAACAATAATAGCACGTAAATGGAAAGAAACAACTAGTCCAATAATATCAGAATGGATATGCGAAATGAGCGAGATGTGTTTCATGGAAAAACAAATAAGAGAAGAAGGCTATGTGAAAAACCAGATACCAACGGTGTGGAAAAAATGGGAAGAGTTTCGGTCCTCAAAAGGAATGGTAGAATATTTATAAGTTAAAGAAAGGGGGGGGGGGGGGGGAGGAGGGGGATTGTGGTTGTTTTTTTTTTTTTTTATTGTATTAAATGAAGAGTAAAATGTTTGGGTTTTATGTATGATGTTGTATGATGATGTTGCAAATGGATATGTATGTTTTATGATTATTATAAAAACAATAAAGAGAAGATTTGAAGCAGAATTACACAATACTTGCTGAGCCTATCATCAACTAGGACCCCCAGGTCCTTTTCCATCCTAGATTCCCCCAGGGGTTCTCCCCCCCCCCAGTGTGAACATTGCATTCAAATTTTTACCACCCAAATGCATTATTTTACATTTTTCTACATTTAAAACCTCATTTGCCATGTAGTTGCCAAATCCCATTAATTTGTTCAGATCTTTTTGCAAGGTTTACACATCCTGCGGAGAAGTTATTGCCCTGCTTAGCTTAGTGTCGTCCGCAAATACAGAGTTTGAACTGTTTACCCCATCCTCCAGGTCGTTTATGAACAAATTAAATAGGATTGGCCCCAGCACAGAACCCTGCGGGACCCCACTACCCACCCCTGACCATTCCGAATACTCCCCATTTATCCCCACCCTGTGAACTCGCCCTTGTAGCCAGTTTTCAATCTATGTACTCACCCTATGGTCCATGCCAATGGACCTTGTTTTGTTGTACAGTAAATGTTTATGGGGAACTGTGTCAAATGCTTTTGCAAAATCCAGATACACCACGTCTACAGGCTTTCCTTTATCTAGATGGCAACTAACCTCTTCATAGGGGGTTAATAGATTGGTTTGGAAAGAACGATTCTTCATGAATCCATGCTGATAACTGTTAATGATACCATTCTCATTACTAAAATCTTGTATCTAGTCCCTTATCATTCCCTCCAAGAGCTTGCATAATATTGATGTTAGGCTAACTGGTCTGTAATTCCCAGGGATGTATTTTGGGCCCTTTTTAAATATTGGTGCTACGTTGGCTTTTCTGCAATCAGTTGGTACCATTCCAGTCAGTAGACTGTCAGTAAAAATTAGGAACAATGGTCTAGCAGTTACTTACTAACTGGTCTAGCAGTTAGTTATTTCCACATCCATGATCAAATAAAAAAGAATACAAAAGGAGAGGCGCTTCCGGGTGTAAATTTAAAAATAATTTTTTAATCACACAAAGTTAAACAACTCACATTTTGAAGATTTAAAAGCGCAATGGATAAAACAATCCAGGAAGTGGGAATCATCAGATCAGTCTGCCTGCCAGCTGGGACACTGAAGGCTGTCATATCCAGAAAGCTGCTATAGCAGCTGGTCATGGAGGATGGAGGATGATGTCACAGGCATGCTGCGACCAGTTTCCTGAGCATTTGGGGCTGAGATGGCAAGTCAGCCATGCTCCTTCGGCAAGCTCAATGGACACAAAGGGGAGGTCCGCATGCCAAGGACCAATACCCGGAAACCAGAAGTAATGACATCCGACGCGCAATCTATTGCTGCACAGACATGCAGCAATGTCCCTGCGCATACACGCAGTGCACGCAGTGCGAATGCGCAAATGTTGAGGGCATATGGCCTGGTACGGGTCAGGAGGTGGGGCGCTTTCTCATCCCCACCCCCTTTTCTGAACGGCGGGCCTTAAAATCCATACCAGATCTAAGGGCCTGGTATATTCCTGGAGGGGAACCCATGCCGGTTTTTTATTTAAAGTTTGGCGTGGAGTTCTCCCTCAAGATTCATACCAAACAGTGCCTGGTATTGGCAGGAATCCAAGTCGGATCCCCACACCAGTGTGAACCTGGCTTCAATGTCAGCAATGCTTGTCGCTCATTGGGAAAGGAAAATAAAAAATTTTCCTTTCCCGATGCATGCCGGCTCGGCGCTGGCTCCTACGACGGGGCTCGCAGGGTGTCAATCTCGCAGATAAAAGCAGCGAGATTGACACAATATCGTGGTCAAATACTGTAGATATTTTTTACTTTGGCGTGTCGTCTGTTATACTTGGTGATAATACGTGTTGATATGGATAATTTGTCCCGCCTGGGTTTATATAGCAACATGTGTCTGTCTTGATTTTTCACTCTATTGAACGCCTTTTCAGACAATTTCTACTATAGTCTCTGGTCAGTAGATGATCACGTAGAAAATTTGCCTCTTTCTGGAAGTCTGCATCTTCAGTGCAATCGTGCCTTATTCTCAAAAATTTACTATAGGGAATACTCCTAATCAATTTCTCTGGGTTTGAACTGCTAGCATGTAGAAAACTGTTACCCACTGAGGGTTTTCTTTATAGAGTAGAACTGATCATTCTCATTTCATTAATAAAGATTTCTATGTGCAAAAAGGTAATCCTCTCCTGATCAAAGGTATATGTGAATTTGAAATTGTACGTATTCACCTGTAAGCTGTCCAGGAACTCTATCAAATTTTCCCTTGATCCTGCCCAAACCATAAAAACATCATCAATGTATCGATGCCTTGATAAAATCTGACTGATGTCCAATGATTTCAATTCGTCCAAAAAGAGATCTCGTTCCCACCCCCCAGGTACAGGTTCGCATATGAAGGCACACATTTAGCCCCCATAGCAACCCCCTGTACCTGGAGGTAGTGGGAACCTTTGAATACAAAAATATTGTGTGTCAATATGAAATCGAGCATCTCAATAATGAAGTCATTGTACTTCCATGAGTCAAGGTCGTGCTAGTTCAAGATCTCCCGTACAACCCCAACACCTCTGGTATGTGGTATGGAATTGTACAGGGCCTCTATGTCGATCGCAACCAGCCAACATCCTTGGGGCAATTCCAGTCCATCCAAAGTCTTCAATAGTTCAATAGTGTCCTTGACATAAGAGAATAATCCTTTTCACATGTGGGTATAGGTATTTGTTGATCAATTGGCTTGCCTTCTCGGTTAAGGAACCACAGCCTGAGATTATTGGTCAGCCGAGGGGGAATCAGTAATCTTTTTAGTAAGTTAGAGTTCTAAAGTTAGTGATATCCAAACATGTAAACATATTCTGATCAATGATGCCTCTGTGGTATGCCTTGGCTATAATGTCTTTATGTTGCTTCATATAAAAACAAATGTGCGATTGTGGAACTGATCTATACCAACTACCATTACGTATGATATAAAAACAAATTTTTTCATATTCCACGTCCATTATGACAAGGTTTCCACTTTTGTCAGATGGTTTCACTATGATGTCTTTATTTGAGTTTAACTTCCGCAACGCATTTTTCAAGTCCTTAGATAAATTTGGTTGGGGTCAAGTCAGTTAGTGGACTCAATTTCTTTAGCGACCTGGATCACAAAGGCCCAAATATTGGAGTTACCCTGTAATACTGGGGAAGGACTTTGATTTAGGTTTGTATGACTTAGTTGTTTCAAAGGTGACACCAGGGAGAAGAGTCAAGGGGGGGGAATAGTCACTCCATCTTGCGATTGGACGGCGCCCGTTCCAGATGGTTGAAAAACCCAACCCTCCTCCTCTGGATTACTCTCGTCCCACAGGTCCATCAAGTCCTGGACTCGTAGGTCTTCAAAAGTTACACTCTCTATAATTGGATTCTGTTGCCCCTGATTCAGAGCAGTGTTTGATTCTTTGTCACAGAGTACTTTATACATTAACCGTCTGGCAAATAGGTGCAAATCTTTAATTAGCTCAAATTTGTCTGCATCCTCATCCAGACAGAATGTGAGGCCAAGCTGTAACACCCTGGACTCACCCTCTGAGAAATTATAAGATGACAAGTTGATAATATCAAATTTGTCCCGGTCCGCACAGAAAGTGGAACCAGGGCATTTTATTTTAAAGGCAGGCTTGTTGTTCGCATGGGAGTGGGTGCAGCAATTGATGCACGTTTTGAGTCCATCAAATTTGAATTGAAGATAGGTGCTATCCGTGAGTCACTTGGAAAAGCTGCTGAAGATATACGTTGCTCTGAAACTTGTTGGGATATAGGCCCTGCAAGCATTGAAACCGAGTTGATATTTGTTACAGGTATGGCCAATGTCAAAAGTTAGTGATTTAATACATTGCCAGTCACCGGTGTTCTGGGAACTGTATGGCTTTGTGACCATTGTGACCATGTCATTTTCTCCTTTTTATTGGCCTGTGACGACTTAGGGAATCCCTGTGAGCCTGTTTCACTCTCTTTTTTTCTTTTCCTTGTTGCACCACTCGGATCATTGAATTGAGTGGTGATTGGGACGTAAGATGCAGAGGACATGGATGAAGAATCAGACTCAACCAGGTCCAAGTTGCTTGTTGGAGGGGCATGGTTATAAGGACCCCTCCGACGGGGATAATTTCCCTGTTGGTTCCAGGAAGGTTGGACTAAGTTTCTACATACCAGTAGGATACACTGAGGCAAGGAGCTTTCTCCGTTTTTGAATACATGACATGAACTCTTATAAATTAGAAAGTGACATATGGCCCTGTGTGCATTTTTGAATCCCATAGACGGGCATATTGACTTTATCAATTGAGCTGTTGACAATTACTCTTCTCTGTACATGGTTCCCGTCTGCATGGCTCCCAGTTTAGGTATTTAACTATTCAACAGATCAATAGGAATGTGTGAGTATGGGTCCCTTATTAGCTTATGCTATGGATTTATGCTCCCCCCTCTCCTTAAAGTACTAAAAACTATAATGCTATTTAATATATATTATAGGTATTGCTATACTTGTCTATAACAGTCAAGACAACAAATAGTATATCCCTCCCTACGGGAGATGCAGCATGGTTTGGATTGATCTTAAATGCAAGTCTTAAGGGGCCCCTGCAAGTCCCCCCGACTGTGCCTACTCCAAGACTCTTATCTGAGGTAGGAAGTTTGTGTTGTTTGGGATAATTTGTGTGGGGTTTTTTTTTTTAGGTGAGGCATGGGTTATAGGATTTTTTTTTCTGTGGGGGGGGGGGGGGGGTGGTGTGTTTGTACTGTGTGGCTACATTTGCTGTATGATGTTTTTCACTAATCTATTGAAGAATGACATATTATGCTTTATGCTTTTCTTTTTCTTTATACCTAAGGTTGAATATATTATACCTTTTAACTCATGAATTAAACAATCTCGTTCTTTTCCTGATAAAGCAGTACTGTCATTGTCAGGGATAGGAATTGTGTAAGACTATGACTCTGAATGTAACTGTACTCACTACTTTTATCAACTTTCTAAATAAATGATGTATGTATTTTTACATTAAAATACATAGTTTTTTTTTATGTTTTGTACCTTTAAAATCCCACTTTTCCATTCTAGCTACCTTATAATTTTAATGGGATGTTGGTACTATCATATGTACGATTCATTTGGAGCTGATCTCTACCCATACCCTTGAATACCCTAAGTGAAAATGTCCAAATTAGTCCCAATTAGCCATTTTCCCACCACGGTGTCATGTGACTCGTTAGTGTTACAAGGTCTCAGGTGTGAATGGGAAGAAGGTGTGTTACATTTGGTGTTATCACTCTCATACTGGTCACTGGAAGTTCAACATGGCAACTCATGCCAAAGAAGTGAGGATCTGAAAAAGATAATTGTTTCTCTACATAAAGATATAAGAAGATTGCCAAGACCATAAAACTGAGCTGTAGAACAGTGGCCAAGAACATACAGCAGTCTAACAGAACAGGTTCCACTTAGAACAGGCCTTGCCATGATCGACCAAAGAAGTTGAGTGCACGTGCTCAGCATCATATCCAGAGGTTGTCTTTGGAAAATAGATGTATGATTGCTGCCAGCATTGCTGCAGAGGTTGAAGGGGTGGGAGGTCCGCCTGTCAGTGCTCATACCATACAACGCACATTGCATCAAATTGGTCTGCATGACTGTCGTCCCAGAAGGAAGCCTCTTCTAAACATGATGCACAAGAAAACCTGCAAACAGTTTGCTGAAGACAAGCTGGCTAAGGACTGGAACCATATCCTGTGGTCTGATGATGAGACCAAGATAAACTTATTTGGTTCAGATGGTGTCAAGCGTGCATGGCAGCAAATTAGATGAGGAATAAAAAGACAAGTGTGTCTTGCCTACAGTCCAGCATAGTGGTGAGAGTGTCATGGTCTGGGGCTGCATGAGTGTTTTCGGCACAGGGGAGCTACAGTTCATTGAGGGAACCATGAATGCCAATATTTACTGTGACATACTGAAGCAGAGCATGATCCCCTCCCTGTGGAGACTGGGCTGCAGAGCAGTATTGTGGGGATAATCACCCCAAACACACCTCCAAGATGACCACTGTCTTCCTAAAGAAGCTGAGGGTAAAGGTGATGGACTGGCTAAGCATGTCTCCAGACCTAAACCCTATTGAGCATTTGTGGGGCATCCTCAAATGGAAGGTGGAGGAGCGCAAGGTCTCTAACATCCACCAGCTCCATGATGTCATCATAGAGGAGTGGAAGAGGACTCCAGTGGAAACCTGTGAAGCTCTGGTGAACGCCATGCCCAAGAGGGTTAAGGCAGTGCTGGAAAATAATTGTGGCCACACAAAATATTGACACTTTGAGCCCTATTTGGACATTTTCACTTAAGGGTGTACTCCCTTTTGTTGCCAGCAGTTTAGACATTAATGACTGTGTATTGAGTTATTTTGAGGGGACAGCAAATGTACACTGTTATACAAGCTGTACACTCACTACTTTACTTTGGAGCAAAGTGTAATTTCTTCAGTGTTGTCACATGAAAAGATATAATAAAACATTTACAAAAATGTGAGGGGTGTACTTACTTTTGTGAGATACTGTACATTGTGCTTCTTCAAATCCCAGACTCCCTACGCTTATCAAAATCGAATCTATCAACATGTTCTATAGCTCGACAGCCAAAGTTATCAAAAAGGTTGGCAAGTGCGTGGAAAAAGAAAACAGGGTTCAGTAGAAACATTCTCATAACAGTTACCAGTGAACACACCATAGTCCATACACCATAATATATGAACTATCGGGGGCACTGACTGAGAGGGATTGAGAGGGGTGGGACGGACCTCCTAATTATACAATTAACCCCATTGATATGAACAGTATGTATGGATTGATGTATCATTGGTATAGGAGGTTATGAGTAAGCACTGTAGCCTGAAATGCTTTAACTTTTACTGCATTCTGCACTGTCTGCGATGATTTTATGAGAAGATTTAATAAAAGACTGAAGTGCAGCAAATTTTTAATTCTTTCTTTTTCCTCCTTTTAAGATACTTTTTAGAGAAGAGCTGTGTACAAAATATGGCAGGTAATGCCCCTTCCAGGAATGTCCCAGTAAAGAAAACTGGCATAGAAACAGAAAAGCAGGCCTATAACCAAACAACAGCATATAGCTATGTCACAAATCTAGCATAAATAAAGAGCAATAGATGGTCTGAATTACAGTACATTTTGTGGAGAAAATTCTGTTCCAGTCTCCCTCCAGTGCTGCCTGTAAAAGTGTTATCTCTGTTGCCAGAATCGGAATTTAGACTGACAAATATTTTCCTTTAATAGAGATGATGTGCATCAAAAGCCTAGTGTTTGACAACTTTAAAGGCCATTTAGAACACAATTTTCTCCAGAAAAGCTCAGTATCTCAGCCCTTTATTTACCATTTATTTATCAATCTCAGCAAAACTCTTAACAAAGCTTTCTGATAACATTTCAGCATAGGTCCTCTTTAAGATTTTTTAGATTTCAATACTTGCCCTATTTCTATTTTGTACAACTTGGTCTGTTAGGCTTTAATGATTTTTTTAACCTCAGTAATGTGAGCTATAAGCACATTTTTAACACCAAGTCCAAATGACATATGAGCTGAGATAAGCTTGACAGACCTATTTATCTTGTTAATGCACTCAGAATAAGTGAAACCTTTCCTCTGATTCCTCCATGTTTTAACAAGGTCCCTATACACAAAGGTATAACATTGGCAACTCTAAAGGGTACAGCATATCTCTCAAACATAAATCATCAATGCATTTGATAAAAGAAACATTTTATATGTGTACCATGTCACATTTTATAGCCTTCAGTGCCTGTTAATCTGTTTCCTGGGATTTGTAACAGTTTGTATTACGATTATATATTTACAACTATACAGTACTATTCAAAATGTAGCAATTATATCTGGTCTGTATAAATACCTTAAGTCATTATTTTCAAATCCGAAGTCAGGCCCCAGTCCGACTTCGGCATGACTTGCATGCAACTTCTTTAACAGAAGTCAATGCAAGTCGTACCAAAGTCCGACCAACCGATTAGAACGGTTCCACCATTGGACAGAATGGGGTCCAAATGGGGTCCACTTCTGATGCGACAAGTGCTCGGAGCGATTGTCGCATCAGTGTGAACTGAGCCTTAGATGGATTGGTACAAATTAGAATATAAGCTGCAAACTCCTGATTTCTTGCTACCTGGATATTCTAGAATCTCCACCAGCTGTCCCAACCTGATCCAGCATCTTTGTGAAACAATACATTTCAACAATAATATTTCTGATAAAACCATTCAAATTGATAACTTAAGGACATGCCCCATTTTTTAATAAAGTATGGAAGGGTTAGAATGGTCAGGGTTGTTTTTCTTGTTTTTTTTTTTTTTTTCCCTCTATTCCAGGACAGAAAATACATATACATCTCAGACAGAAAAGGGGGGGGGGGGGGTTTAACTATTACTTTAATGAATTCTGGGAGCATTTATGTTGCACATAAACCCACCACCATAAACCCACCACTGTAGAACCCACTGTAGAACCCACCTAAATTAAAAGGTTTGTAAAGGCACAAGGTTTTATACCTTCATGTATTCTATGCATGAAAGTAAAAAACCTTCTGTGTGCAGTAGCCCCCAGCCCCCTCTAATACTTACCTGAGCCCCCTCTCGATCCAGCGAGGTCCATGAGAGCCTTGCCTCTCCGAGGACTCGCACTCCTGATTGGCTATTGGCAGCAGTGGTAGCCATTGGCTCCCTTTGCTGTCAATTACAGCCAAAGAGCCAATCAGGAGACAGAGGGGGCAGGGCTGATGCCATGTGTGAATAGACA